>NC_072784.1:30035258-30382758 GCF_022539595.1 Amphiprion ocellaris
TACAAGGCAAACTGTGTTTTCTGTTGCTCATGGACTGGCTGATGTAAGGCAGCATCAGGAGACAAACATGGAGGAAATATGAGAACAGAGAGAACCCAACCAGCAGGTCACAGTTTATCATCATCTAATCATCTCCTGAAGTCGATATGGTAAGTGGACATCATGATGAGATCAGCTAGATTTCCTACAGTATATGGCTGTGAATTTACCAGAGGATGCTTATAATAATGCTGATGTGGCCGTAGACTCTACACTATTTTAGTGACTCAGTACATGCCTAAGTTGGTTATTATTTTTTAATGCTTTTTAGTTTTTAATAAACATTTATTTAATAGCCTATATGTAATCAAACATGGCCTTTGCCTAAAAAGAATAATATTTCATTGCACAAGTAAAAGTATAGTAATTTTTAAAACTGTTCAAATTATTATATGTTGCTAAAAAAACAAAAAAAAAACAAAAAACATCACAGTAATATGTCAATTAAAAAAGCCTATAGTATAGCATGTTCCCAACAAACGCCATAGTATAGCATGTCGCTCTAAAATTGTCATAGTTTAGCATGTTGCTCTTAAAATGTCATAGTATAGCATGTCGTCCAACAAACGTCATAGTATAGCATGTCGTTCAAAAAAACGTCTTAGTATCGCCTGTCGCTCTAAAAACGTCATAGAAAAGCCTTTAGTCCACAAAACGTTATGTCCCGGCTGTCTGAAGTAGGTGAGGAGCAACACAAAAAACAGTACAGAGTAGCATCGTATGTCTCTTAGAAAACATCATAGTATAGCCTTTCGTATGAAAAATGCCATCATATACATCGTTTATTGTACAAATAACAAGTCAAAGGAAAGAGACATACATTGTAGAATTGTAGTAATTGTGGGCTGACTGATTTACTGATTATCAGTATTTTATTTTTTACTGATTTACGGTAATAAATACATTTAAAAATGCCACTACTTTGGCTCTGAACCTTTATCTACCTGTGGTCGCTCTGTCTTCTGGAGTGATTTGATTGGTTATACGTCACGAATAAAACTCCTTTAACTTAATATCTGTAAACAAAACAAAAACGTATCAACAAAGTTTTCTGTTAGTTTGTGTTCTTCTAAGTTTAACTCCAAGATTTTAAATATTTTCATTTACTGCAAATGAATATCTACTCCAAATGTTTCACTAATAATCATTATCAGCCTTAAAAACCCACAAAACACCCCTCTATACTCGACCACACTTAGTACAGTCCGGTTCCCCCTTCTATAAATCTGCTTGGAATCTTCCACTTCCTGTTTGTCAAAGTGGCCTTCTACTGGACAGGTTTTGTTGGAGCTCATGCAACAAACATTTTGGGTAACTGCACTTTCATATGGATGGATGACACTGAATTAGAGTCTGTTTTAATGAGACTGAGTTAAGATGTGTAGCTCTGTCATTAAATAGGAAATTATTTCCCAGAATTCACAGAGAAAAGTCTGAAATGTTTGCTAGGTTAGCGTCCCACATGTTCTTTGGCTCAGCTAAAGCTAACTCTCTCCAACTTCTGGATCTCTTGAGTTGCTTGTTGTTAAAATATCTTGCTATAGGTGCTGAAGCTCAGAAAGTCTGAGATGTTTGTTCAAAATAAGCTCATTCTCAAGTCTTATCTGAACTGTCCTTTTTTGTTTCAGCTCAAAAAACAAAGCAGGCTGTGAAAAACACTCCAGAAAGGTTTTCTTTGAAAAAAAAATCATCATGAATTTTGGCGCAAAAAAACGCCATAGTATACTATGTCGAAAAATGTCATTTTTCAACATGTTGTGAGAACATGCCATATGATGAAATAATGTAAAGCAGGCTGTGAAAAACACTCCAGAAAGGTTTTCTTTGAAAAAAAAATCATCATGAATTTTGGCGCAAAAAAACGCCATAGTATACTATGTCGAAAAATGTCATTTTTCAACATGTTGTGAGAACATGCCATATGATGAAATAATGTAAAGCAGGCTGTGAAAAACACTCCAGAAAGGTTTTCTTTGAAAAAAAATCATCATGAATTTTGGCGCAAAAAAACGCCATAGTATACTATGTCGAAAAATGTCATTTTTCAACATGTTGTGAGAACATGCCATATGATGAAATAATGTAAAGCAGGCTGTGAAAAACACTCCAGAAAGGTTTTCTTTGAAAAAAAAATCATCATGAATTTTGGCGCAAAAAAACGCCATAGTATACTATGTCGAAAAATGTCATTTTTCAACATGTTGTGAAAACATGCCATATGATGAAATAATGTAAAGCAGGCTGTGAAAAACACTCCAGAAAGGTTTTCTTTGAAAAAAAAATCATCATGAATTTTGGCGCAAAAAAACGCCATAGTATTGTTGAGAAACATTGGAGGTATGAGATCCCAGACTCAGCCACAAGGGGGAGACTCTGGCAGAATAACAGCTAAATAAGGGAACATTGTGATATTATAACCTGTGATTTATAACTGATTCATGCTATAACCTAAAAGTGTGTTAAAGCTAACACAAATACCTATTTTTATAATCTTTAAGAAGTAACTAAGTCAGAACAGCAACTCACTCTGAAAAGTGATGTTTTGGTTACCAGGGAAACTGATGTTTTTGATAGATATGACAAATATGAGGAACTAATGCTTTATTAAATGGAAATGCTTTTAAGAGTTTTGATTACTATGAAACTGAGATGTTTTAGAAAGAGTTTTGATTACTGTTAAACTAAGGTTTTTAACTTAGTAATGAAGTGAGAAGTCAAGACCTAAGGTGAACTGGGGTCAAGTGTTCACAGTAAAGGTTGTTAACTCGAAATAGACGTCAAGGATTTTTGTGAGTCTGACATCTGTTTCCTGACTGGAGGCCTGCTCTGAGCTGCAGATGGAACAAATACATTAATAGAGAAGTGAGACTGAGTGGAAGCGTCCAAACAGTCCAAACAGTTAGTTTCAGTTCCTCAAACATGGAGGGGTCTTAGGATGAGTTGGGGGGGGGGCTGGTGGAACAGTCCAGAATAGATGGATTTAGTTCCTCCAGAGCACGCAGAGGCCATGAGGTCAGTGGATGGGAGCAGTGCACGGAGGGTGATGGATGTTGTCATCACGTATGTTAATTAAGTGTGCAGTCATTGCATATGCAAAGGTTCAGTTGTTGTATAAATTGCACTGGATCGAGACACGAGTTGGGAGTCGTTGCGAGGTGGTCACTCGTTGCAAGCCAGGGTAGAAATGCTCTGAGCAAAGGGGATTTTACCACGTAACTCGGACGGGGGATTCAACATGATCTGCAAAGGAATAACTGTTCTATTGGAATTATGGACTGAAGGAGTGCTCTTTCTGCACTGTTTGAGGATTACGAAAGACTGTGATCTAAAAATAACGCTGACTGAAGGAATATAACTGAACTCTATTATTTCCAAAGGATTAACACCAGAATGGATTAACAAAGTTTTTACTGGCCCAAAGAACAAAAATGGATACAAGCAGATCTAAATCTGGACCGAACCCCTCCACCTCCTCCCTGGAGCAGAGCCCCAGTGGGGCGTCGGTCTTCAGGTGAGCAGCGGTTTGTGCACCCCGTCTGCTCTCCCCTCCAAATTACATAGTCTGGGTGATTATTGCTCTTCTTAGATAAAAGCATAGTTCCAGTTAGGGGTCATATTAGAGGATTGTTATAGAAATTAATGTTTAATTGGTTGTCTGATGATTTATGGCTATTGCTATTTTCCTGCTGAAATTTTATAATAAAGCATTTATCCTGCAATTAAAGTTAACAGATTGGAAATTCTATTTATTTTTATCATGATAATGAATTAATCACATATATCTTCTCAGTTTGTAAAAAGTCAGGTTACTGTGTGCATTACATCTAAAACTGGTTCTGTCAGATTACCTATTCGTTGGGGCCGGGGGTGGCCTTTTTTAAACTTATCCTTGGGGTTATCCATTCCTTAACCTCTAAATTTAAACCTAGCAACTTACCAAGTGCAGAATCCGATGAGAGAAAAGCTGCCGTTAACAGACGTGACTGGTAATTAATTTGACCATTCGAAAGTGGCTACTCAGTTGAGTTAGTTATCAGAGGAAGCAGGATAGGCGTCTGGATGGAGGCAGTTAGAAGCTAGGCGAATTTTCTCGCTTACCAGCTTAAAAACGTTCCTCAGATCCCATCTGGGTTGTATCATATGGGCTACGGGAACCGGACCCGTTAGATGGAGAGCTGGTCCAGTAATCCTCTGATAGTTAATTAATTTATTTGATTGATTTAGGAGGTTACTGGCCTTAGGAATTTCCACAGTATACTATGTCGAAAAATGTCATTTTTCAACATGTTGTGAAAACATGCCATATGATGAAATAATGTAAAGCAGGCTGTGAAAAACACTCCAGAAAGGTTTTCTTTGAAAAAAAAATCACTATGAATTTTGGCACAAAAAAACGCCATAGTATACTATGTCGAAAAATGTCATTTTTCAAAATGTTGTGAGAAACATGCCATATGATGAAATAATGTAAAGCAGGCTGTGAAAAACACTCCAGAAAGGTTTTCTTTGAAAAAAAAATCATCATGAATTTTGGCGCAAAAAAACGCCATAGTATACTATGTCGAAAAATGTCATTTTTCAACATGTTGTGAAAACATGCCATATGATGAAATAATGTAAAGGAGGCCGTGAAAAACACTCCAGAAAGGTTTTCTTTGAAGAAAAAACATCATGAATTTTGGTGCAAAAAAAACACCATAGTATACTATGTCGAAAAAAAAATGTGATTTTTCAGCATAATTTATTATGGATGGATGACACTGAATTAGAGTCTGTTTTAATGAGACTGAGTTAAGATGTGCAGCTCTGTCATTAAATAGTAAATTATTCTCAGAATTCACAGAGAAAAGTCTGAAATGTTTGCTAGGTTAGCGTCCCACATGTTCTTTGGCTCAGCTAAAGCTAACTCTCTCCAACTTCTGGATCTCTTGAGTTGCTTGTTGTTAAAATATCTTGGTAGAGGTGCTGAAGCTCAGAAAGTCTGAGATGTTTGTTCAAAATAAGCTCATTCTCAAGTCTTATCTGAACTGTCCTCTTTTGTTTTAACTGAAAAAACAAAGCAGGCTGTGAAAAACACTCCAAAAAGGTTTTCTTTGAAAAAAAAATCATCATGAATTTTGGCGCAAAAAAACGCCATAGTATACTATGTCGAAAAATGTCATTTTTCAACATGTTGTGAAAACATGCCATATGATGAAATAATGTAAAGCAGGCTGTGAAAAACACTCCAGAAAGGTTTTCTTTGAAAAAAAAATCATCATGAATTTTGGCGCAAAAAAAACGCCATAGTATACTATGTCGAAAAATGTCATTTTTCAACATGTTGTGAAAACATGCCATATGATGAAATAATGTAAAGCAGGCTGTGAAAAACACTCCAGAAAGGTTTTCTTTGAAAAAAAATCATCATGAATTTTGGCGCAAAAAAAACGCCATAGTATACTATGTCGAAAAATGTCATTTTTCAACATGTTGTGAAAACATGCCATATGATGAAATAATGTAAAGCAGGCTGTGAAAAACACTCCAGAAAGGTTTTCTTTGAAAAAAAAATCATCATGAATTTTGGCGCAAAAAAAACGCCATAGTATACTATGTCGAAAAAAAATGTCATTTTTCAACATGTATTTTTATTTTTTTTGCTGATTTATGGTAATAAATACAATATTTAAAAATGGCGCTACTTTGGCTCTGAACCTTTATCTACCTGTGGTCGCTCTGTCTTCTGGAGTGATTTGATTGGTTATACGTCAAATAAAACTCCTTTAACATCTGTAAACAAAACAAAAACGTATCAACAAAGTTTTCTGTTAGAGTTTGTGTTCTTCTAAGTTTAACTCCAAGATTTTAAATACTTTCATTTACTGCAAATGAATATCTACTCCAAATGTCTCACTAATAATCATTATCAGCCTTAAAAACCCACAAAACACCCCTCTATACTACCACACTTAGTACAGTCCGGTTCCCCCTTCTATAAATCTGCTTGGAATCTTCCACTTCCTGTTTGTCAAAGTGGCCTTCTACCTGGACAGGTTTTGTTGGAGCTCATGCAACAAACATTTTGGGTAACTGCACTTTAATATGGATGGATGACACTGAATTAGAGTCTGTTTTAATGAGACTGAGTTAAGATGTGTAGCTCTGTCATTAAATAGGAAATTATTTCTCAGAATTCACAGAGAAAAGTCTGAAATGTTTGCTAGGTTAGCGTCCCACATGTTCTTTGGCTCAGCTAAAGCTAACTCTCTCCAACTTCTGGATCTCTTGAGTTGCTTGTTGTTAAAATATATTGCTAGAGGTGCTGAAGCTCAGAAAGTCTGAGATGTTTGTTCAAAATAAGCTCATTCTCAAGTCTTATCTGAACTGTGCTCTTTTGTTTGAACTTTCCCTAAACTTAGGAGTTAATGACAGAGCAGCACATCCAGACTCAGTCTCATTTATGTAGAGATTAAACTTCAGTGTCATTTATTGATGTTAAAGTGCAGTTTTTCAAATGTTTGTTGCACATGCTCCCGACCAAACCAGTCCAGGTGGAAGATGATGTGAAGAGAAAGCTCCAGAGGATGAATATCACACATTTACGTTGGAAATAAATGTCCTTTAATTAGACATTGTCATGCAAAAGTTGGATTTCCTTTTAATGATGTTCAAATCTTTGTTGATTGTTTAGTTGATGTTGGTTTCTAAATGTTTTTGACACTCGGCCCCAAAGATTAAAACCTTCTACGGCTCACAAGCTGCAACAATTCACACATTATCAACTATCTTTCTGACTAAACTAAGATAAAAAGTGAAAAACTGCCTGATTCCTGCATCATGAATGTAAATCTTTTTGGTTTTTATGACAGTAAACTGAATATATTTGGGTTTGACATTTTATAAATCAAAACAAAAAATGAATTACTGGAGAAAACGACAGATTAATGGACAAAGAAAATGTGTTTTTCAACATATATGGCTGAATTACTCCAACATTACAGGATACATACAATTTGAATTCAATTTTATTTATATAAGACCAATTACAGGTCAAATACTCTCAAGACACTTTATTTTTATATTTTTTGTCATATTTAAAAATATGACAACATAAGAAATTTAAACCTCTTGACTAATCCAATTTATTATTTGGTTTTAAAGAGACTAATAGACAATTAAAATAACTTTCTCCACTAGAACTAATACACATGAGGTGTAATAGAAGGAAGAGTTTTAAATACTGAGTCCCACGACGACAAGAATAAAGTTTCTCAACAAAAACTAAATCTGCTGGTGGATTCCATGAAAGTCCTAATAAAGGATAATAAAGTGTGATACTAAAGGTTTGTGGTGCTAAAAATCTCAAAGTAAATATATCAAGCTGAATATCTGGATGGAGGTTGATAAAAGTTGACCTCCCTTAATTTCTCTGGAGTCGACTCCATGGATTTTATGGATGGTGGTTAAAGACCTGCTCTTCTAGTGGTCTTCCTTCTAGTCGCTGTAAAAAGTCAGTCCATCCTGGCCGACTTCAACACCTCTTCATGACAAGTTGTTCTGCCTCCGACCTCGTGGAAACTCAAGAAACTCGGGAAAACCTGTCGAGACTCGAGGAACTCGTCGAGACTCGAAGAACTCGTCGGGCGGGGGAAGGTGTGGTGGGTGGTGGGGGGAGGTGGGGGAGTAGAGGGGGGAGGCCGCCACCCACCTCCCCGCCTACTCTCCGCCCTGACTCCACCCAGACTCCGCCTTGGCTCCACCCGTGTGGTCACTTGGAAACTACGATGCCAAAGGGACGACGAAATTATGTCTTTTTATCTGATCTGTAGCTCAGTGAGTTAAGGATTTGCCTATGGAGCTGCAGGTCGCTGGTTCAAGACCAGACCCTTCTTAAGTTTTCTCAAAATCCTGACAAAGACAAAGAAAGAAAAAGGCCGGTGGCGGGTCTTGAACCTGCGACCCTCCAGTCCGCAGTCCTCTTCTTATCCCCCTGAGCTATTCGCTCAGATACTAATTCTTCTTTTTTTTGCGCATTTATCATCTATTTTTTGTCATTTTCGAGTTTTTTTTAAATTCGAGTTTCGACTCGACCGTTTTTCTCAGGAGGTTGGGCTTCAGCCTTTGTGCTGGAGGGTGGAACCCTCAGTTCCAAGACTTTCCAAAGCCTCCGGACCTCCCGAGTCCTCAGGACCTGAGCTTTCACACAGTCTGAGGGCTGAAATTTTCTAAGTCCCACAGTAGTTCTCTGTTAGATTGAACCTTCAGACAGTCCAAGGACTGATATCTTCTAAGTTCCTGAGTAGTTCTCTGTTAGTTTGAACCTTCAGACAGTCTGAGGACTGAAAACCTAAAACTTCTTGAGTAGTTCTCTGTTAGTTTGAACCTTCAGACAGTCTGAGGACTGATATCTTCTACGTTCCTGAGTAGTTCTCTGTTAGTTTGAACCTTCAGACAGTCTGAGGACTGAAATTTTAGAAGTTTCTCAGTACTTCTCTGTTAGTTTGAACTTTCTGGTTAACAGAAGCCTTAAAACTTGTGACCATGAGTCTTGATTTCACATTTAGACCATCCATCTGAGTTCTTCTCAGACCTTCACCTGTGGGTTTTTTAGAAATCCTCAACAAACTTTGATTCTCTTCACTGAACAGTAAAGTTTGTGGCGATCAGAAGGTAACATTAGTTCGATAAATGCCTTCAACTACTAGTAGACTTTATCTGGAAAGCAGTTTTCTGAAATGAGTTCTTAGTAAATCTGTCCACAATCAAACCAAGAACACAACTTGATGTTTTCATTTCAGACTAGAAAACGCTTTAAGAGCTTTGTCTGTTTTACCTCTTTTTGATCATTTTATTGTCTCTGTTTAATTTGATCTTCTAAAGTCTAACTGGTGTCTTTTCAAATGTTTTGTCTTTCGTTTGATTCTTCTTAAATGTTTAGTTTGGTCTTTTCTCACCTTTTATTCTTTTCTAATGTCTGATTTGATTTCGAAATGTTTAGTGTTTTTAATGTTTGTTTTTTCAAATGTTTTATCGGCTTGTTTGAATTTTTTTTTCTTTCCCAACGTATAATTTTTCGATTAAATCTTGAAGGTTTTTCTTTTTAAATGTTTTACCACCTTTTAATGTTTAATTTTCTTTTTAAATGCTTCATTGTATTTTCTGTTTAATTCCTATTTGAAGTTTTATTGTCTTTAAGATGTAATTTTCTAATTAAACATTTAATTTTGTAATTCAATGTTTTGTATTTTTAAAGGTTTAATAATCTATTTAAATGTTTTGTATTTTTTAAATGATTAATATTCTTCTTGTTTAATTGTATTTTTTTAATGTTTAATTGTCGAAAATATTTTATCTGTCATTTGTGATATTTGTATTTTAAAAATTTTGTTTAATTTCATAGTGACATGTATTGTATCTTGTTGAAATACCTAATTCAATATTTTGTCTGTTTAATAGAGTTAAACATTAAATACAATTAAATTCTATTAAACAGACAAAATATTGAATTAGATAATTAAATAAGATACAATACATGTAATTATGAAATTAAATAAAATTTTTCAAATACAAATATTAAAAATTACAGATAAAATATTTTCAATAATAAACATTCAAAAAATACTTTTTAACAATAAACCTTTTTAAAAGTTTTATTGTATTAATTTTTTTCCCTTTGATTTAATTGCTTTTTGTTATGTAGTTTATTTCTTGAATCTTCTTTTATGTCAAGATTTTAACCCCAACCTTAAAAATGAAATAAACCCTTAAATCACAATGAAAATACTTCTGTTGTCACAATCATGAGTTAGTCAATTATTCAGTTTATCAATTCAACTTTATTTGTTTAGCACCTTTCACACAGATGACAAAACTAAACAAGCAAAGAGAAAAACTAGGCTAAAACTATGATTAAAACTCCAAAACATATTTTCAAAAAATTATTTAACATGGTAATAAAATCTGTTGTGTCCAGGGGATGGAGGGAGTTTATTGAAGTCTTCTTGGGCTCACATGGGAAATCATTTAAAATATAAACTTGATATTCAGTCTAAGGGAACTGGAAACTGCAGAACGACAGAAGAACCAACAATATCTCCTGTTTTCTCCTTTAATGAGTCGACTCTTCTTGTGCTTTCAGACCAAAGAACTACAGACTCTTCACAACCTGCTCAAACTCTTGGTACAGGACCTCACCACACGGGTCAAGAAGGTTTCTGTCTCATTTCTACTCTGAAGCTCACCTTCTCCTGCTCAAACTGCTGACAAATGTTTCTGCTGCTCTAAAGTCTGCTCTCCAGAACTTCCTAAAAACTCTCAAAGTCTCTTCTGCTGCAGGTTGCTTTGTAGAACTGTTCCAGAAAACCTCACTAAACCACATGGAGGGGCCTCAAGATAGTCATCCAAATGAAACCGAACAAAAACCAAACTAGCACAACCCAAACGCTAAAGTCTCCTGCAGCCTACCAGAGAAGCTCTGAGAACAGAGAATCAGGACAGGAACTCTTACCTTCTGGACAACCAACGCTGGTTCACAAACAAGAATACAGAATGTGTCTGACCAAAAACCTCTAAAGACTCACTACAGCCAAGATAAAGACACAGCTGCACCAAATCCACTAATCACTGCACACAGTAGCACCATGTGCTAACTGTGGCTAAAGAACCACCTTTACCAAGACAACTATCTGGTACAAAGCCCTAAAACACACCAAGAAACACATTAAAGATGATTTTACTGCTGGAAGCTGCAAGCCAACGCCTAAAAAACAAACTAAAGCAATGGAGCCAAACCCAGTTCAGTGGTGAAGGAAAGCAGAGGAAATGTTTGTCTGCAGCTAAATAAAGCAGGAAGACACTGAGCTGCTCAGGTGTTCCTGATAACACCTAGCAGCCACCTGGACAGCCAATAGGAACACAGCTTACTGGAAGTCCAGAGGGCTGGGTTAGTGAAGGAAATTTAGTTTAAAGTTGAAGCAGAAAGTTAACAAAGAAAGTTGAAAACCACCTTCTGATACCTGAAATCTCTTGAGTTTTCACACAAAGAACACCTGAACATGTCAAACTGGTTCCATAGTAGAACCATCATTGTAAAAACGTCATAGTATGCTGTGTTGCTGTCTAGGGTCTCTGAAGAGCAACACAAAAACAGGACAAACACTGGTTTCCAGGGGGTTAGGAGGATATTTATTTGAAAGAGTAAGTTTACAACAACACGTGAGCAGAAAAATCACAAAATCTGTCTTTAGTTCATCTGAAAATACTAGTTTTTGTCTTTTTTATTGACCAAACTTTTCAGGAAGTAAATGAAGAATAATTAAAGCTCTCATGTAGAAGTCCAACTTATTTTGGATCCTTGTGGAGAGTTTAATCTTAGAGTTTGTAAAGCTGTTGAGTTTTTAGTCACATGGATTGTTTTGACATTTAATAACCGAGTCCTGAAATAAAATTATAGTTGCGGATTTATGTTATTTAGTCTGGACTAAACAAATAACAGCAGCATAAATCTCAAACGTCATTATGAGGAGTCTGGATTGATGTTTCTCACTTGATAATGATCGAAACATGAAATTTAGGTTGGTTTAAAGGAATATTCCACCTTAAATCTTTGAATGTTGACCTGAAAGGTTGGTTTCAATTCAATTTCAATTCAATTTTATTTATATAGCGCCAATTACAAATTGTCTCGAGACGCTTTACAGAACCCATATGCCTGACCCCCAGAGCAAGCCAAAAAGCGACAGTGGCAAGGAAAACACCCTTTTAACAGGGAAAAAAACCTCAAGCAGAATCCGGCTCTAATGTGGGGGAACCATCTGCCTGCTGGCTGGGCGGGTTGAGAAGGACAGAAGAGGTAGAAAGGTAGAGATAGAGGGATGGAGGTAGAGGGTTACAGTTGGTGGGAGAACAACCACACATCTGGAGCATCCAGCTCTGGGACCAGGGACACTCGGAGAAAGGACACAGGAGTATTCAACCTACAAGGTCCTCACACATCTACCTTAAAGGAACATTCCACCAAAAATCCTTGGACATGCACCTAAAATGTTGGTTTAACAGAGTGTTCCATCCAAAATCCTCAAAGAGACTTGAGGGGATGGTTAAAAGGAATATTCCACCTAAAACCTCAAATATAGACCCGAAAGGGTGGTTTAGAAAAGATCCTTCAATGTAGACCAAAAAAGTTAGTATGGAGGAATATTCCACCTGAAATGTAGACCTGAGAAGTTGGTTTGGAAATATATACCATCCTAAACACCCTTACATGTAGATTAAAAGATGGTTTTGAAGAAAATTCCACCTAAAATCCTCCAATATAGACCTAAAAGGTGAGTTTAGTGGTATATTCTACCTAAAATTCACTACTGTAGACCTTGGAGGTTGGTCTGATGGTATATTCCTCCCAACATCCTTGAACATAAACCTAAGTTTGTTGAAAGGAATATTCCACCCAAAATCCTTCAGTGAAGACCAGGAAATCTTGGTGTAAAGGAGTATTCCACCTTAAATGTAGACCTAAAGGATGGTTTGGAATAATATTCTACTCTAAAATCTTCCAATGTAGACCTAAAAGGTTGATCTGATGGTATATTCTACCCAACATCCTGGAACATTTACCTAAAAGGTTGGTTTAATGGTATATTCCCAGAAGAACCCTTGAACGTTGGGCTTAATGGTATATTCCACCCTACATACTTGTGCATATACCAAGAAGTCAGTGTAAAGGAAATCTAGACCTAAAAGGATTGTTTAAAGAAATATTTAAACAATTATTTTCATTATTTAATAATCTGTTATCAGTCAGAACTCTGGCAAACTTATTTTCATCAGTTTTTTAGTGGAAGTCACAAATAAAGGAGCTCTTGGTTTTTCCCGGCGTTACTGAGTCAAAAGCTGCTGTTTAAACACAGAACGTTCACATGCATCCACAAACCTCTCAGCACTCAAACACCCACAGACAGGAGGCCGGCTGGACCGAGGCTCAGCGGCGTCCTCAGACCCACGAGTCGGGGAGTCGCTGAACTTGTTGGTCCGGTTTGAAGGCCTCCATGTGGTCCAGTAGAAGTCCACGTAGTCGGTGTTGGCTTTGAACCGCAGCGACTGGCCTCCATCAGGTGGACCGGCTCGTCCTCGTAGGACTCCTCCTGTAGCCTTGAGGGGACCACAGGAACATTCAGTAGCTGTTGGAGTTCTTCCTGTCAGGCTCGTGGTAGAACGGCTCTGAAGAATCTTGTACTTGTCTTATCTGGAACAGTCTAACAGCCTAAACTGTTAACAGCGGTGTAAAGAAGCAAACACACAGGCATTGATTAGGACACAAACTGGATTTATTTTAGAAAACAAATCAGCTTAGAGGCATTTGTTCACACATGTGGCTGAATAGGAGGCCGTCCAATCAGATTCGAGGTCTTCACTCTGTAGGTTGTTTGTTGGGTGAGACTCTTGGACCTCCATCAGCTGACGTGGATGTTTGATGGTCTTCCTCTCTAGTACCAGATGATTCATCCATGAATTCAGCAGCTACAGACTGAAATGAAGCTCATGCTGCCGTTATTGAATTCCTGTTCCAGATCAAACGTTCAGAGCTCACCTTGAATGCAGCCGTCTGCTGTCTGATAGTTTTTCTCATTGTAGTCTTCAATAAAGTCTTTTTCCTCATGTCAGGATGTGGTGAGACTCTTTCTCAGTCGCTGCAGACGTCCCTCATTGTGCATCTCCAGAGAAGAAACAGAAAAACTGATCACTGCTTCAGCATCACAAACGCTCTCCAGCATTGAGAGTATTTTAGGAATTCATTCATTGTGTTGTGAACTTTGAAGGAGCAGAAACTTTACAGCTGCCAAAGATATGAGCTCCAATTCTGGATGTTTTAGGAAATGAAGTTCATCAAATGAACACTTGATTATTGCTGATAATGCTCATTAAATGACTGAAGAAATCCAACATAAAAACCTGTAAACTGTCAGGCAGCTTTTGTTAAAGTTTGTCTATAATTCTATCATCATGTTCTGGAACCAGGACTCTGCAGAAGTTCCTTCAATCAGATACTTGTGTGTTTCTATTTAAGGCCTCAGGTTTGAACATACAGCAGAGGATTAGAAAGGAGTGATTTTAATGTTTAAATCAGTCCAGTAAATGTTTGGAGTAAAAATGATTAAAATTTTGATTTAGATAGATTTGTGTCAAAGAATATTGTAGAGTCTCACTTAAATATATCCAAATGAGTTCAGTGTATTTACATTTTATAGAATATTTGATTTCTTAATCTTAATACTGTAGAGTCTGACCCTAAATATTACAATCATGATGTAAATATAAATAATAATGTAGTGCAGAATCATTAAATTTAATCAGTTAAACTTACATAATAAATATCACTGTACAATCTTAACCTGAACATTCATATTATTGAGGTAAATTTACATAAATCATGATATTCTAGTCTTAACTGGGATATGTCTAACATGAATCTTTTTGTATTGTGCTGATAAACAACAATAACCCGACTTTCAGATAATATTTATTCACTGTGTATTGGGTAGTACAGAAGTATTAGTACAGAATATTATTTCTTGTTTTATGTGTGATAATTGGCAGTAAACATTCTAAGAAGTGGAAATTGACAGGGTTGTAATAGTGCTGTTCTTGCACAATATTTGTCACTTAATTGCCCTCAGGATGCTGTCGTTGAGCTACCAGTTTTACAGAACAGGCAGATGTTGCAGCTAATGATGTTGTAATTCACATAAACAAGGAAACAAGTCCATCATAATTTGAATGTTAACAGTCCAAAATGAAAAGGTCATATACAGCTTTCCTATTGGGTTAAAGAGCCAAAAAAAAACATGAAAAAAAAACTTTGTAAAAGCGAGAGGTCGGTAGCAGCTTTAAAACTTTAAACTCACTTTTTGTCTCTCCTACAATGTTGATTACAATTATATGCAAACGGGAAATTATGCAAATTAGGCAATGACATCATTTAGCGACTTCTCGCGACTTTTAGGACAGCCAATAGCTACTTTCCTTACTGAGGAGTTGGCAACACTGGTCAAAACATAAACGATGCCTCTTTCCCACCGTTGTAAGGTAGACAATGTGCTACAAGCCCAGTTTTATCAACAGTAGCTGTCTTTCAAGCTGCATGAATAACATTGATGTCTATGGAGTGAACAGGGACTGTGTGCAAATTGCAAAACTGCTGCAACAGCAAAGAGAGACACAAATATTCAATAGCTTCTCTCTGATACACTGTAGTGTCACCAGAATCACTGCAGCCTTCAACTGGCTCCTGTTGACACCAATGTTATTTCTGCAGCTTGAAAGACAACTACTGTTGATAAAACTAGGATTGTAGCACATTGTCTACCTTACAGCGATGGAAAAGAAGCATCATTTATAATGAGTTATTGATGGTGGAATTCTGAATCTGTGAATATCTTTCCGATTTTACTGAACTGTGGCCCCAAGGAGCCGTGGTGGGCGTCCTTTATTTTCATTTCTGAAAGGTGGCAACCCTACTGCTCTGTGACTGAGCAGTCTAGGGCAGTTCATTTCAAGCTATTCGCTCACAGTTGTAACTACTTTGACTGCACAGTTTAAAACCTTTCAAGATCAGGAGTAATTTAAAATGAATCAAACCAGGACATTAACTTGAGCAGAAAACACACATAATAAACAAAGTGTTACCTAGACTAATTCAGGTTGCTAGTTCACCAGTTTCTTTACACTGCTCTGTGACTTAACTGCATTTTCGGGCGCATAAATCACACTTCCACCCATTTGTGCGTTTATAAAATTGGTACTCAACTACCCAGCTGCAGAACGTGCTGTCTGTTTGACCTTATTACTGTGCTAGCAGGGCTAGCGCTGTATTAGCGCGGCTAGCGCTGTGCTAGCGCTGTGCTAGCGTTGTATTAGCGCGGCTAACGCTGTGCTAGCGCTGTATTAGCGCTGCTAGCGCTGTGCTAGCGCAGCTAACGGCATGCATTACAGCTTACTGACTCTGACAAAAACAAACCACATACAGGACAAAAAGGATTAATACACTCACTGAAGCGCCGTCGCTCATGCTGGAAGCCGTGGTTGACCCCGGTCTTGTGAAGTGAACCGTCTGCGTCACATGACCGGAGGAGCGCCACGTGATTGGCTGGGCGTTGGTTCGATTTTGGCCAGGATCGATTGTTTACGCCTGAGTCCCCCAGATGTGAACAGCGAATTTTTTGACAGCGAATTTTTTAACATTGAATTTTTTGATGGTGAATTTTGAACACATCGAATTTTTTTGATGGCGAATTTTGAAGACATTGGTTTTTAGAATTTTGATGAGCTAAATTCAGGCATAAAAAATTCACATATGTAATTTTGATGCAAAAAAAATTCAAAGTAAGAAATACAGCAGCTTTTAAAATTCAGAATCTGATGAGTCTGCTTTGCTTCCATACAAAAATATAAGACAATAAACAAGCAAAAAGATTGGAAATGACCAAAAATGAGACAAAAACAACAGAGATTGAAAATGACGAAAAACCCCACTAACAAGCATGAACCTACTAATTTCTAAACTATGTTGTGATGCGTACAAATGCATGTAAATAATTTTTATTAGTCAGTTTGTAAGGTTTCTCAAAAATGATGGCATAAAAACAGTAATATTAATGCATAATACATTAAATCGCCAAGTCACAGATGGAATTGTAAATTTTAAAAGAATTGTTTGGACATAACTTTAACACGTATTGCCCAAATTTCTAACTTCACATGCAGATCACAGATCAAATAAGTTCTGTTACATTACTTGTGCTGAAAATGCTGAAAAATATATAATAAATATCATGTATTTCCTTCAGTCATGCACCATAGACACCCAAAGTCCTGCTTTGTTCACTCTTTACTTGTGTTTGTGCAGCAAAGATCAAATAAGTAAGAAAAGGTGAGAGCATGAACACATGGCAGCATCTTCCACAACTTGTTCTTCAAACAACAAAAAAGCTTCTCATGCACTTCTACTCACACAGAAAAACTGAATTATTCCTCCTGCTAGCGACAGAGTAAACACTTCTGTCTCTAATCTTGTCATAACAGGTCTGAAAAAGCATCTCATGTATATACAAAATGAAATCTGGTTGAATAGAAAAGCAGTTTTTTGATGTTAATGGAGCGCTGCAGGAGAACTGGTGCTAGAAGTAGCAATTACAACCATTAAAAATCATCATAAACGCTGTATTTTATGATTTGGTGCATTTTTCCCCCATGATCTTTGCGCAGTTAAATGATGGAATGACAATATTCCTTTGTGCAGCTCAGTGTGACTCAGTGAGTGATGTGTGGGTGTCACGCTTCACTCATGGAAGCTTAGAAACGACTGTTGGTGCAGCTGTTGTACAGTAAATATCTGAATATCTTCCTGCTTTTCTTTCTTCCGTTCTTTCACACCTGTGCATTAGGAAACAAGCTCAGATTTATAATTAGCTCGCAGCTTTTTTTTTTCCCCCCAGTGTTGATGGACTAACCTTGACAGACCCATTAGCACAAAAACACTGACTCCAAATTGTGAAGAGAAATTATTTCCTCCAGCTACAACGCAGCATGCCCCCTTTACACCTACCTCCAATAACGACACATTCTGCCCATATCAACCATATTTTCTCACTTTCCTGTTTCCAATTTATTTTGTCCTGTCATGCAGGCAAGAGGAGGAAAAACAGAACTTCCATCACGCCTGTTGGTTTGTGTTTTAAAAAGTGTTAAAATCCTCTATAAAGGAAGACCTCTGGAATCAGGAAACCATTACTATTATGTTAGACGGCATTTAAAAGCATGTGACTGTAAATGAGGACAGCAGTGGTTTATGAAAGGTCAGGGAGTAATGCAGTCTGTTAAAGAAAGTCTTTTTTCCAAGGCTGTTTTGTATTCAGTGTGGTTTATATGTGAGTTTTTTTGTGTGCAAAAACTCGCCAACTGTTGTTGATTGATAATAGTGTTGAAGCAGAGCCTCGGGGGGGGGGGGGGGGGGGGGGGATGCATTCTGGAGTGCCGTGCACAACAATGAAGCTGCAAAAAAAATAAGTGCAGCATCTTTACTTAATTCAAGTGGTTTCAAATGACTTTCAAATAGACGAGGACAATAATATGTTACATATTTTCCAGTCATTCATTTTATATAACTTTTAGTAGGGGAGGGCTATAATTCTAGAAAATGCCAGTAATGAGTTCAAGTTAATCACATATCCATAAAAACTCAATTTTTCTTCTTTATTTTGTATTTAGAGTCGGCTTCTCTTGGCTACAGGCATATATGTGAAAACCACAGATATGTACATTTAAATAACACACTGAGAGTTTATCATCAAAATCATGGAGGCCATTATGTGGCAAAACTGACAATCAATTACTCATCTGACTGGGGAAGGTCTTTAAGATTTTAAGGAAAACTTGACACTTGATTGACCATAAACAGTAATAAGTTACCATATGACCACTCACAAAACCCATAATTCTCCATGTATTATACTGCTTGCATTGTTGCAAGTCACAAATGCCTGTTTAACCATCCTATCCATCCATCCATCCATCCATCCATCCATCCATCTATTGCTTAATCCTCATTAGGGTTGCTGGGGTCTGGAGTCTGTCTCAGCTACTTAGGGTGAAGTCAGGGGACACCTGGAAAGGTAACAGTCTATCATAGCACTATATATTGATTTTAGAATCACCAATTAACCTGAGCATGTTTTTGGACTGTGGGAGGAAGCCGGAGTACCCGGAGAAAACCCACGCATGCACAGGGAGAACATGCAAACTCCATGCAGAAAGATCCCAGGCCAGGACGCGGACCGGGGATCTTCTAGCTGCAAGGAGAAAGTGCTAACCACCAAGCCAGATGAGATACGTGCTCGGAAAACCTCCAAAGGAAGCCTCCCTGGAGACATCTGAATCAGATGTCCAAACCACCTCAACTGGCTCCTTTCGACGTGAAAGAGCAGCAGCTCTGCTCCGAGCTCCCATCGGATGTCCAAGCTTCTCCTTCTATCTCTAAGGCGGAGTCCAGCCACCCTAAGGAGGAAGCTCATTTCGGGCACTTGTACAGGCGATCTCATTCTTTCGGTCACTACCCAGATCTCATGGCCATAGGTGAGGGTTGGAATGTAGATGGATGGTAAATGAAGAGCTTTGCCTTGCGGCTCAGCTCCCTCTTCACCACGGTTTGGTACAATGCTCGCATTACTGCTGCCGACGCACCAAGCCGCCTGCCCATCTGTCGCTCCATTTTCCCATCACTCGTGAACAAGATCCAGAGATACTTGAGCTCCTTCACTTGGGGAAGCAACTCCCCCCCAACCCAGAGGGATCAATCCACTGGTTTCCAGCAGGGAACCATGGCCTCGGACTTGGAGATGCTGATCCGCATCCCCGCCGCTTCACACTCGGCTGCAAACTGCTCGAGTGCTGCTGAAGGTCACGATCTGAGGAAGCCAACAGAACCACATCATCTGCAAAAAACAGAGATGTGATCCTGAGGTCCTCAAACCAGACACCCTCCTCGCTCCAGCTGGGCTTTGAGATCCCGTGCATGAACACCACAAACAGAATTGAAGACAAGGGGCAGCCCTGGAGGAGTCCAACACCCACTGGAAACGTGTCTGACTTTTTGGCGAGAAAGCGGACACAGCTCTCACTTTGGTTGTACAGGGACCGGGTGGCTCGTATCGGCGAGCCTGGTACTCCATACTCCTGCAGTACCCCCAACATAGCCCCTCAGAGGACACTGTCGTAGGCCTTCCCCAGACCCACAAAGCACGTGGACTGGCAGGTCGAACTCCCATGACCCCCTCAGCAGCACCTTGAACCTGTGTTTAAACATCCAGTTACTATGATTGGATAATAAAGAAGTAGATAGAGTAGCTGTTGAAAATAATGGCCCAAATATAAGTTAAAAGAATAAGAAAATCCATAAGTTATTAATATTTCAAAATGATATTTCTAAACAAGTCTCTGATTGACATTTCACCGAATTCTGTTTACGCTCCAGAAACAACACAACAGTGAGAACGGCAAACAGCCTATACGATGCTGTACTCGGAGGAAACGCCTGTCAACATGTATAACCCTCCGTTCCTCATGTTAGCTGCAGCTGCCTCACATTCTCCTCTTTCATAAATGCCTCCTCATGGTTTTTGTGCACATGTATAATTTACTCATCTGTACGCCGGAGTCCAAGTAATTTGGTCAATCCACCACTTGAGCGTCTGCATGACCGTGTGCAGCGACGACTGAGATGTTGGAATTAGCTGCTACTCTGCGGGGAGCGTTTGTGACAGTCGTAGCTGAGCGCCGGGCAAATGAGAATAAGGTGTCAGCGCTGCAGCTTTAATCATCATCTAAAGGCTTCCTTCTCACTTACAGAAATCCCAGCAAGAGTAGGCAGGAGCTTGCCTTATCAAGAGCAGATTTTAAAGGGATTTAAAGGACTTTGCTGTTTGCACACGGCTTGAAAACCTACTAGATTGATTTATATCTAAAGCACTGTTTGTTTCTTTATCAGAATATGCAATAAAGGTTGAGTTAGACGGCATTTAGACGTACAGCTCCACGGTTATTTCCTCCAGCACAAGATTAGCAAAACTCTTGTTCGGTGCACGACGGAGTTATGTTTACATTACATGCAGTGCACACACAGGAGGATATACAATTCCATACCAGACACACACAACCTACTGGACGATAATTAATTTAAAGGCACACGAAATAAGAAATTGTGTCATTTCACTCGCTGCTTGCCTGAATCCAATCACTTCCAACATTACTAGTAATAAGAAATTATGCAGATCAGCTGACCTTTCCCCAAAAAATTCTGCTTCAGGAGTCTGAGACAGAAACATGGTAATAAACAAATAAATGAGCAAAGTGGGGAAGTCACACAACATCGATGTGCCAATCTGGAGACACTTTACATATTTCACTTCTGTAAATGGTCCCTGATCGATGACTCTTCTCGTGGTGTTGTCAAAAATAAAACAATTATCATTCTAACAAGCAAACAGGACTTCATGATTGACCAAAACCTATTACTATTCTTCACCACTACACATACACTCACCAGCCACTTTATTAGGTACACCTCTTCAATTGCTTGCTAACACACATAGCAAATCAGCCAGTCACATGGTTCAATGCATGTATTCATGTACACGTGGTCAAGACAACTTGCTGAAGTTCAAACCGAGCAGCAGAACGGGATAGAAAGGGGATTTAAGTGATTTTGAACGTGGCATGGTTGTTGGTCGGAGTGTTTCAGAAACTACTGATCCACTGGGATTTTTTACCCACAACCATCTCTAGGGTTTACAGGGAATGGTCCAAAAAAGAGAAAATATCCAGTGAGCTGTGTGGACCAAAATGCCTTGTTGATGTGAGAGGTCAGAGGAGAATGGGCAGACTGGTTGGAGATGATAGAAAGGCCACAGGAACTCAAATAACCACTGGTTCCAACCAAGGAATCCATAATACCATCTCTGAACATGTCCAACTTTGAAGATGTTCTACAGCAGCAGAAGACCACATCAGGTGCCACTCCTGTCAGCTAAGAACTGGAAACTGAGGCTACAGTTCACACAGGCTCACCAAAACTGGCCAATAGAAGACTGGAAAAACGTTGCCTGGTCTGATGAGTCTCCATTTCAGCTGCAACATTCAGATGGTCCGAATGTGGCATGAACAACATGAAAACATGGATCCATGAAATTAGAAAAATTCGAGAGAAAACAACAAAAAGAGATTGAAAATGACAAAAAATAGACAAAATAATAATAATAATAATAATAAGAAGAAGAAATTTAATTAATAATGCACTTTACATTTGAAAACAAATCTCAAAGTGCTACAGATAAAAACATCGGCAAAAAAACCCAAGATTGAAACGACAAAAAATAGACAAAAATCAACAAAAAGATTTCAAATGACAAAAAATGAGACAAAAAGCAACTAAAAGATTGAAAATGATCAAAAATTGAGACAAAAAATAAGAGAAAGAGATTGAAAATGACCAACAAATTAGACAGAAACAACATGAAAGCATGGATCCCTAAAATTAGACCAAAAAAAAGAAACAAAAAACAAAAAGAGATTGAAAATGACAAAAATTAGACTAAAAAAAATCAGCAAAAAGATTCAAAATGACAAAAAAAAAATCAGGCAAAAAACAAAAACAAACCAAACAAACAAATGAGACAAGAACAACATAAAGCAACGATTCATCCTGCCTTGCCTCAACGGTTTAGGCTGCTACTGGTGATGTAATGGTGTGGAGGATATTTTCTTAGAACCAGCTGATCATGATTTTAACTCTACAACCTACCTGAGTATTGTTGCTAACCATGTCCATCCCTTTATGACCACAGTGAACCATCTTCTGATGCTACTTCCAGCAGGATAATGCACCATGTCACAAAGCTCAGATCATCTCAAACTGGTTTCTTGAACATGACAATGAGTTCACTGGACTCCACTGGCCTCCACAGTCACCAGATCTCCATCCAACAGAACCTTTGGGATGTGGTGGAACTGCAGATTAGCATCATGGATCAAATCTGCAGCAACTGCGTGATTTATAATGTCAATATGGACCAAAATCTCTGAGGAATGTTACCTTGTGGAAAGTCTGCCACGAAGAATGAAGGCAGTTCTGAAGGCAAAATGAGGTCCAACCTTTTACAAGCAAGGTGTACCTAATAAAGTGGCCAGTGAGTGTAGTCCTCCTTTTTAGGAACATATTTGTTCACTACTAAGGATTTTTCACTGTGCAGACTACACTGTAAATTAGCAGAAGTGACATTTAGCGTCGTGCACACAGAAACCCGGAGCTACCACCAATGCTCCTCTTTGTCTCGCTGTTTGTCCTCCACAAAGCGACCGAGACAGACTCCGCCAGTTTTAGTAATGAGAGGTGATCTGCAGTGCTTGATCCAATTACTGAAGTCTGCATGGCACAAAGCAGCAAACAGAGGCTCTGCAGAGACGAGGACGAGAGACAGCGAGGAGAAAACGCAGCTAAACATGCATGTAAACGCCTCACCGTTTGCCTTTCGGGTCACCTGTCATGCTTGCACGTGCAAATGGCTGCTATTTTCTGTAGTGTGCAGCAACTTAAGCCTTCCAGTTGTGGAGTATTTGAGGTCCACGGCTTCTGCATTCACAGCCTATTAGCACAGGCAGGCCCCATCACCCAGCTCAGCCATGCATGAGAAGGACCCTCTGTAATACAAATTGTCTGCACCACTTACGGCGGCTCCGCCAGAGAGCAAACATGACAGCCGTTAATTGGAGTGGCCCTCAGCGTGGGACAGGCTTCAGGAAGGAGAGGACCGGCTGCTCAGCCAGGGAGGGAAAAGCCGAGTTATGGAGGGGGAGGTGGAAGAAGACAGGAGTCACACAGGGAGCACAGGAAGCGTAATTGAGGAGATGGGACAAAAGGGATGAGGGTGGCGAGTCGATGGAGGAGAGGAGCGATGGATGAAAGAAAAGAGGCGACAGACATGAAGCTGTGAGAAGAATTTCCTCCTGAATTTCATCAACAATTCATGAGAAAATAGAGATCCTGTTTGGAGCTGCCTGAGTAGAAATACCTGAATGTTTGTGTGTGTTCCGCCAAATTAAAACCAGGCTAAAGCTGGATTACATACAGAAATAAGATTTTTGTTTATGTCAAGTAAAGAACATGCTAATCTTTAATGCAGCTGACATCACTGATAATCATTTTCTGGACCGAGATGCTTATATCTTCTCATAACACTCATAATTACATCATATATTTCAGAATTTATCACATATTTCTTTCAAACACGCACCATAGAAACCCCAAATCCTGCTTTGTTCACTCTTTACTCATGTTTGTGCAGGAAAGATAAAATCATTTTTGGTCAGTAACAAAAAATGAGACAAAAAAACAACAAAAATATTGAAAATGACAAAAAATGAGACAAAAAGCAAGAAAAGAAACTGAAACATACCGAAAATTAGACAAGAAAAAAATCAAAAATGACCAAAAAAATTGAGACAAAGCAAAAAAGGAGATTGAAAATGACTAAAAATGGACAAAAAAACAACAAAAGATTGAAAATGACAAAATTTAGACAAAAAACAACAAAAGATTGAAAATGACAAAACTTAGACAAAAAACAACAATAAGATTAAAAATGACCAAAAATGAAACAAAAAAATACAAAAAGATTGAAAATGAGACAGAAAACAAGGAAAAGACATTGAAAATGACAAAAAATTAGACAAAAAACTAAAACATTGAGACAAAAATTACAACAAAATATGAAAAATGACCAAAAATGAGATGAAAAAAGATTGAAAATGACAAAAATGAGACAAAAAGCAAGAAAAGAGACTGAAACTTACCAAAAATTAGACAAGAAAACATCAAAAAATGACTAAAAATGGACAACAAAACAAAAATTGAAAATGACAAAAATGGACAAAAAAACAACAAAAGCTTGAAAATGACAAAACTTAGACAAAAAACAACAAAAAGATTGAAAATGACCAAAAATGAAACAAAAAAAATACAAAAAGATTGAAAATGAGACAGAAAACAAGCAAAAGACATTAAAAATGACAAAAAATTAGACAAAAAAACAACAGAAACACTGAAACAAAAATTAGAACAAAATATGGAAAAATGACCAAAAATGAGATGAATAAACAACAAAAAGATTTTAAATGAGAAAATTAGAATTAAAAAAAAACACAAAAAGAGATTCAAAATGACAAAAAATGAGACAAAATGAGCAAGAAAAGACAGAAGCATGAACCGAAGTTTTTTTTAAACTATCATTAACTGCTGTGATGCTTTAAAATACATGTAAATTATGATTATTACAGTCAATTCATCAGGGTTCTAAAAAAATGACAGCATAAAGATAATATTACTGCATAACACATTAAATTGCCAAGTCACAGATTTGTATTTCCCAAATTGCAAGCTTCTCATGCAGATCACAGATGAAATAAGTTCTTTTGCAATATTACCTGTGCTGAAAATACTAGAAGATAATCCTGTTAAAGTAAGCTGTACACGTGCTTCTTGTCGTTTTAGATTTGACCAGTAGGGGTCACTGTTAGGCAGACAGATTTCAACAGGTGTGATCTGTTTTTCCTATAAAACTGACTTTTTGTCCCATTTTTCTTCCATCAGTGATAATAAATATTAGATTTTAATCTTTTTCTTTTTGGTTTTCAGCATCCCTGCTGTCTCACATTTCTCTGAGCTCTGAAGAAAAACTGCAGCATGAAGTCAGCAGTCAATCAGCTTAGTTTCATTATTTTCAAGTCAGAATTCATCCAATTCATTTCGCTTGGGGGGAAAGACTTCAAAAAGTCTGCTAAGGTAAAATAAAAAGACAGTGCAAACAGGCAGCAGAGTGTGGCTCATGAATCGGTCAAAAACAGGACTTTGACTCTGAAACTGGAGGTTTGAGCCAGAATTCAAAACATCCCTCAATATTTTATGTCTTCTATGTTAGGATTTTTGGTTTTCAGTAACAGGGTGGTTATATTTATTCAACAAAACTGCCCCTGCAGTTTCAGAAAAAGAGAACATTTGCATAAATAAGCACATTTCTCACAATTTTATGCATTCTACACATAATTACGAAGTTCTTTGAGAGGATCGTCCTAAAGCGCATCCAGTACATCATCGCTGCTGGTCTGGATAAATATGAGTTCACCTACAGGGAGAACAGATCAACAGAGGATGCAGTCTCCGTGACACTTCCCACGGCCCTGACTTCTTTCTGCTGTTTGTAGACTTCAGTTCAGCTTTTAATATGTTGTCCCCGGACAAGCTGACACTGAAGCTCCACAACCTGGGACTGTCCACATCACTGTCACTGGATCGAGGACTTCCTCACCAACATGTGGTGAGAATGGGAGACAGGACATCCTCCACCCTGGTCCTGAACACAGAAACACCACAGCCCTCTTCATTCTCTGCACCACTGATTGTTCTGCCTGCCTGCCTCATATCGGACAGTGAGAGGAGATCCAGCATTTTATTCAGTGGTGCTCAGACAACAACCTCGTTCTGAACATCAGCAAGACCGAGGAGGTCATGGTGGACTACAGGAGGTCCAGGAGGACAGAACACGCTCCTCTCGTCATTCAAGGGTAAACAGTCGACCAAGTTGACAACATCCAGTTCCTGAGCGTCCATATTAGATCTGACCTGACCTGGTCCCTGAACACAGCTCACCCAGTAAAGAAGGCCCAACAAAGACTCTTTGGTCTCTTCCATCAGCTCCTGGCAAACTTCTACAGAGCTACAATAGAAAAAAATCCTCTGTCTCGGTGCAACAGTGTGGTACGGCAGCTGCACAGCTCGGGACAGAAAAGATTTAACTGAAAACAGCACAGGAGATTGTGGGAAATCCTCTTCCAGACCTGGACTCAATATACAAAGGTCCAGAGGAAGGCCCGACGTATCGCTGCAGACCCCACACCCAGCAAATGCACTGTTTGTTCCCATTCCCTCAGGTAAACGGTACAGGAACATAAAAACTCAAACTTACAGACTGAAAAACAGTTTTTGTCCCAGATCTGTCCAGTCCATTTCCCCCTGCACACACAAACAGACACACGATGTGCAACAAAGAACTGAGTCCTGCACTTTACCACCCATCTCACTGCTCATTTGCACTAATTCTGTCTATTTAGATCTTTTGAGGATTTTATTTTATCTGTATTTAGTGTGCCTTTTTCTGTTTTTTATCTACAGCTGAGAGTTAATCAACTAAGTGCCATGCCATTCAGCGTAGGCGATCATTTCTCTCCAGCTCCTCCGATCTTTTGCCCTCTGAATTGTGACTGTTGCCTGTTCCATGTGTAGCCATGATGTAAGTCCATCTATCATTTTCATTCTCTGTCTGCCTCGTCCTCTCTTCCCGTTAATTTGTCCAGTTGTGACAACATATTCCAGGGTCTCCTTCCTTAAGATGTGTCCAAAAAATGTTGCTTGCCATTTCCTCATTTTGTTCAGTAGTGTATAATTTGTGTTTAGTGTTTTTGCAACATCTTCAACAACTGAAAGTGTCCAATCAAAATTTCACTGTGTGAAAACATAATGACAATAAAGATTCCTGATTCTTGATGCACACACCAGGGCATCGTATGGTTCTCAAAAATACAAGAAAATGGAATTGTAAAATGATTCATTTTATAGTTTTAATTAAGGCGTCCTGCACTGAGGTTTACAGGTCAGATCTTTGCTGGTTTGGCAGCACATTAGCTTCTATGATGCATCGGGTGGTTGCAAGAGTTACACAGCCTCGTCTGTGTCGGCTGGCTCACCTTTATCATCATGACTAAACCCAAAATACCTCCAAACCAGGGACAGAGGTGTTTTTCTTGTGTACTAGTCCTTGTTCCCAGCAGTCGTTATCCTTCTTAGTTCATGATAACAGCATCAGTTTAATAGAAAAAGGAGCATTTGGGTTTTTGACAGTCTTAAAAGTCATTTTTAAACACTTAAATCCAGCCCCGGTGAAGTCTTTCTGGATGCAGTTTGCATGTTATCTCATGCATTTAGACTTTTCTCCAGGTGCTGCAGTCTGCTAACACAGTTCAGAAACAGACAGATGAGGTTAACTGGTTTTCCAAAGAGCCTGTAGATGTAAACATGAGCCTGAATGATTGTCTGAGGCTGCAGCTCATCCTCATGATGCTGACAGGAGAAGTGGATTTAGCTGATAAGGCAGAAGGATTTATGAATCAGACTGCAGACAAACAAAGCAGGGTTAGTGATGGTTTGTGCAAATAATGTTAATTATTAAGGCAAGGGTGTCAAAAATGTGGCCCGAGGGCCAAAACCAGCACCTCCAGAGGGTCCAATCCGGCCCACAGGACGACTTTGTAAAGTGTAAAAATTACAGAGAAAACATTAACTGCAGATTGTAAATTTGTAAAACTTTGTAATTTCTAGACCATAACAAGTTGTTTTGATCATAGAGTAAAATACTAGATTGCTCGTTGTTTTTTTGTGATTTTGTGTCTCATTTTTGTCCTATTTTGTCTTGTTTTTGTTGCTTTTTGTCTGACTTGTCGTTTGTCTCATGGTTTTGTTTCTAGTTTTTGTTGTTTTGTTTCCTTTTTGTCTCACTTGTGTTTTTTTGTCTTATTTTTGTCATTTTGTGTTTCACTTTATTTGTGGTTTTGTGCATTGTTTTTGTTTTGTGGTTTTTATTGTCTTGCTTGTGTTGTCTATTTTTTAGTTGTTTTGTTTCTCGCTTTTGTAATTTTTTTGTCTCGTTTGTCCATTTTTTTGTCGCTTTGTAACTTTTTGTCAAATTTTTTTTTCTCTTTTTTGGATTTGTTTAGTGTTGTCTCATTTTGTGTTGTTTTGTGTCTTGTTTTTGTCATTTTGCGTCTTATTTTTGTAATATTTTGCCTTGTTTTTATGGTTTTTTGTCTGACTTTTTCATTCATTTCATCATTCAATTCCAGATACCTGTGACTAAATGTTTTGTTCCTTTGTAGATAAACTGTGATCTGTAAGTTGTAATGTGTAAATGATGAACTGAGGCAAAATAAAGTTGAAATTGAATTTATTTTTCTGAACAAATTTGAGGTTGTTCATAATGTTTTGTAAAAAGATAATTCCTTAGATGTGAACTTTTTTTGCACTAAAACAAAGGAAAATATTTGAAGTTGTGGTTATTTATAGGTTATTATGCTGTGATTTTACTGGTCTGGATCACTTGAGATCAAACTGGGCTGAATGTGGACCTGAACTAAGATGAGTTTGTAACCCCTGACTTAAAAAGTAACCTGCATCTTTGCACTAATATGTTAGTTAGCTCATCAATAAAAAAGAAATAATGCAGGTGTGTGTTGAATAAAAAGGTTGTTGCTGATTACTGCTTTGCTGCCAGTGAACATAAATATGCAAAATTTGCAAATGATAGTGACTATTACTACGGGTAATGATATTTATGTAATTGAAAAACATATAAGGTGTAGAAATTGCAGCTTTAAGTGGAATTTATAACAACAAATATCCTAAAGTCACCCACTGAAACTTAATATTTCTGTCACAAATTAAGTTTAAAAGCATTTAAAAGTAGAAATCTATTAAAATCTGGGCCATTAAATTACTGCTGCTTGTTGCTGGATCAGTCTGACAATATCTGAGAGACGACAGCAGGGGTCACTGCAGCCTAAACTTTCCATGAGTCTGTCTCTTCATACACATAAATGCACTGATTCTGACTGTTAATCCAAACAGCTCTGAGGAGAGTTTTGTCACTTCTTATGTCCTTGAGCATTTGTGATGTTTTTCTCTCGGAGCCAAGGCTTCGTTTGACAAGTCCTTCTGCTTTAACGTCATCACCAGCCATCACTGATGCAACATTTATCAACGCCGAGCGCAGATGTTGCTAAGAACGTGATGCAGGAGGAACATATAGGAGCATGGGAAACAGAATTAACAGAATAGCACAGAGAAGAGGACTTGTAATGACTGGATTCTTTCCTTAAAGAGGTTTTCAGGAACACAGTGGGGGGGAAAAAACCACAGACAAACATAATCTATGCATTCATACAGCAACACTGTGTAAAAAAATGTCCTTGGACTGATGCTCCCAAACACCTAGATGTAGAAAAACAAACTGAAAACTGAATTAAAACGGCCACGTGTCGCCTCACCCACGCACACTTTATCACCACACAGAACCACAGATACACACTGAGCGAGAGCGGTTTGTAATCTCTTAATCTCTGCAGTGAGAATCAGGCTGGCGGTGTAGAGCAGGCCACAGAGTCCAGGCGTTTGAGCCCAGGTGTGAGTCTTTGGATGGCTTTGATAAGAGTAAAATGTGTGTTTTTTTGTGTGGCGAGTTTTGGTTAATGGCTCTTTGGGCTGAAAGGGCCTTTACACGAAACTCTAAAACACTAAAAAAGAAAAATGTGTAGACGACAGCTCTTTCTCTTTAAAGTCGAAAGAATGCAGCCAGTTTAATGGAGCAGTGTGAACCTTGTTATTACAAACCCCTGCACTTTAAGGATTCTGTTCACTGCTTGCTGGCCTTGCTATCTGCTGTCTTTACACCGACACAAGGACTCCAGCTAAAAGCAAAGGACAAATGAAGTCGCATGGGGCAGGTTTAAAACGTTACCTTCCACCTTCCCAATCTTATTACTCTGCAAAGGAGTCATGTGATGATTGCCGTTGGTTTGTTTGTCTGTTAGCAACATTACTCAAAAACATCCAAATCCATCAGTCTGCAGCCTTTACTAGCCCTTAAGTAGCCGTTACACTAACTGGCATCGACAAGTAAACTAAACACAGATCATTAGTTTGCACAGCACTAACCAGGAAAGCCAGACAAATAATTGCATGCACGGCTCATATAAGCTACAAACATTAATCCTTAGACCAGGTGTCTTTTCTTTTTATTTCTCCATTTCATGACGATGTTCAATTCCACGACTTTTTTCAGATTTGACTAACATTCAGGAGGTTAAAACCACCTTTCCAGCATTCTTCCTTCAGGCAGTAAGTCCCAGTTTGTTAAAGTTTAGCTTGCGGCTCTGAATTAATCAGCAGTTTGATCACTTACTCCCTCTGACTTCGGTGGGTCCATTCCACATTTATATTCATTACTCTGCCAAGGAGCGCGATGGAGTTATGTGACAATCAGCATTGGTTTGTCCGTCTGTCTGACTGTCTGTTAGCAACATTACTCAAAAACAAACAGATTTAGATGAAATTTTCAGGGAAGGTTAGAAATGACACAAGGACCAAGTGATTCGATTTTGGCAGTGATGTGGCTTATAGTCTGGATTCATGGATTGGTTAGTAAAAGTCAGTATAAGACCTTGAAAATAGCTCATCTAAATGGTAAATGGTAAATGGTCTGTATTTATATAGCGCTTTACTATACCGGAAACGATACCCAAAGCGCTTTACATTATACATCACATTCACCCATTCACACAAACATTCACACACTGATGATGTTTGTGGGTACATCTATATTAAATGGATACATTCTATGTTGCCGTGATTTCTGATCATCGATAACTAATAAACAAATGCTGCATTTCTTTAAAAAAAAAAAAATGCTGCATTTCTGACAATGCTATATGGGGGAATGCGCAGCCTTGGCGGAGTACTGTGCTCTCTGAGTGTTTTTCTAGTTACTGCTGCAGCTACAGGACAGTCCGATTATCCTCACACTGTTATAGAATCATTATCTTCTACTATTTTGGTTTAGCTTCATAATTAAAGCCCATTTCTTTCCGCAACTAGCCAAAACAACACCTGTACATGACCAGCATCCTAATAATTAGCATTTACTGTATCTGCGTGGGAAGTATCTGGTGTCCATTTTAGAGTTTGCTTATTTCCACCAGGACACTGTTGAATTTGTAGAACATCTTATTACTTCATTAAGAATTTTATGCCTGGTCTCGCAGGAAAACACATATTTAGCATCTTATTGTTCCAGATGCAGATATAACTCTGAGCGTCCCGCTTGTCTGTCGATGTGATGGAGCGTTTGGCGGTGACGAGACCTCGCCCAAATCTTAGCTGGAGGTGCTGCAGTGATAACGGCTGTTCCTTGTGTTGCTTGTGCACTAAATCGTTTCACTTTGGAGGATGCTTTATTTATGAAATGAGGGAACCTTACATCGTGGGTGGACGCTTCGGCGCCTCAGTCGACGGATAGCAAGGGGCAATTTGAGGAAAGATAAAAAAGGATCATGCCATCTTTATGAGAAAAAAATCAATGAAACATGTCCCTCAGCTCAAATATGTCCAAAAACAAACATTGAGCCTCCACACAAGCCCACTGCCTTTGCTTTTAACAAATCACCCACATCGTGGAGGGAAAAGGATTTAAATTCCTCTTACATGAGTGTGTGAGAGGGAGGACAAATTTGCGGATGATCATTTAAAACTCAATTTGCCCACGTTCACCCAAATATCCCATATTGAAGTAATTACATCTAATCAGTTGTGTAACGCCGCGTAAATTTGTTTAAACTCAGTCACTGAATTCAAATGAGGGGAGCGATGTTTGCCTTTGAGTTGTCGGAAATCAAGTCAAGTGTTTACTGCAAAGCAAGAAAGAGATTAAACTGATTTCCAAGTGGGGGGATCAAAACGAACACAAAATGAAAAAAAAAAAAACAGCATTAACTCAACAGAAAAAAAATGAGCCATGTGCATGTTTGTGTGCATGTACTTCTCTGTGTACACAGATATCAAAGGGTCTTTGAGGCAGTGGAACTGCGTCTGCATTGAGGCCTTTGGTTCTTTTAGCCAGAGACTGTTGTGTTGCCATGGAAACGCCTGTTGAACGAAGGTTCTATGAATCTTTCAGAAACCCCCTTTTTTCTTCTGACCACTTGGGATCTTTTCATAACCCACACAACATACAAAACTTTTCGTGGCGGGGAGGGCGTCCAGTCGCCGGCAAATTGGTCAAAGTGTCTCCGCAGTTTATCAGAACCGAAGCTCGGCATCGTTTTGTTGAGCATCAGATGGGGTGAACGTCACAACAGAGACAAACAAAACAAAAAAACGCTGCAGCAGAAACACACAGAGTCCACACAAATGCAAAGCAAACATTGCGCATGCTAAAAAGATGTTTGTTCACAGCTGGGGAGACAGAGGCAGCACAGCAATGACCTTCTCCTTCTCCTTTCACTGCATCGCTTTCAGCAAACCATGAGCTCTGGGTTAATGATGAGACCGTCAGCAAATGTGGCTGCCTTTATCTGCTGTCCTTGTACCGACACTAAAACACAAAGAGGTGCAGTCGACGTTCCAAAAAGTTCCCTTTTCTCCTCTTTCTTTTGCACCCTCTTACACTCGCCCATCGTGTCTATAAAAGAAAGCGTTTCTCATATGGAAAATAATTCACAGCATCTGGGTGAGTCCAGAAAAAGAGGACATTTTCCATCCCATTCATCAAATATCAACTAAGCCATGTACAAAATACTGAAACATGCAGTTGTTGTGTAAATGCACTTGTTTTGAGACCAATTTTTTTTTTTAAATGAGAAAAGAATGTTTGAAAATATTTTTAAAACACCAAATAAGTCTGGAGTTTCTGCTAAAATGCCATTTTTCTCTTGTCCCACCCCCCTGATGACCAAACTGAATCTCAAACAAAAAATGCACTCAGAGAGCACAGTACTCCGCCAAGGCTGCTCAGTCGTTGTATGATTTACAAAGGATAAGTCCCGATAAGTCCGCAGTGGTGGATTTGTAGTAGGATCGCAATCATGTGATCATCAGCAGGCAGCTGATGTAGTGTTCACTTGTTGTCATGGTTACAGTGATGCCGTGCCCCTATCTCGCAATGATATGGAAATCTTTAACAAATCCATGGATCCAGACTATAAGCCACATCACTGCCAAAATCTAATCACTTGGTCCTTGTGTCATTTCTGACCTTCCCTGAAAATTTCATCTAAATCCATTATTCCATTTTTGAGTAATGTTGCTAACAAACAGACAGACAGACAAATGTGCGCCGATCATCACATAGTCCATGTACAAAATACTAAAACATATAGCTGTTATGTAAATGTACTTGTCCTGAGACCAAATCTAAAAAAAAATTAGGAGAAAAGAATGTTTAAAAATATTTTAAAAAATACCAAATAAGTCTGGAGTTCTGCTAAAATGACATTTTTCTCTTGTCCCACCCCCTTAATGACCAAACTGAATCTCAAACAAAAAATGCACTCAGAGAGCACAGTACTCCGCCAAGGCTGCTCAGTCGTTGTATGATTTACAAAGGATAAGTCCCGATAAGTCCGCAGTGGTGGATTTGTAGTAGGATCGCAATCATGTGATCATCAGCAGGCAGCTGATGTAGTGTTCACTTGTTGTCATGGTTACAGTGATGCCGTGCCCCTATCTCGCAATGACATGGAAATCTTTAACAAATCCGTGGATCCAGACTATAAGCCGCATCACTGCCAAAATCTAATCACTTGGTCCTTGTATCATTTCTGACCTTCCCTGAAAATTTCATCTAAATCCATTATTCCATTTTTGAGTAATGTTGCTAACAAACAGACAGACAGACAAATGTGTGCCGATCATCACATAGTCCATGTACAAAATACTAAAACATATAGCTATTATGTAAATGTACTTGTCCTGAGACCAAATCTAAAAAAAAATTAGGAGAAAAGAATGTTTAAAAATATTTTTAAAAATACCAAATAAGTCTGGAGTTGTGCTAAAATGACATTTTTCTCTTGTCCCACCCCCTTAATGACCAAACTGAATCTCAAATGAAAGACTTAAAATGAAATTTAAATCTAGTTTTTTTTTGGTGTTATTTTTTAAATTTCAAGACAAATTCTTTGGACTGTTTTCCATCAGTCAGTTTGTCCTCTTGGTCAGCAGTAACAGCAGCTAAATATCTAGCTTCTACTGCTGAGAAAAAGATCACATTAGCATGGATTAGCAACCCTGTTACTGTGATTAGAGTAGGGTTAGCAAACAACACAGAAAACATGGAATAAAAATGCTACCATTGATGTGGAAGCTGAGCCAATCAATACCTATTATTGATGAATATGGAGCAGAAAACTGTAAAAGAGAAGGTTTATTTTTCAAACATTTTGAAGCCCAAATGTCCTCCAATTCTGGAATGATCCAGCTAGAGTTGTGTTTTTGTCACGAGGTTCTGAGCAGCAGCTCATTGGTTGCTGCCATGATTGCGATGGGAATGCAGACGAGAGAGCTAATCAATATTTCAGCTCAGTGTAAAGATGAGGGACAGTGATGGGAGACTTTCAAACAAACACTTGAGGTCCGCAGGTTTTCAGGCGGCTGCTACTTCAGGCTGTCGCACCTTTAGCATGAATGATTAATCCACTTTAGCTTTTATGTGTCCTGGAGGGAAGACAAAGTGTTCCGGCTAATCAGGACGGCATCCGAGCACGCTTTAGTAATGATGACGACAGAATGTTAGATTTAAAGAGGGGTCTTTATCCTGATCAGACCTCGTGGACTTCCTTTCTTCCTCCATCTCCTGCAGCATCAGTCAGAGAAAGTTCACACTGAACTGCACTAGATGGCATTTTCTTTTTGCTGCAGCCTCAATCTGACTGCACCAATTTAGCATAATGAGAAATCTATTACGCTGTCAATGTTCTACTGGTTATATTTGGTAGTTTTCCAGCAATCAAACAGAACTATCATCATGCAGAACGTGTCTGACGCTGAACGACTGGAAAATCGCTGCTCGCTGTGTGTGAAGAAAACAGGAATCTTGATTCGAGAGATTTCACCTCCACTTGGAAGAAGGTCTAGCTGCCTTTCAATAGCTACTTGAAGATCTCCTGGCCACATTTTTTAAAGGTTTCCATGAAGAAAATGTTTACCAAAAACCTTCAGCTCAGCCAGTCTGCTTCAGCCAACGAGGCAGAGAATTCTGGGAAATTGAATTTCGCTTTCATCAAAAAAAAGAAGATTTCATTTTGCTGGATGACTACACTTGAAGAAGAGACACTTGAAGATCAAACTCCGAGACACTGTTGGTGGAAGGTTTTTCATCTTCACTTCTGTGGGCTTTTCATGTGGCATTGGCTCAAGTGTTGTGGCATTTCAAAGTGGGAGACATCTTCAGTCCGTACAACAGAGCAGATACTGTTTCTGTGTCTTCATGTTTTTCTGGGAAAAGGGGCACTTCTGGCATTGTACCAGAATACTGGTCCCAGTATATTATCAGCAAACAGTAAAAAGTTCCTTCTTTTAGGTGTACCTGATGGTATAAAATGCGGTTTTCAGGTTTTAGGAATATTTATAAAGTCTTCTGTGGTGCCCAAGAGAACAGATGTCAGTCGAGTTGAGTTGCAGTGTGGGTAATATCAGCACCAGGAAGCAGAAAGCATGAAATAACAAATCAAAACCTCTGCTGCTGCCACATCAATTTCAAGGTTTAATCACTAAAAGGTAAATTTTTTCATCAGACTTCTAAATCGAGTCGGTTTCCAATCAAAACCATGATTTGAAACAATTAGGAAATGCAGCAATTTACGATATACTTAAGTGTGTTAATGAAGCACAGCTTTAGAAAATTGGTTTTCTGTCTTTTTATGCACAAATATTCTGAAACTGCTCAGCTTGCTCCATCGCAGACACACTTAAGTACATCCTAAAGACTTAAAGTGTGTCAATGAAACACAACTTTAGAAAATTGCAGCACAAATCAAATTGCAGTTAAATATTTTCTCCACAATGTTCTGCTCCAGTAAAACAATTAGAGCCACTAAAAATGCATTTTGCAAAAGACTATAAGAAAGCAGTCGATGCAAAAGTCAGACGCTGCATTAAGTCAAAGTTTTACACATTTTAATGGCACACTGTGTACTGTGACTTAGTTTTTTTCTAACTTTCTACCAATAAAAATGTCTAGAATGCAGCAAAATCCATGAAATGCTCATCAGAGTTTCAGAAGCTCAAAATCATCAAGTTACAAACTAGTCCCAATCCATTTCTCTATCAGGTAATCACAGTTTTCTGTCTGTTTATGAACCAATATTATTGAAACTGCTCACTTTGTTCCATCGCAGATACACTTAAGTATATCCTAAATACTTAAGTATGTTAATGAAGCTCAGCTTTAGAACATTGAAGCACAAATCAAACTGCAATTAGAATATCTATACAAAAATTGACGTTAGACATTTTCTCCAAAATATTCTGCTCCAGTAAAACAACTACAGCCACCAAAAGTGCATTTTGCAAGAGACTATAAGAACTCATACAGAAGTGTATGTTTTACACATTTTAAAAGCACACTGTGTACTGTGACTTTTCTTTTTCTAACTTTCTACCAATAAAGTAGTCTAGTCTCTGCAGCAAAATCCATGAAATGCTCATCAGAGAGTTTCAGAAGCTCAAAATCAACTAGTCCAAATCCATTTATCTATCAGGTAATCACAGTTTTCTGTCTTTTTTTTGCACAAATATTATTGAAATTTCATTTTAAAATGGGCCCACTTTGTTCCATCGCAGACACATAAATATATTCTAAATACTTGTGAGTTAATGAAGCACGACTTTAGAAAATTATAGCACAAATCCAACTGCAAATAGAATATATGCAAGAAAAAAGTGCAATGAGGTATTTTCTCCAAAAACAACTGCAGCCTATTTTGCAATAGATTACATGAAATCATACAAAAGTGTAAGTTTTACACATTGTAAGGGCACACAGTGTACAGTGATTTGATTTTTTCTAACATTCTACCAATAAAAAAGTAATGTCTCAGCAGCAAAATCCATGAAATGCTCATCAGAGAGTTTCAGAGGCTCAAAATCATCAAGTTACAAACTAGTCCCAATCCATTTATCTATCAGGTAATCACAGTTTTCTGTCTTTTTATGCACAAATATTATGGAAACTTCCTTTTGAAATGTGCCCAGTTTGCTCCATCGCAGATTAATTTCCAAAATATGTTCAGTATCTTCTGCCAAGGTTAATTATGTTACCATTTACCTCATCCTCTCTGCTATGTGTGGTGCTCATTTGCACATTAATTTGATCAGTGCAGTAAAAAGAACCACGTACGAATAATATATCATGTTTTCAGTGCAGCCTTTTTGGTAAAAAGCAGGTTTTAACCTCATGTTAGTGCAGCGATGGAGTGTTCTTTGAGGAGGACCATTAGCGATGACAAAACGCCACGCTTTTCAAACACAACGTTGACATTAAACAGGTGAGTAAGGGATGTTTTTCTCCCAGAGTGAATCTTGAATTCTGGCCATATTCACTGATCACGCAGCGTTCAGGCTTTCCTGCTTACGGAGGAGTAGAAATGACAGATATCTGCCAAAATCCTGTCAGGAACATAAAGGGATTCCAGAAGATCGAGAGGTGCTTTTGTTGTCAAGTCAAAATTTGTTCAAACGAGGACAGGGATTAGAATTTTGGTTTTATTTAGATTGGATTTGGTTTCTAGTCAGATTTGTCACTTTGTCATGAAAACTTGTTGAAACTGTGGACATCTGGCGCCGCCAGACTGAGACAGACCCACTAACTTTTTGCAGTTTTTACTGTAAAATTCTAAATAGATAAAATTGCCAACTTGTCCACCAATTTACAATCAATGATGCACAGCGACGAAGTTTTACACATCTATCTCTCTACTGTCTCATGATTTTGCCAAATTCCTTCGAGACAGAGAAACTTTGGACCATGATTTTACTGTTGCCACATGTACATTTACTGGTAAATAAAGACGCTGAGCAACATTTATTTTTAAATTCAGTTTTGCAGCACCTGGCTGAAGCCCAACACTCTCCATCTCTGCTGCTCAACTGCATTCACCAGCTGTCAGTCTGTTGTTTTGGTGCTGAGCTGAACTTTTTTCTTTTTTTTTAACTAAAAAAATTAAAACTGCTGCCGGCTGCTGCTGGAACAAACAATGCGATTTTGGGCCAGAAAACCTAAACAAGCTGAGAGGCATTAGAGCACAGAGCATACATCTGAGGATATTTTGTGTGTGGGTTCGGCATCATGACTAACACCTTACATTTCTTTCCATTGCTACTATAAAAATATTTGTTATTACACATAAACCTCGGTTGGTCCTTTGGTTAAACCTTCCTTTTAGCTTTTAACTGACGGGATGAGATTGTTGCTAAAAGGTTAATAGAAATTCACCTCTCAGCTCTACCTCCATTCACTCCTAAAAGGAATGAATGAAGAAGTAGAGGGGTAAGAATAAGAACGCTCCATTTAACGGGTCGCTGGGGTGGATGTTTCCAACAGCTGGGTTACTGACTTCTGAAGGCCATTTGGGTTCAACATGCTTTTATAAGCTGCAGACTTTTGGAATGTTTTACAGATTTATAAATGGAAAAAAAAGAGCCACGAATAGACTGATCCACTGGAGGTCAGACACTAAGGTTAACAACTTTTGGACAAAATTAAATTATTGTTAAATGTGGGGGACAGAATTTGATGTTTTTTCATCTGTCCTTCGCTGTTCTGCTGACCAGCCAGAGGAGATGACATGGATGCATAAAGGAAGATTGGATTTCAGAAAGCTGCCCAAAAGGTTCTCTCCGTGATGGTTCGTGTCCATAGGCTCCATCATTTTTTTGCATCCCATTCATTATCTATGTGAAACGCATTGTGTTGCATCCTGGTTGTGGTGCAGCTCATTTGCATAAAGCACACTTAACTTCTACTTTATGCAAATTCGGTGTGGGGAGCGGAGGTTCAACGTCTCACGAAACTTTCATAAAACATTTAAACCAACCTTTGTTAAACTAAAATGAGGACAGATCCAGCAGCTTATTTCAGAAATACTTTTCACTGAACTGTTTTCATAATAAGGCTGAACAGTGGCTTAGTGGTTAGCACTGTCGCCTTGCTGCTAGAAGATCCCCGGTTCGCCTTCCAGAGATCTTTCTGCATGGAGTTTGTATGTTTTCCCTGTGTATGCATGCGTTTTCTCTGGATACTCTTGTCAAAATTTGTCCAAAATGACTCCAAATGTGTCCAAAAATCATAAAAATGTGCTGAAAGGGACTCAAAATTTGTCCAAAGTGACTTGAAAGCTCTAAAATATCTGAACCACAAACAAAACTCAACAAATGTTCTGCTGTTGGCTATAAGAGTGAAAACAAGAGTCTCTGCACATTCAATCTTGTCCAAAATGACTTGAAAAATTGCTCAAAATGATGAAAAAACTGTTCAAAACGAATCAAAGTGTGTTCAAAATGACTCAAAATTTATCGAGAATAGCTCCAGACTTGGCCAAAATAATTTAATATGTTAAAAATAACTTCAAATTTATCCAAAATTACTCAAAAGTTATCAGAAAAGATTCAAAATGTGTTCAAAATGACTTGAAAGGGTCTGAACCATGAGCAAAACTCAAAATGTTCTGCTGTTGGCTGCAAGAGTGAATACAAGAGTCTTTGCACATTCAATCTTGTCCAAAATGATTGAAAACTCAACCAAAATTAACTGAAATGTCTTCAAACTGATTCCGAACATGTCCAAAATCATTGAAACTATGCTCATTGTGGTTCAAAGTGTATTCAAAATCAGTCACTATTTGTCCCAATTGACTTTAAACCTCTAAAATGTCTGAACCACGAACAAAATTCACCAAATGTTCTGCTGTTGGCTGCAAGAGTGAAAACAAGAGTCTTTGCACATTCAGTCTTGTCCAAAATGACTCAAAGCACAACCAAAATTAATTGAAATGTCTTCAAACTGACACTGAATGTCTCCAAAATTAATGAAAATATGCTCAATGTCGCTCAAAATCTATCCAAAATCAGTCAAAATTTGTCCCAACTGATTTAAAACCTCTAAAATGTCTGAACCACGAGTAAAACTCGCCAAATATTCTGCTGTTGGCTGTAAGAGTGAACACGAGAGTCATCAAAAATGAAATCAACCACAACCCTTAGCTCATGTTAGCTATTGTAAAATACACTGAATGGCTCTAACAGGATGTTGTAACTCGCTTAAAGTCATCTTCACTTGTCTCTCCTGCACAACACTGGCGTTGTTTTGTCTCCAAACCATTTCTTTGTTGCACAAACAGATCGGTGTGTGGAAAGAAATACACAGAGCAGAGTAGAATAGATATGGGGAGGAAGAAGAAGCAGAGACTTTTAAACTGAGCTTTACTGGAATGATTGCATAAAAATTAGCTACAAAATTACTTAGTTTTAAAATTCTTTGCGATAAAGTGCATCAAACTGCCTATTGCTGTTACAATGGCATGTTTGAGGTCACAAAATAAACCAAACACAACCACTAACCCATGTTATCTATTGTAAAATACACTGACTGACTCTAACGAGGTCTCATCAACTCATTTAAAGTTCCAAACCATGTTTTTTGACCTTTTGCACTTTACTAGAACAATTGCACATCAGTTAGCTAAAAAACATCAAAAAATCACTTAGTTTTGAAACTCTTTGAATTTAAGGGCATCGAACTACTCATTTTGCTCCTACAATGCCATTTTTAAGGTCATTTTTAGTCTATTTATAAATCCAGAAGGAACAAATAGTTTCAATGGGAGGGACTCACGCACTAACAGGCACAGCCATCAAAACATAAAACAGATAAGCTGGGATTACAGTTACATATCATAATATAATATAAATTAAATAAATTAGCTAAATAACATGAGTTAAATACTTAGTTTTACCATTTGCTGGGTTAAGCACATCAAACTATCAACTTTGCTTCTACAGCCATTTTTAATCTATTTTATGAATGCAGGAAGAGCAAACAGTTTTAATGGGAAGGACTCACATGCACTAACATACACAGCCATCAAAACATAAAACAGATAGGTTCGGATTTGCAATGAAATACTATAAAATAAATTGAATAAATTAGCTAAATAACATTGATTAAATACTTAGTTTTAATATTTCTTGGGTTAAGTGCATCAAACTGCAATTTTTTTCTTTTAGAATGGCATATTTGTGGTCACTTTTAGTATTTTTATAAATGCGGAAAGAGCAAATAGTTTCAATGGGAGGGGCTCACACGCACTGACATGCACAGCCATCAAAACATAACACAGATAAGTTGGGATTACAAATAAATGTGATAACATATACTACGATTCAAAAGATTGGGGTCACCCAGATAATTTCGTGTTTTCCATGAGAACTCCCACTTTTATCCATGTGCTAACATAACTGCACAAGGGTTTGCTAATCATTAATGAGCCTTTCAACACCATTAGCTAACACAATGTAGCATTAGAACACAGGAGTGATGGTTGCTGGAAATGTTCCTCTGTACCTCTATGGAGATATTCCATTAAAAATCAGCTGTTTCCAGCTACAATAGTCATTTACCACATTAACAATGTCTGGACTGAATTTCTGATTCATTTAATGCTATCTTCAATGGAAAAAAAAACTACTTTTCTTTCAAAAATAAGGACATTTCTAAGCGACAGCAAACTTTTGAACGGTAGTGTAAATTAAATAAACTAGCTAAATAACATGAATTAAATATCTAATTTTAATATTTGTTGGGTTAAGCTAATGCCCTTTGTTCTTTTACAGTGGTCTGTTTGAAGTCACTCTTAGTCTATTTATAAATGCAGGAAGAGCAAATAGTTTCAATGGGAGGGACTCACATGCACTAACATCCATGGACAGCTATAAAAACACTGAACATAGAAGCTGGGATTACAACACAAACAGAGGCCTTCATTCTCTGCTGACACCATGACTCCACTCAATGTTTACATTGCTGCTTTATTAAAGCTATATTTAGGCCAAATTTTGCATATTGCACCTTTAAAGCGTCAGATTTCTCGCTCAAGGACATGTGAGCGGGCCGGTGCAATCACAAGACATTCATTTACCCTGCATGAATAAAGCGGTCTTTGTAATTAATATGCGATCTTCATAGCAGTGCTACTTGGCTCTTTTAACACTCAGAAACGTATTACTGAGAAGTGTATTACAATGTGCACCTCTTCTCTTACATCGTCTTACGACAGATAGGAGAGGCAGACGGAGGAATTAAGAGAGCAGGAGGATCCCCAAGGAGGCTCCAGAGCGAGCAGAGAACACAGAGGAAGATGAATGCATTCTCCCTAATTAAAGCCAATGATGGTTGATCATGATCACTATAAGTTTATCATTCACAGTCTGTCGGCCTAATGAGCTATTATCTCAGCACGTGCCTGACATCAAGAGACGGCAGCAGCTATATTTGTTTGTTCATCGCCGCACGTCTTCGGCGGGTTGAGAGCCATTTTTCAGTTCCCACCCCCAGGAGTAAGACTCGCCCCAAGCGTAATTGAAAACCAACATGTAAACCGAGCAAAAAAAGCAAAAGGAATGAAAGGATACATCAAGTGATTTAGCTCTGTCAGCTACTTTGATTGGCTTCAAATGCAGAAAAGGAATGGCTAATCAGTTCGTCGAGTAGCAGCGGACAAGCCGAGTGTTCATTAGTAACATCCTGGCGTTTCTCTATAAGACGTTAACATGAAAAACAGACACGGAGGCCTTGAAGATGGTTTTAGTCATTTCCTTTCCCCCCACAGAGCAGATCTGGCCTGGTAAGAGCATCACGGAGGGACTGGAGAGTGATGTGATGGAATCTCTTTGGTTTCAAATGTAGTGCAAATGTTACAGTGTGCATACTGACCAAACGCTTAACATGACGCCAAATCAACAACTTCTGCAGACTAAACAGGACATGAGGCTTAAATGCACTTTTTTTCATTGATCTGGACGCATCAAAAGAATCATGTTGGATGTCAAAGGATTTAACAGCTGTTTAAGGCTAAAAGGTGTGAATGTATGCATGAGTAATACAAGTATTTTACCACATTATTCAACAGCAACTAGGCCTAAATTGCATTATTTGTTAATTAAAACCACTGGTCAACTGATTATCAGCATTCTTCCAATTATCTGCACCATAATTTTGTTTCACTGATTCATAAATGCCCCATGTTGTCTCTAAAATCTCTAATGAGAATAACAACAATGTCCCGCCCATAGAAAGATCTGATTGGTTGCACGTCAAGCCTATCAACACAGAAATATATATGTTGACAAGTTCCTTTTAATTATTCTATAAATTATTCTAAATTTTGACACCAACATTTTGATTTTTCTGGCAAAATGTAAATCAGTTCAGTGATCATCTCCTTGATTAATAATGGTCTGAGCCATTAATATTCAATTATAACTTAAAATCAACTTAAATATCGGGCTTGAACCACAATATTTGCTAATCAGAAACACTGGTTGATTATCAGCATTTTACCGAGTATCTGCATCATAATTTTGTTTAACAGATTCATAAAAGCATCATGTTGTCTCTGATGAAGCTCTATGATCTAGAATAAAAAAAATGTTGATGAGTTTCCTTGCTTTAAACATGCATAAAATATGTGTTATTCTGTAAATTATTCTGCATTTGGACACCAAGTTTTTAATTTTTTCCCGCGCAATGTAAATCAGTTCTGTGATCAAAAACCTCTAATCAGATCAGCTTGTTTTGTGCCTTTTGTTCTTATTTATTGCTGAATATATCTTATATAATATATAAATTATGTTTATAAATTAGCTACAACAGTCCCATTTTTCCATATGAACCAGTGTGCCCCATGGATAATTAAATCTTACATGCACAATTAATGGAATCTCTGATTTATGCACATATATATATATATATTAGTTTTCATAAAATTCCTAGTGGGGCTTTAATAAATACTGGAACAGGCAACAGCAAGCCTCAACAATTCATCTTCCTGCTTGTTTTTTTTTTTTTTTTTTTCCCCCATGAAATCATGAAAGTAATTAGGTTCAGCAATTCTTTGTACTGTAAATTCATTTGCACCTTTATTGATTTCCGGCCTGCTGTTTCATGTTTGTTATTTTTAACACCGAAGCAGAAGAGTGTTTGTGAACTCGGCAAAAGCAGCATCCAGTTTATTTGCAGCATCATCCCCTTGAAGTGCTCGCAGCCCTGTGCTTGCACTCTGTCAGAGCATGCAGTCGCAGCGGGGGAGTTCAAATATTGACAACACCAGTCAATGGTTTAATACTGGGCACGTAACATTTGCAAATGTGGGTTCTGACAAGCTTTCATCTTCTTTACACATTCGCCAGACATGTTTTAGTTTCACCTGCAGGATTATTATGTTGAAATGTGCTCCAGATATTTTTCCTCTTCATGTATAGTAATGGGTTTACCACATATTAAAACACTATTAAATGCAGTGCAGTCTGTTGCACCAGCATCACTCACTACGACCTCAATATTTTTGTTTCATTTAACCTTTATTTATACAGATAATCTCATGGAGACACGGAGACTCATTCTCAAGAGACACCTGTCCCAAATAACATAACTCTTGAACTAGTTTTAGACTGGTTTAAGTTTTGGCTTTATACTGGTTTTATGTTTTGTTTTCACTGGTTTCATACTAAGTTTTGTACTTTGTTTTATACTGGTTTCAGTGGTTTGATACTTGTTTTTGACTAGCTTTGTATGCATTTTAGATTGTTTATGCAATGGTTTTGGACTTGGTTTTAGACAGTATTTTTAGCTTGGTTTTGGACTGGTTTTAAACTGGTTTCATCCTTGGTTTAAGGCTGTTTTTAGACTGGTTTGATACTTGGTTTGGACTGGTTTGATACTTGATTTGGACTGGTTTGATACTTGTTTTGGACTGGTTTTAAAACTGGTTTAAGGCTGGTATTGAACTGGTTTAGAACTGGTATTGGACTGGTTTAGAACTGTTATTGGACTGGTTTAGAACTGGTATTGGACTTGTTTTGTCTTGGTTTTTTTAGAACTGCTATCAGACTGGTTTAGAACTTGTATCGGACTGGTTTAGAACTGGTATCAAACTGATTTAGAACTGGTATTAGACTGGTTTTGTTGTTTTTTTTTAGACCTGATATTGAACTGGTTTTGAACTGGCATTGGACTGTTTTAGGATTGTTATTGGACTGGTTTAGAACTAGTGTCGGACTGGTTTAGAACTGGTACTGGACTGATTATTTTCTTGTTCTTGCTTTTTTAATATCAAACATCAAGCAGAATTATCTCCTCTTTTTGCCAACAAAATGAGAAATCACAGCTCCTTGTAACAGCAGAATCTCTGACGGAGCCGTTGTACTGGATTGCATTGGATTGCAGCTAATAAGGTGGTGTCTGAACGCACTGCTGGGAAGAGAACAATATGTAACAATCATTTACCGACACTGCATCATTTCCTCCTTGCAGCTGCTCTGTGAAACTATTTTTTTTAATGTCAGACTTTATTCAAAACACCTGCAGAAATGTTTCATCACCACATTCTGCACCGTTTCCTCAGAGCTGCACATTAAAATGCCACCCGGCTCTGGAGCAGCGTTCACTCCGGCTCTGTTTTATCAAACTGTTAAGCAGTGATGATTATGCACTTAGTAATTTTCTTCAGTCAGTGTAACAGCCCTCTGCAGACATCTCCCACACAATCTCACTAACCTGACACTCAGGCTGGAATTCACAGCAGACCTCTTCATTACCGAAACGGACGCTCAATTACAGGAGCATGAAATAACAGAAAATATTCACGTTGATTTAGACACACGGACGGATTGGCATCATTCCCCTGCTTGTTCCACTCACACAGCTGCTTCTATTTATTTATAAAAATTAGGTCACAGCCTAATGAATCTGTGCTGTATAAAATTAGAGCTCACTGATATTGCTGCGCCTGTAATTTTACATTTTAAATAAAAAACAGGCAATTTATCATCTCACTTAACAGAACGTTGTTTTTCTCTCCACACGCGGCTGATTTATAGTTTCAGATTTTCAACATAATGGCTTTCAGGCGAAAAACGAACTGTAACCAGTCAGTGCCTGCAGGTTGCTGTGTAATTGATCTCAATCTGTCAACGTTAAATATGAATTTCAGCCGTCTACTTCAGTGTTTTTGTTTTTTAGCTAAATTATATGGACCTAAAATGGGCTGCATTCATGTAGACACTGTGTAGGGTCACCTGGACATTAGCAGAAGATCCTCTGGGTCATGTTTGTTGGTGGATTGGACAGATGTTTGATGGGAATGGGATCTGTTGTTCTTTACCAAGTCCCTCCAGCAATATTTGCAGTTTTGCAGGATGGATTGTGCTGCTGGTGGATCCTGGGAGTGTTGTTGTCACTGGGTTTGGTCTGCAATAATGTGTAGATGCTTTAAAGTGAAATCAGAAAGAATGAAAAAGACCAACATGCATTGGAACAAGGTGATCAGTTATAGTAAAAAAAATAAATAAAGAAAAAAATTCAGACAATAAAAAGCTGCTTTTTTACCTTTTTACTGCGCACATCGTGGGGCAGGACTGGAAAAAGCAAAGAGAAGCTATCAGATCTATGCATCACGGAAAGAAAAAGTCTAAAGTAATTTTCTGCCTTGCATGAATTTTTGAATTCTGCTCGTCTAAAGGTTTGCTCAATGCATGACACATCAGAGTAGTAATCATAAATTCTGTTTAAAACCCAAAATGCACACTCAACAATCCAAAAATCATGTATTATTAGTAATATTCGACTCTCTGACTTAATTTCAATGCAAAAAGAGGCAATCAGATCCGTGCATCACATAAAGAGAACATCACCAGTGGTGAATATTTGTGCTTTTTGCCAAACCATATGCATTGTGCTCAGACTGGCGGTTTGCTCCATGCATGAGGCCATATTCAGACCATCAGTTGGGCTAAATAATGAAAACTAAACAAACCAAAAAAAATTGTATTATTTGTATGATTTAACTCTCTGACTTACACCACTGTGAGTTGAAGCTGCTCTGTTATTTAAAGTTGTTCAAAAATGAGTGAAAGTTGCTCCCTATTATTTAAAGTTGCTCTACATTAGTTAAAGTTGTTCTATATTAATTAAAGTTGCTCTAAAGGAGTTGAAGTTGTTCTAAAATTAGTTAAAGTTGCTCATTATTTGTTAAAGTTGCTCCATATTAGTTAATGTTGCTCTAAATGAGTTGAAGTTGACATGCACTACCATTCAAAAGTTTGGGGTCACCCAGACAATTCCATGTTTTCCGTGAAAACTCACACTTTTATCCATGTTCTAACATAACTGCACAAGGGTTTTCTAATCATCAATGAGCCTTTCAACACCATTAGCTAACACAATGTAGCATTAGAACACAGGAGTGATGGTGCACCCCACAAGTCATGTCCTTTTCCACAGTGTAAACTGATCCGTTCCAAACCCACAATGTTTGGAATAGCATCCCCATCTTCCAAGCATGAAATCCAGATTTTCCTAACTGGAATTCTGACTGGAGGGCTGGTTTTATTCCTTTGGGAATCAAGAGAAACAAAGACCTGACTGGCTCTACAGGCAGCCAAAAAAGGCACTGCAACTGGTCAATGTTCAACTAAACATGAACTGATCCAGAAAGGCTGTTAAACTCCTCTAGACTAGTTTGCTTTTAGATTCCCTTCAACAATTGTACAGAGAACGTTTCTGTCGTTTTTGTTGTTAATGCTAATTTCTTCAGGTTTCATGGAGAGAACTGTAATATCCCAAAAGATGTGACTAGATGTAATGAAACCAAAAAAACGTATTCGACTATCTGACTTAATTTCTCCTCAACATATCCTCTGCAGCTCCATGTAGAAAGCTGAGTATACACACGACCTGCACAATATGAGGTGTGCAAATTCTCAGTTGAGTTTTAAGTTTGTGTGTGGGATGCAGCATATGCTTTGTGCATATGTATTGTTTATCCGTCGTGGCCCTGGTGGGCAGCGTTTTAACGTGAGGACACTGAGTGGCGTCCAGTCTAGCTGCTCTGCTCAGCGTTTGTTTAACTGCAAAGCCATGAATGCTGCTGCACTCATCCCACTTTCCTCAAGTTATACGAGCAATAATGTTTCACCAACAGCAGAGCGACAAATGGAATTTTGGAATTACATTTTTAATATTTAACAAAGGCTGCACAGCGGCTTGGTGGTTAGCACCAATGCCTTGCAGCTAGAATATCCCCGGTCTTCCTGGGATCTTTCTGCATGGAGTTTGTATGTTCTCCCTGTGCATGTGTGGGGTTTTCTCCAGGTTCTCCAGCTTCCTCCCACAGTCCAAAAACATGCTGAAGCTAATTAGTAACTCTAAATTGTCCGTAGGTGTGAATGTGAGTGTGATTGTTTGTCTCTGTATGTAGCCCTGTGGTAGACTGTTACCTGTCTAGGGTGTCCCCTGCCTTCACCATAAGTCAGCTGGGATAGACTCCAGCCCCCCGCGACCCTGATGAGGATTAAGTGGTGTATAGATAATGGATGGATGGATGGATGGATGGATGGATGGATGGATGGATGGATGGATGGATGGATGGAAGTTTGTCCTCTTGGTCAGCAGTAACAGCAGCTAAATATCTAGCTTCTACTGCTGAGAAAAAGATCACATTAGCATGGATTAGCAACCCTGTTACTGTGATTAGAGTAGGGTTAGCAAACAACATATAAAACATGGAATAAAAATGCTGCCATGGATGTGTAAGCTGAGCCAATCAAGCCTCCGATAGTTTATTGCCTATTATTGATAAATATGGAGCAGAAAATTGTAAGAGAGAAGATTTACATGTAACAACCCAGTCAACAATATAATGTAAAATGTGCAATATACATCATTGTCTCTGCTGCTGCTGCTCTGTACTACCTCAATATTCACTCTGTTATGTTTACTACCTCATATCCACTCACCCTGTGCAATACAATCATACCAAAATGTGGAACACACTTTTTTACAGTGTAATACATTGTTTTCCTTCACAATTCCCATATATTTTTTAAGGTATTTATCATTTGTGACATTTATATTGTATATTTGTAAATAGAGACTGTTTGCACTACCTTTAGGATTTTTTAAGACTTTTATCTTACGCTCTTTGCACTGAAAAGGAGAAGCTCTCCAATCTTGTTATACACTGTATAATGACAATAAAGCACATTCTATTCTATTCAATTCAATTCTATTCTATTCTATTCTATTCTATTCTATTCTATTCTATTCTATTCTATTCTATTCTATTCTATTCTATTCTATTCTATTCTATTTATTTTTCAAACATTTTGAAACCCAAATGTCCTCCAATTCTGGAATGACCCTTTTATTTTATCAAGACAAAGACCTCGTATTGTCATTACTACTTAAAATGATACATTAACTGCTCCCCACCATGAAAACATTCCTTGATATCTGATTTTTGCAAGGCGCCTTTAACTAATTGGTCTCTATCTCCTCGCCTTAAGTCAGCTGGGATAGGCTCCAGCCCCCCCGCGACCCTAATGAGGATTAGGGGGTGTACAGATAATGGATGGATGGAAATTTAATTTAAAAAATTCCTGTGTAATTCTGCCGTTGCCACTAAGCTTCACTGCCATAAATAAAACAGAAGGAGCACCAGGTTCTCTTCTGAGGTTTCGAGTGCCCTCCTCTGTAAGACGTCTGGAACCGGCTGGCTTTGTTCTACAAAGAGGAAGCTGTTTTAGGGCCTTTAGAAGGTGGTTTGATAGGCTCCCCTAGAGCACAATACAAAAACACATTCATTTTTTATAGTTTTGCCAAAGCCAACCTCAGGTTTCTAACACCGCTGCAAGCCTTCCTCTCGACAGCATTTGAATCTGACACGGGCAGAGGGGAGGTTGGACGGCGGGGGGATGGATGAGCTGACGGATGGATGCCAGTGTGTGATGTGAGGAGTAAATGTATTTCCCCTGAACCCCGCTGACAGCTGCAGCTCGCTGTCAGCCTGCAGCACTATGGTGACGAAACTCCACCAACTCCAACTCTATCTCAATAAAAAACCGTGTCACAGAACTTTTCTTCTGTTAAAAAAAGAAGAGAGGAATAGGATGCTCTTACTTGTGACTCATAGAGCAAGAAATACAGACATCCACCGAGTAAAATATAACTTTATAGAGCTGCACTGCTGCTGCACTTCACTATCTCCTTTGTGTTTTGTTCAATTTTAAGCTTTAAAAGACACCCGCATAAGATCCAATGGGCTGATACATTGTGATATACAGCAGCAATAAAAAAACAAGCTCCCGATTCGCCAACGCTGAACAATCCCGCCGACAATATGAGGAGGTGTAGGACTGAATGAACACAGCTTAAAGGTTGGAGACATCATCTTTTTGATTGAGGAAACTAAATCTTTTTTTCATTCAATATAAAGCTCAATATCGCACTCGTGGGAAATAAAGAGGAATTAGCTTCAGGAAGTTATTGTTGGCGCCCTGTGTGGATAAAGGATTACGGGCCGGAGGGATGGCGCCCCTGAGGTGAAGCTGGAGGTGGGATGGAGACAAACTGGGTCAGAGAACAAAGGAAAAAGGAGGGGTTATGAAAGTTGTAGCTCGTCCGCTGCAGGTGTTTTAAGATATTGAAGATCTGGGCAATGGCTGCTGTGTTCTGAAATCTCTTATTAAAAAGACCCCATTTAGGACATAATCGCTCCTTGCAAGGCTGCAGAGATTTTTTGTGTTTTCTGTATTTTCCAGCCTGTAAACCACCACTGTTCAGTGTAACAGATCAATAGATGCTGCACTGTATCTCAGCCTATGCCCTATTTTTCCAGTCCTGTGCCTCCAGCCGGATACTCTAACGCTCACAGTGTCTAGATGGGAGATAAGCAGGGACGACTCATCTGGAACATTTCAGACTTCTAATGACACATTAATCTCACTTAGTCCTCCTACAGTGTGCTTTACTTCCAATCTGTTCCTGATAGAGTAACACGATTTATAACCACAGAAAAAAAAACCCCACAAGACCAAATATTAAAAAAAGGAAAAACGTTCAGGTACAATCAGTTTTAGAGTTTGTTCAGCACACTGCCGAGGTTTCTGAATAATTTACGGAGTGCTTAAATAGCTCCTTGCTTCAGGTACTGAGAGTTTGGGTGGCACAGACTGCGAGGCTTGCTGATTGGGCAGCGATGGAAACATGCTCAGACAGGGAGCTGGGAGTTGCTTTAATTGGTTGAATGAACTCAAATGAGATTAATCCACTTTTCTCTTACTTGCAGCTTTCCCCCCATGTGATTTAAGTGTTTTGTTTTTTTTGCCTGTTTTGAATCTTAATATTTAAAGCATCTCTTATTTCTATATTTTTAATTCAACAGTCTCACCCTCCTTTCTGAATTAGCATGTTTCTGGTCTTGTTTTTCTTCTTTTCACCTTTTCTTTCTCCTATCTGGTCTCTCTGCGACTATTAATAATGCAACAAAACTCTGTTCATTTTTTAAAGTGTTTGTTTTTGCATTGACGTCTGAATTGCGACATTAACAAGTGATCCGGTAACAATGTGCCCGTGTTGATAGTGTTCAGCTACAAAAGACATCTTAACTTAAGCTCCTGCTGCTTTTAACTAACACCTTTCAGTCCGGCGCTGAATTTTAAAGGAACGAGAAACAGTATAGAAGAGGAGCCTTGGGGTCTAGTCGCTGCAGGCTCTTACTGAACCTTTTTTAAAGAGTCGGGGTTCTGCATTTGCATGAGTCTATTGCACTGCATGGCGTCATGGTTCTAGACGGAGACCCAGTTAATCAAGCCGATAACCCTTCAATAGTCACTTGAAATTCATTAATGTTTACAAGAGTTTCTCTGTGCTAATTGATGACTGTGGATTTGCATAATTAGAACTGAGAGCCCTCGCTCGCTTTGCTCGTGGCACTGTGGCGTCTAATGTTTTCCTGAGCACAATCTGATCATTACATTTCCTGTCACACTCACCTGCCACAAGAACTGCTTTATTCTGCTTTCACTGCAGTGGCGACTCGACTGTACACAAGCCAACAAACACTCCGCCTTGGCTCTATTTGTACTGGCAGTCATGTAAATTTTTATAAATTAACTCTACAGTACATCTATTCAGTCACTTAGGATTTGATTGTGGGAGTAATTATTAAAACACACAAAATCCTTGCTGACTCAAAAACTAATAACAGCAGGGATGACGGAAGATGTAGTGTGAGCGTCCCTTTAGGGAAGTAGCTTAACTTTGTTGTCGGAATGTAGTTAAAACAGCTAATAAAAATCTAACATAAGGAGAGCATCAGCACCGTTAATTAAGCCTGCACAATAGGAGAGAATAAGCAATAAATAACAACATGTTTCAGTTCAACATTTTGAATATTCTGATCAGGATTTGTTGCATATCTCACCTATAAATCAAGTCTCTAGGACAGCCTTATTGACCTAAGAAATACAGTCTAAATCAAGAACATCATGTCTCACAGTGATGGTGATAAACTAGCGCATGTATTTGTAACTTCTATAGTTCTTCCCTATTATCAGGATGTCACAATAATTCTGTGAAAAACCTCCAGCAAATGCAAAATGGTGCAGAAAAGATATCATATATATTATATATATTTCTTCCACATCAGCTTGTTTGCTTCTTCAAGGCTACCTGTAATGTCAAGGATAGATTTTAAAATCCTTGCTCCTCACATGCAAAAGCCTTTAATGACTAAACCTCACTGTGTCTTAAAGACCTTTTTTTTTTTTTTTTTTTTTACAATAATATCCAAACAAAACACTTCAATTGCAGACAATAATTCCCTATTATCAGGATGTCCAATATATTTTTAGAAACCTCCAGCCGATACAAAATGCTGCAGAAAAAAAATTAGATTTTTCCCATATTAGCTTCTTCAAGGCAACCTGTAAACTCCAGGATAGAATTTAAAATCCTTCTTCCTCACATGCAAAGCCTTTAATGACCAAACTTCATTGCATCCTAAAGGCTGTTTTGTACCATGTTATCCACTGCAATTTGATCTCAAAATGCAGGCTTGTTTGTTGTTCCACAGAGTTTGAAGGCAACTTCTGACAAAGCACCTCCTCTTTTTATTCCCATATAATAATTTCACATGATGAACTTTGTTATTCCAGTCGTTTGTGTTTTGTTCTCTCTGCAGGTGTCTTTGAATCTGAAGCTACAAGTTTCTGATCTGTAGTTTTTGGCCTCACCGACCTCCAAAGTGTTCCTTTTTATTTTATTCTTCTCTTTATCTCCCTCTGCAATCCTGTTGTCTCTCCCGCTTACCCTCACCCCAGCCAGTCGAGGCAGATGTTCTCCCTGAACCTGGTTCTGCCGGATTTTTTTCCCTTAAATTCTTGCTCAATGGGAATCAAAAGAATACTTTGGATTTGTTGGGTTTTTGCGTAAATCCTGCACCTTGTTATGTGAAGTGCCTTGACAAGACATCTGCTGCAAAATGGTGCTATAAAATAAATAAATAAAACTGATTTGAATATTGTGTCATATGTGATGAATATAAAAGTATTACAATTATACAACTCCCATATCTTTCTACTTTAATAGGTGAACTGCGAACATAGACACCAAATACAAAAAAGTACAAGCCCACTAGTTAAAAACATTTTAAACATATATTTATGTAACAGATTGGACATGAACACCCAACCAATTTAACTGGACATTCATATTAATAACTCATGATAACTGCAAGAAATTAAAGTTTAATTTCCCGTGCTCCCTTTCAAATAATTCCCTCGTGAGAGCCAAGTTTGGGAATAATGAGGTATTTTTGAAAATATTCGATAATTTATTTTCAGGTCATAGAGGTGCAGTGGTCTGAGTGGGTATTATAACAACACCTCTTGCCCCACTATGACCTCCCAGTCCACAGTTACACCACTGCTGCCACTGATTAACACACTCCCTATTCTTTCCTGTTTGGGTTAATAAAAACTCCTTTACGAGCGTTTTGCGTCTCCTTTCCTATTTTTGTCGCGACCTGTTGGCTGGTTTACGGCCAATTGGGGGCTCATCTGCTTTTATTGACAACATTGTGTAGTAATTACTTTCCAACAATGCAGAACTTGTTGCCAGTAAACATTTGCTCACTCTTCAGGCTCACCAGTAGGTAGTGGAAGTGACACAATACTATGGGTTGAATTAAAAATTGTTTGGAGGTAATTGTTTTAATACTTTGAGAGGACTTTGTTCCAGGGTGTGACTGGTTGTTTGTGCCATCATCAAAGGGAAGGTGGCTGTTGAGGGTTTTTCTAGGTGTGTCACTTGCAGAGTTTTCCCTGAAAGGCCACAGCAGAATCCCCCTTTGGGTTCACTGGTAATTGGAGTAAAGTTGTGACCAACGTGGGGGAAGCTTTGGAGCAATCCTGCCTTCTCGGGCTGCTCTCAAAAGAAATGAAACAGCTACGTTTTTACTTTCCCTTAGATGTGTGAATCAGAGTCGAATGAAGTGGTCTTTGTTTTTGTAGGTGTATGACCTGGATATCCAGCACAGTATTATAGCAGATTCCTTGTCACACACACCTTTACCCAAGTGTGGAGGTGATATCTGAGGCATTTCAACAGCCTACCTTATGCGGCCTTGCTCTGACCTGCCTCTTCTTTGTCTGTTCTCTCAGGTGCTGCAGCTGCTGTGGAGAGGTAAGGGTGAAACAGTGGGTCAAGTTGGCTCGTATAAAGGTTGTATATATTTGCTTTTTCTTGCTCTTATGCTATTCCAGTTATGTAAACATTGTAAACTTGACAAAAACACATCCTTCACTCTTCTCTCCTTTCTCAGCCGTCAGTCCAGCTAACCTTGCTGCCAAACGAACACAGAGAGGCTTCTTCTGATTGGCAAAATAGGTGTGAATGAATGGCCCAAGTGTCCAGGGCCTCGCTTCAAAGGTTAAATGTTCTCACGCTGGGTTAAAATGCCTAGCATGTGTAAACAAGAAAAGCACTCAGTGAGCGCAGTATTCCGCCAAGGCTGCTCAGTTGCTGTATTATTTCTGACGGCTGAAATCATGAAAATATTCGTGTCAGAAATCACAGCAAAATAGAATGTGTCCATTTAATATAGATGTACCCACAAACAAAATTACCCTGTGCTGAGCACAGGTGTGTGTTCTGCATGTGTACATTATGTACGGATCCCGAATCACGTGACCTAAATATGTAGCGGGAATTGATGGGACTCAGAAACACCCCCACAGTTTAATCAATTGTTCCTTGTATCATTTCCGATGGATAAGTCCTGATAAGTCCACAGTGGTGGATTTGTAGTAGGATCACAATCATGTGATCATCAGCAGGCAGCTGACGTAGTGTTCACTTGTTGTCATGGTTACAGTAACGCTGTACCACTGTATCGTAATACCACTATATGATATCTAAAATATCATGAAATTGGTGTTGCTGGGATTCATGATAACACACACACACACACACACACACACACACACAGAGACACACACACACCTTCCGTCTGGTTTCTCAGCTTACTGCAGTAACTACACTTCAATTCTTAAGCTCATTGTTGATTATACTGAGGACATTTTACTTTTAAATTAATTTTCTTCATCCTCCAATCCAGTGTCCACCACTCTATCAGTGTGTAACTGTGCTTTATTTCTTTTCCAGCAGCCTCTGAGCGGAGCTCAAAATACCTTCTCACTGCTGTTTTCACTAGTTTAACTTTTCCATTCCTCTGAAAAACTTTGCAAAAAAAGGTTAAATTACTTAGTTAGCTCCACTTCAGTTGTAGTTTCTTTATTTCAAGTCTTTGCACACCTGTTCATTTGAGTTGGCATATTGTGCGTCTGTTTACACGAGTGGGAGTAAGCGCTGAATTTATCCGTCGTTTGTGTCGAGTGTCCTTTTATCTCGTCTTCTTTCAGGCTGTGGAAGCAGTTGGGTAGCATCACTGTGGTCATCTCCTCCTCCTTCTCCTTTTCTTACATTGTGCAGAACAATTTCAATGAGAGCTTCAGATGAATTTAAAAATTCACTCTCAGATAGAAAAAGAAGCCGTGACACAGATCTCAGTTGCTCTAAAGCAGATAAATCTTCTTTGAAACTCATTTTTTCCTTCTTGCTAGCGCGCACACACACAGCGAGAGCGAGAGAGAGCAGATAGTGTCCTCTTAGATCATCCAGACATCAATGACTTGTCATACAGCAGTCCCTTCTGTCAGCCCTCAGCGGATGGGGGTGCCACATAAGTCTTTCCAGCAGCAGTCGAAGACAATGATACCCAGCTGTCCTCACACAGAGTAGGAACATCAAATATACACAAACACATGCACGCACACACACACACACACACCGAATACACACACTGAATACACACAAACACAGTGAGTCAGTGTTAAGTCACAGAAGAAGTTCTTCCTTTAAGTTCACACGTCAAACTGCAAGATACGTGCCACTACACCCAGTCAGGGATACGGGAATAACACACACCGAGGAAAAAATAAGAGTTCAGAGAGGAAGCTAAGAGTACAGACAGCCGCTGTGGCAGGGAGTTTCCAAAAGTTCTCCAACCTCACAAGTATCTGACAATCAGATGTTCTGAACTGAAGAGAGACCGTACCACCGTTATATATACAGAGCAACGAATATATATGAGCTAGACAGATTTATCGGCTGATTTAGGCTAATCATGGATAGAAATCAGTGTCGACAAGTCATCTTGGAGAATTCTGAATCATTTTGTGTAGGTTTTTAAGCCATCTTGGAAAAATATGAGTCATTTTGTACACGTTTTAAGTCAACATGGAGAATCATGAGTCATTTTGTGTAGGTTTTTAAGCTATCTTGGAAAAATATGACTCATTTTGTACACATTTTAAGTCAACATGGAGAATTATGAGTCATTTTTTGGAGGTTTTTAAGTCATCTTGGAGAATTATGAGTCATTTTGTGGAGGTTTTTAAGTAAGTAAGTAAGTAAAATTTATTTATATAGCACCTTTCACAGATATAAAATCACAAGGTGCCTTACAACAACAATAAAACAACGATATAAACAAACCCAATAACTAAAGGTATTAAATTGTTAAAACAGGGGAGCAGCAACTAAAATAAAGTGCATCAAAACAATATATAAAATAAAGCAGTTACAGGTCAACAAAAGGCCTGTTGAAATAAAAACGTTTTCAGCTGCCTCATAAAAACTCCATAGGACTCGACCAATCTCAGCTGCAGAGGAAGAGCAGGTTTTTAAGCCATCTGGGAGAATTAGGAGTCCTTTTGTGTATGTTTTTAAGCCATCTTGGAGAATTACTTTATTCAGTATAACTCTAGAAACTCATGATTAAATGTTTCCTGTTTGTAAGATAGCTGGTAGTTTCTCAGTCATGCAACATACTGAAAGTTTAGCACCAGAGCATCTCTTCCTATTTACTATGCAGCTCAGCAGACGCTGGCACGCTGGAGTGTACACAAAAAAAAAAAAAACATAGCTCTGTTTTGAGTTTGGTATGTTTTCAGTCCAGCATAAACAACAAATACAAAACATTAAACTTTTGTTACTGATTCCTGAACTGACTGTGGCTGTATCTTTCTTTTAAAATAGTCTGCCAATACTGCTGCAACTGAGTGCAACTTGCAAATTTTAAAAAAAAAATATGATTTACAAATGTGACCCACCCACTCAGTTCGACAGAATTGTTGTGGTACTCACCTTTACACCTGATGCACTCTTTTGCGTGGGATGTGAATTGGTGACAGCCACAAAATGACTCATAATTCTCCAAGATGACTTAAAAACGTACAAAAAATGACTCATAATTCTCCATGACTTAAAAAACCTATACAAAATGACTCATAATTCTCCAAGATGACTTAAAAACGTACATAAAGTGACTCATAATTCTCCAAGGAGACTTAAAAACATACACAAAATGACTCATAATTCTCCAAGGTGACTTAACATTTTGTTCTAATTGACTCAAATAGTTGAAAATGGCTCAGAATGTGTGCAAAATGACTCAAGATTTGTCCAAAGTGATTCAAACACTGTCCAAAATCACTCAATAGTGGCTGAAAATGACTTAAGATTTGCTCAAAGTGACTCAAATTCTGTCTAAACTGAACTGACAATTGTACAGAACCCCTATTCATCACACTTAACCAATTCACAGCCTTTGCTTTCAACCAGAAAACACATTACCACAACAGGAATAACAAGGCAAACATGAACAAAACAACATCAAGATACAAAACAAAACGCCCCCCACTATAATAATAATAATAATAATAATAATAATAATAATAATAATAATAATAATAATAATAATAATAATAATTATTATTATTATTATTATTCTTATTATTATTATTATTATATCTGGGATTTTGTTCCACAGTTGCATACCTAGTTTGCACGCTGCTGGAGCTCTTTTGAAACCTAAAGGGAAATATTGTCAGTACTCACTGTTCCTTGGAAATGCAGAAAACTATTATTAACAGCTGGTTTGATTCCTCTGAGCTGTGGTTAGCTGAGCAATGGAGAAAATCCATCCTGAGGTTTGGTCCAAGTGCAAAAAACAGGTTTCTCTGGTATCAATAGAATACAAATCACTATTAAACTTCTTGTCTGTCACCAAAAATATTCATAATATTACAGTTTTCAAAATCAATACTCACTCAGGAGCAATGTTCCCTGTAATTTTTCCTGAGTGTGAGCAAACACACAAACTCCCTGAGCGTCCCTTGGACCACTGTGAGCAACATCAGACGTGTGCACTGTGGTCACACCAGCATCACATCCATTCAAGTTACATGATTCATTAAAAGAATCAAATTACAGCATTTACATTTCTGTTAAAACACTTTGTCAACAGGAGCCAGTTGAAGGCTGCAGTGATTTTAGTGACACTACAATGTATAAGAGTGAAGTTATTGAATATTTGTCTCTCTTTACTCTTGCAGTGGTTTTGCAAATTGCAGACGGACCCTGTTCACACCATAGACACCAATGTTATTCCTGTAGCTTGAAAGACAGCTACTTTTGATAAAACTGGGCTTGTAGCACATTGTCTGCCTTGCAACAATGGGAAAGAGGCACCGTTTATGTTTTGACAACCTATATCTAATGAGTTATTGATGCTGGAAGTCCGAATCTGTGAATATCTTTCCAACTTTACTGAACTTGGGGCCACTACCACCTAAGGAGTGATATATTTAATTCTGAAAAAAGCATTTAGCCATACTTAAAGCTTTAAGTGCTTTATTAACCCTTTAAGCGCCAAAGTTGCAATATTGCGACAAGCAACATTGGTGAACATAACAAGCCATAGTTGCAAATATGGTGCCTCATGTAGTTAGTATTTTACACCAGGAGATGGCGGACATCTGGAACGTCAATCTGAGCATCATTTGTGGGCGTGTTTTCATTCAAAGTTTTGGAGTTTATAGAGTTTGAAAACTGCCTCCCGGTCGAGGAGACGAGGGTCGCAGTCAGAGTGTAACAGAGCGCACGACAGCACGAGAAAACTCACCATGCTGAGAGGTTTGTTCACTGTTGACAAAGTACTTCGTCAAGTAATGGCTGACTCAGATTCTGAAGAGGAATATTCACCCTCTGATGAAGATGTTCATTCGTCCAGTGAGACAGAAAGTAACGCTGCGTCTGTGCGTAACGGCAGCGAGTCCGTGCGCCATGACAGTCCACAAGCAGCACATACTGGAGCCGATGCTTTGCTTCACCTTGTCCAGGGCGGCAGGAGGGGACGTGGTGGGTGTGGCAGGAGGGAACGTGGTGGGTGTAGCAGGGGTGATCAAAACACCGCTAATAGTGAGGTGGGTAGCGGGGATGCAAAAAACCACGGAAATAGTGGCAGACGCAGGAGAAAATGCACTGATAATAGCGGTGGAGGCCGCAGTGGCGTTCACGGCCCCGCCGTAAATGACGATCATGATGGCTGGGTTTGCTGGATGAGGAACAGTATCACAAGTGGATCAGACATTTTGATGAGCCTGTTGGGTATCGTAGAGACAGGAATCTGACAAATTCTGAGCCAAGCAATGCCATCTTGATCGATAAACATCTGTGAAAATTATGTAATCCATATGTTCGCCGCCTGGTGATGTCATAATATGCAAATTAGATGAGTGAATTTACTCCCATTACAAACTTTGGATCATACTGATGATTTTACTCATTTACAGTATGCCTTTATCTCTAATCATTTTCAAGTTCCAACCTTTTGAAAAAGTGATATCAAAACTGAATATTTTATTGAAAAAACTGTGGCGCCTAAAGGGTTAACACGGAACTAAAAATTTTGTATTGTTTTATTATCACAGGTTCTGTCTGAAAAGAGGTGGCATCATTTTAAACAGTGAAATCAAACTAACAAAATGTAATGACCAACCAGTGAGCAATACTGGATTCTGCAAAAACATAAACAACTTTTTTTAAAATCTAAATCTTATCTTAACACAGTTAATGTATTAACTTATTTTTGTGTGTATGCATGTATTTATTGATTTATTTAGTACTGTTAACACAGAGTTCTGAGTGAGTTTTTCTTAAAGATAGACAAAGGCCATTTATTGATTACATATAGGCTGTTAAATGTTTATTAAAAACTAAAAAGCATTTTAAAAAAACAACTTAGGCATTTATTGAGTCACTAAAATACTGTAGAGTACAGACCACATCAGCATGATTATAAGCATCCTCTGGTAAATGAACAACCAGATACTGATGTCTCTCACCATATGGACTTCAGGAGATGATTAGATGATGATAAACTGTGACCTACTGGTTGGGTTCTCTCTGTTCTCATGTTTCTTACATGTTTGTCCCCTGACAGCCGGGTCCTAATGTTTTTTGAGCAACACACCATACTATGACGTTTTTACAATGATGGTTCTACTATGGAACCAGTTTGACATGTTCAGGTGTTCTTTGTGTGAAAACTCAGAGATTCCAGGGATCAGAAGGTGGTTTTCAACTTTCTTTGTTAACTTTCTGCTTCAACTTTAAACTAAATTTCCTTCACTAACCCAGCCCTCTGGACTTCCAGTAAGCTGCGTTCCTATTGGCTGTCCAGGTGGCTGTGTTCCTATTGGCTGTCCAGGTGGCTGTGTTCCTATTGGCTGTCCAGGTGGCTGCTTGGTGTTATCAGGAACACCTGAGCAGCTCAGTGTCTTCCTGCTTTATTTAGCTGCAGACAAACATTTCCTCTGTTTCTCTTCACCAGTGAACTGGGTTTGGCTTCGTTGCTTTAGTTTGTTCTTTAGGCGTTGGCTTGCAGCTTCCAGCAGTAAAATCATCTTTAATGTGTTTCTTGGTGTGTTTTAGGGCTTTGTACTGGATAGCTGTCTTGGTAAATGAGGTTCTTTAGTCACAGTTAGCACATGGTGATAATGTGTGCAGTGATTAGTGGATTTGATGCAGTTGAGTTGTGTCTTTATCTTGGCTGTAGTGAGTCTTCAGAGGTTTCTGGTCAGACACATTCTGTATTCTTGTTTGTGAACCAACGTTGGTTGTCCAGAAGGTAAGAGTTCCTGTCCTGATTCTCTGTTCTCAGAGGTTCTCTGGTAGGCTGCAGGAGACTTTAGCGTTTGGGTTGTGCTAGTTTGGTTTTTGTATGGTTTCATTTGGACGACTATCTTGAGGCCCCTCCATGTGGTTTAGTGAGGTTTTCTGGAACAGTTCTACAAAGCAACCTGCAGCAGAAGAGACTTTGAGAGTTTTTAGGAAGTTCTGGAGAGCAGACTTTAGAGCAGCAGAAACATTTGTCAGCAGTTTGAGCAGGAGAAGGTGAGCTTCAGAGTAGAAATGAGATGGAAACCTTCTTGACCCGTGTGGTGAGGTCCTGTACCAAGAGTTTGAGCAGGTTGTGAAGAGTCTGTAGTTCTTTGGTCTGCAAGCACAAGAAGAGTCGACTCATTAAAGGAGAAAACAGGAGATATTATTGGTTCTTCTGTCACTCTGCAGTTTCCTTAGACTGAATATCAAGTTTATATTTTAAATGATTTCTCATGTGAGCCCAAGAAGACTTCAATAAACTCCCTCCATCCCCTGGACACAACATATTTTATTACCATGTTAAATGTTTTTTTGTTGTTGGTTTTTTTTTTATGTTTTTGAGTTTTAATCATAGTTTTTTCTCTTTGCTTGTTTAGTTTTGTCATCTGTGTAAAAGGTGCTAAACAAATAAAGTTGAATTGATAAACTGAATAATTGACTAACTCGTGATTGTGACAACAGAAGTATTTTCATTGTGATTTAAGGGTTTATTTCATTTTTAAGGTTGGGGTTAAAATCTTGACAGAAAAAGAAGTTTAAAGAAATAAACTACATAACAAAAAGCAATTAAATCAAACGAAAAAAAATTAATACAATAAAACTTTTAAAAACTTTTATTATTAAAAAGATTTAAGAAATTTAAGATGTAATTTTCTAATTAAACATTTAATTTTTTATTAAATGTTTTGTCTTTTTAAAGGTTTAATAATCTAATTAAATGTTTTGCATTTTTTTTTAAATGTTTAATATTCTTGTTTAATTTTATTTTTTAAATGTTTAATTATGGAAAATATTTTATCTGTAATTTTTAATTGTATTTTAAAAATTTTGTTTAATTTCATAATGACATGTATGTTGTTGAATTATCTAATTCAATATTTTGTCTGTTTAATAGAGTTAAACATTAAATACAATTAAATTATATGTACATATACCACCTTTTAATGTTTAGTTTTCTTTTTAAATGCTTCATTGTATTTTCTGTTTAATCCCTATTTGAAGTTTTATTGTCTTTAAGATGTAATTTTCTAATTAAACATTTAATTTTTTAATTAAATGTTTTGTCTTTTTAAGGGTTTAATAATCTGATTAAATGTTTTGCATTTTTAAAAATGTTTAACATTCTTCTTGTTTAATTGTATTTTTTAAATGTTTAATGATGGAAAATACTTCATCTGTAATTTCTAATATTTGTATTTTAAAAATTTTGTTTAATTTCATAATGACATGTATTGTATGTTGTTGAATTATCTCATTCAATATTTTGTCTGTTTAATAGAGTTAAACATTAAATTACATTAAATTATATTAAACAGACAAAATATTGAATGAGATAATTCAACAACATACAATACATGTCATTATGAAATTAAACAAAATTTTTAAAATACAAATATTAGAAATTACAGATGAAGTATTTTCCATCATTAAACATTTAAAAAATACAATTAAACAAGAAGAATGTTAAACATTTTTAAAAATGCAAAACATTTAATCAGATTATTAAACCCTTAAAAAGACAAAACATGGGTGCCCATATAGCTCAACGGGTTAAGTGGGTGACCCATGTACAGGGGCTGGTCCCTGATGCAGCGTCCCGGGTTCGAGTCCCGTTAGTGGCCCTTTGCTGCAAGTCTTCCCCCGACTCTTCTCCCCCGTTTTCTGTCTCTCACTACACCTATCCAAAAAAAGACAAAACATTTAATTAAAAAATTAAATGTTTAATTCGAAAATTATATCTTAAAGACAATAAAAGTTCAAATAGGAATTACACTGAAAATACAATGAAGGATTTAAAAAGAAAATTAAACATTAAAAGGTGGTAAAACATTTAAAAAGAAAAACCTTAAAGATTTAATCGAAATATTAACAGACTGTCTGAAGGTTCAAACTAACAGAGAACTACTCAAGAACTTTTAAGATTTCAGTCCTCAGACTGTGTGAAGGTTCAAACTAACAGAGAAGTACTCAGGAACTTAGAAGATATCAGTCCTTGGACTGTCTGGAAGTTCAATCTAACAGAGAACTACTGTGGGACTTAGAAAATTTCAGCCCTCAGACTGTGTGAAAGCTCAGGTCCTGAGGACTTGGGAGGTCTGGAGGCTTTGAAAGTCTTGGAACTGAGGGTTCAACCCTCCAGCACAAAGGCTGAAGTCCAACCTCCTGAGAAAAACGGTCGAGACGAGACTCAAGTTAAAAAAAACTCGAAAATGGCAAAAAAAAAATAGATGATAAATGCGCAAAAAAAAAAAAAATAAGTATCTGAGTGAGTAGCTCAGGGGAATAAGAAGAGAGACTACCAAGTGGAAGGTAGTAGGTTCAAGACCCACCACTGGCATTTTTCTTTGTCTTTGTCAGGATTTTGATAAAATTTAAGAAGGGTCTGGTCTTGAACCAGAGACCTGCAGCTCTACAGGTAAACCCTTAACTCACTGAGCTACAGATCAGAGGAAAAGAAGTAATTTCGTCGTACTTTTGGCATCGTAGTTAATAAAGTGACCACATGGGTGGAGCCAAGGCGGAGTCAGGGTAGAGAGTAGGCGGGGAGGTGGGTGGTGGCCTCCCCCCTCTACAGACCTGACTGTGAACACCGTCGACACCCACCTGAGGGAGACGCTGCCTAAGATCTCAAGGCTGCTTGGTCGTGGTCTTTCTGGCACGTACTCTTCCAAGATGAGCTGGGAAGTTTAACACTGATGGAATGACACCAGGTCTAAGCCGACAAACTTCCAATTCCTCCTCAACCCATAGTCTCTGGGAAACCTGCATGGAGTAAGAAAAGTAGACAGAGAAGTAATTAAGTCTGTACACAACATATTAAAAAGAAATCATGCTAATAAATTAAGTACAAATAACCGAATTCGCCAATATACTGGAGACCAGAGCTATTTAATTTGATAAGTATAACCTTGTTTAGTAACATTTCAATTATTTGAGAGCAGTCCTAAAGGATTGCCTGTAATCCCAATCATAAAATGGGTTTGGAGGAAGAACATAGATGGTAATCTGGATATACATGAGTTAGGTTTTATAACTACTATTGGTAGTATTGGTGGTAGTAATAGCAATGTGACTACTTACTACTGCTGCTGATACTGGCACTGCTACTACAACTTGTAATACTATTACAAATGCTGATACTACTTCTACGACTCTAACAGCTGTTTATACTACTACTGCTGCCTGTACTTTAGTATTACTACTACTGCTTGTACAACTATACTACAGCTACTATTAATCGTCTGGTATTTGGTTGTCAAGCTGCTAGCTCGCCTTAGCGTTTTGCCAGTGGCTAACTAGTTAGCTCTCATAGACTGGAAGCTCTCAACAAGATTTCATAATGAAAAAAGAGTCAAAAACTATTCTTAGGTATGAAAAGTCATTCCAAGTTTCCTTGTCTCAATCGTACAACGTAGTGTGTAATTGTATGCAGCACAGTGAGACGGCATACTTGTTGTTTCCGTTTTCACACCGTCTACATCAATGGAATGCCCTGAAACTTTGCCCCCACTAGCTTAGCCTCGCAGTAGCACGCAGCTCAAAGGGGCGTGTCCTATCTACTCATTCATATCTATGACAACAACGATGGCTACACATAAGGACGCCTGACGTTGATTAGCTGCGTAAATACCATAGGTTCATGCATAATGTCTGCAGCTGAGGTGGTTCAGACATCTGATTAGGATGATTCCTGGCCGACTGTCTTTGGAGTTTCCGGGCACGTCCGGCTGGGAGGAGACCACAGTGTAGACCCAGAACTCGCTGGAGTGATTATTTATCTCATGTCACCTGGAAGCACCTCGGGAATCCCCAGGAGGCAGTTGGAAGAGTTGCAGGAGAGATGGAAGTATGAACTGACCTGCTCCACCCTCTGTCTCCGTGACCCGACCCCAGATAAGCAAAAGAAAATTCAACGGATTTAAGTAGATCTCTGAAGAAAAAAAAAGTGCACTTAAGTATATTTGCTGTAAATACAGTGCTTAACAAATTTATTAGACCACCACTGTTTTAGTGGTTGTATGTTGTTCTTGATTGATTTCTGACTTCTGGCTCAAATTTGCGTATAAAAACGTGAATTCAGTTTGAAAGTCCTCACTCCTGTTCAAAATGGTGAAGCATAAGGAGCTCACTGAGAAAGACAGAGTCCGAATTAAAGCACTTCATGATGCTGGACGGTCTTTGAGACATAAAGTGTTCTCACAGTGTGGTGAAGTATGCCTTGGACTCCATTACAGAGACTGGTTCTTACAAAATGCCCCAAGGAAGAGGCTGAAAACCAAAGCTAACTGAAGCAGATGTCTGGCACCTCAAGATCTGAAGTACTAAAGACAGAAGGAAGACCACTGCTGATCTTTAGACAGAGATTAATGCTTCTAGATCAGAATCTGAGAAAGTCTCCAGAATAACCCTGAAGGAACAAGGCTTAAAGGGAAGAATAGCTGCTGAGAAGACATTACTGAGGCTTTAAACATCCAGAAACACCTCAAATTTGCCAGGGAGCACAATCACTGGACTGTAGATGACTGGAAGAAGGTACTTTGAACAGACGAGTCCAAGTTTGAGCTCTTTGGTCAGCATCGTCGTATTCATGTCCGCAGACAAGCTGGAGAATGTTTTGATGCTAGATGCAACACAGTGAAACACGTTGGAGATTCCATTATGGTATGGGGTTCCACTAGTGGAAGCAGATTAGTTGAAATAGTTGGAATCATGAACAAGAAGGTCTACCACAACTTGGTACATCATGGAGTTCCCTTCTGGATTGAACCTGACTGGTTGTGGTTTCATTGACCAAGAAGACAATGACCCCAAGCATACTTCAAAGCTGTGCAGAGACTGCTGGACCAAGAAAAAGGAATCTGGTGGACTGGAACTGGTGGACTGGCCAAGTCAAAGTCCAGACTGGAATCCTTTTGAACAGATCTGGAATTTATTGAATTCAAAATAGATCGCACAAAAGTTTCTTCCAAAGCAAGTCTCTGGGAACAGCTAGAAACTATCTGGAAATAAATAACAAAAGAGACTGTCAAGAAGCCCACAAAAACAAGAATGCAGCTGATATCAGGAGGTCATAGAAAATATTAAGATTTTTGGTTAATCTAGGTGAATAAGGACTATTTAGTTGTTCCAGTTTATTTCCCTAATAAATAACAATTTATTATTTTATTTTAGTAACAATCTTTAGTCTGAAACAAGTTTTTGACAGATTTTTAAAATCTTTGTGTTTTCTCATTCTTTATGACAGGTGGTCTAATAAATTTGTTATCCACTGTCCATGCAAAGAATTGACTGATATAGGAAATTTTTTATTGTCTAAAATTGATATACTTCCTGCCAGGCCATATTTTCTCTTACTGAAGGAGTGCAGATGTTTTGCATCAGTTGACTGACAGAGCAGGTTCACTGAAATCAATGTGCTGTATGATTATTCCAAGCAATGAGCTGCTGTTTTGGAAAAACAATTTCGTTTACTGTGGGGAAAAAATAAGAAAAAGGTGCAATAGTAATCAATTTCCTATTAGTGGTGTGATAGCGGTGCAGGGATAAGCCGGATTGGGAATAACAAACATGTTAAAGCAGTTGCTGTATAAAATATCATGAGATTGGTGTTGCTGGGTTGCACAATAACACACACACACACACGCACACACACACCTTAATAGCAACTATTTTTTTAACTGGAAGGTCTTCAAACACGTAACCTCAAATGGCCTGATGTGATAATCTGCCGTTTTCTCTGACCTCATTATTTCAATCCATTCACAGGCTACATCTGTCTTTTATCAGGGGAACCACAAGGGCCGCTATCAGCGAGTCATGAAATAAACATGGAGTGGACACTCCATCGGATAGCAACGAAAGCAGAGAAAATATGAGAATGCATTTCACACTAATGACTGAAGCAGCAGAATCCTCAGCAGTCTACGTGAGCTTTTATTGCTCGGTAGTGAAGCCTTCAATTAAGGGCGTGCTGAGACCTTTTAGCAGGCAGTTTGAGATGTGGTCCAACACAGCCCAGTCGAGAGCAAGGATTTAAGCAAAGAGGGCAAATGAAGAAGTTCCTCACACAAATTTTTGAGGCATACCTGCTTAGATTGAAAACCTGAACAAGAAAAGCACTCAGAGAGCGCAGTCCTCCTCCAAGGCTGTCCATTCCCCCATATGGCATTGTCAGAAATGTAGCATTTGTTTATTAGTTATTGATGATCAGAAATCACGTAAACATAGGATGTGGTAATTTAATACAGATGTACCCACAAACAAAATCAACTTGCGCTGAGCACAGGTGTGTAGTTTGTATGTGTACATTATGTATAGATACCAAATCGCGTGACCTAAATATGTAGCAGGCAGCGGGAATTGATGGGACTCAGAAACACCCCCACAATTTAATCAGTTGTTCCTTGTATCATTTCTGAAGGATAAGTCCCAAAAAGTCCTCAGTGGTGATTTGTAGTAGAATCCCAATCATGTGATCGTCAGCAGGCAGCTGATGTAGTGTTCACTGGTTGTCATGGTTACAGTGACGCTGTGCCGCTATCTCACAATGGCACAGAAATCTTTAACAAATCCATAGATCCAAACTATAAGCTGCATCACTGAAAAGATCTAATCACTTGGTCATTGTGTCATTTCTGACCTTCCCTGAAAATTCATCCATATCTGTTAGTCCGTTTTTGAGTAATGTTGCTAACAGACAGACAGACAGACAAACCAATGGCATTCGTCACATAACTCCACCACGTTCCTTCATGGAGTACAGGGGGTCATCAACTTACATTGGAATTTCGTTCCTACAGTGCGACCTAAGTCGATTTTCGCCGTGAGTCTTAACTCACACTCTCTACATGTCCCCTGTGTATAACACAGTGGTAAAATCATAATCTAGGACTTAAAAACACTGCATGAAAACAAAGCCATCTTCCTCTCATAGCACCACATGACGACGTATTCATCCTCTCCACTCGCCAACTAGTTCCACGTAACCAGTTCTGACGTAATGATGAAACGCCATAGGTCGAGGACGTTGTAAACTGAAGACCCCTTGTAATTCTAAATTCATCAAGGGCTACTAACGAAGCTCCTTCTTCATCCACTGCCTGGCCAATTTTCTGGCAACCAACTGATGCATGCTTTATTAGAACCATTCTTTCATTTCATTTTTGACCCTCCCTGCAAATTTCATCAAAATGTGTTAGTCCGTTTTTGAGTAATGTTGCTAACAGACAGGCAGACAGACAGATAAACCCATTGCAATCATCATATAACTCTGCCGTGTTCCTTGGCGGAGTAATTATTGTGAACAGAACCCCAAGAGGATGATTCATTTGCAGAGAATGCTGCAGCAGGTGGTCAAGGACTGACCGGGGTCTGTTTGTGCAATATTATGCATTCCATATACGGAGAGATATATGAGATAAAGCAGTCTCACTGTGTGTCAATCAGTCACACAGGGGGAAAAAAAGAGGATTCACATCTTCCTCAGGTTCAAACAGGTGAGGGTGTAACAAAGAAAAGCAGCTCTGTGGTTTGCTGTGTGATGACTAAAACAGCAGCGACAGGCGGAGTGTGCTTTGAGCTGCATGTGTGTGTGTACATGTACAACTGTGGGTAAAATTAGGAATTAGAGCATGGTAGAGAGGAGAATGTCTGCATTCAGTGTGGGTCAGTGCTCAGTGCGCAGCCTCCCTCCCCATCTCCCTCTGAGACTGCTATAAAAGAATATCTGATGGTGATGCAGAGAGTGAGGGAGAGGCAGGGAGGACAAAAAGAATGCTATATCACTGTGGCAGCCAGTGGGTGTTATTTTATGCCAACAATCTCCACAAATCCCATTCAAAATGTAAAGATCTGGCAACGCGGGGGGAAGGGCGATAGAGCTGGGGAGCGAGAAAGAAACTTATAACGACCAAGATGGGAAAAACAGTCGTGATTTGAGCCAAATTTGTTGCAGACTTTGCAGAGACTGGAGGACCTTTGATTCTGAATAATTCACGCTCTGCTTATGTGGCTCCTGGTCTTAGGTTTGATGGGTTTTGGTAGCTGACTTCGGCACAGGGAGAAGATAACAGAAGACGTGCTATACAAAGGTGTTTTCCAGTGCAAAAGACACATGCGGGGTGCAGAGAATACAAATACAAAGAAAACAAAGGCTGCAGGAGCATTTTAAAACAAGTGTTTGTTAAGTGATAGGAGTTTGATAGACTGCATCCTTTTTTAACTCCAAGGTGTAGCCAGAAGAGCTGTTCCAAGGATCTTAAACATTAATGGGATTAAAATCAAATTAATGTCTGCAGGCCTAAGTCCTAGACAAGCATTAAAATTAATCATCTAAACTCTGAAATCAATTTCACAAGTAGACAGGTAACAAGCAAAATGAAACTATGTTAGTTAGGATCTCCATGTCAAGGTAGCTGCATTCTGAAGAGAAAAATCAAACAACAGCAGGCATGGATTACATTCAGGTGAAATTTAACTTTGGATGCATTTGTCATTTTTATAAATATATTAATCAGAAAGGAGTTCGTGTTGGAAAGTCCAGCATTCAGATTAAAGTTCTGATCAGAAATGACTTTAAAAACACAATTCCTGAATCTAGCTTTCTGTAAGTTTTCTGAAAAGAAACAGCAGTTTGAAATAGGACTGTAGTTTGTGAATCAAATCCCTTGAAAAACGGCACAGATTCAGCCTGAGGTGCCGTGATCCGCTGCTCTTTGTCAACGGGTTTCTTGTTCATGGGTCCGAGTCTAAATGATGTAAACTTGGTGTGAAAGTACATTGAGGAAGTCTTGCACAAAAACCTGCATTCAGTTATCCTCTGCTATGACAGACAGATTGTGAAAAGTAAATTCATGAATGGATCTCAAGATCCAAACGGTCAAGGTCTTAAAGTGTTAAAAATGGAATAAATGCTGTTTGGCAGATTCTGGAGATGCTTTCCTTCAGCAGATATATTCCAGAATTGGAGGACTTTTCACCCATCAAATTTCAAATAGGCCATGTACAAAATATTAAAACATGCAGTTGTTGTGTAAATGTTCTTGTCCTGAAACCAAATCTAAAAAAAAAAAAAAAAAAATAGAAGAAAAGAATGATTGAAAATATTTTTCAAAAATGCCAAATAAGTCTGGAGTCTCCCTAAAATGACATTTTTCTCTTGTCCCACCCCCCTGATGACCAAACTGAATCTCAAATAAAAGAGTTAAAATGAAATTTGAATCTCCTTTTTTTGGTTTTATTTTTCGTTGACGTCTCTTGTAATTGTGGAAAATTTTTTAATCAACATAATATTTTAAATAATAATTATTATTCATAGAACATGTGTTCCCAACAACCCTGTTGATGACATTTTTGTCTTTTCTGTCTCGTTTCTGTTGTTTTGTGTCTTGTTTTTGTCATTTTGTGTTTTGTTTTTGTGGTCAACATCATCAAACAATTTTCCTAAAGAACGTGTAGAGCAAAGCTATGTCCTCTCTTCTATTTTCCATATTTTCATCCCATTGTCAGCCTTGATTGAATGTCTCACTCTACCTCATATTATCAGGATCAGACTAATTCTTTGGACTGTTTTCCATCAGTCAGTTTGTCCTCTTGGTCAGCAGTAACAGCAGCTAAATATCTAGCTTCTACTGCTGAGAAAAAGATCACATTAGCATGGATTAGCAACCCTGTTACTGTGATTAGAATAGGGTTAGCAAACAACACAGAAAACATGGAATAAAAATGCTACCATTGATGTGGAAGCTGAGCCAATCAATACCTATTATTGATGAATATGGAGCAGAAAACTGTAAAAGAGAAGATTTATTTTTCAAACATTTTGAAGCCCAAATGTCCTCCAGTTCTGGAATGACCCTTTTATTTTGTCAAGACAAAGACCTCCTCATATTGTCATTTTTGTTTAAAATGATACATTAACTGCTCCCCACCACGACAATGTTCCTTGATATCTGATTTTTGCACACTGCCTTTAACTAATTGGTCTCTATCTCTGCACACGTTTTGGCACCAGTGCGCACGGACAAATTAACAAGTGGAGGCACATCTGTGACACAGTATTATCGTCTGATTCCTGAGATAAATTCCGCTCCATTTGTCTCATGCTGCACAGCTGTCTTAAATCCGGATGTTGCCAAATCCTCCACCAGCCAGCGCAGACCTGTGGATGAGTGTGTGTGTGTGTGTGTGTGTGTGTGTGTGTGTGTGTGTGTGTGTGTGTGTGTGTGTGTGTGTGTGTGTGTGTGTGTGTCTGGAGTCATTGTGAGGACACACGGAGCTATGAGGCCTTCAGGGGACAGAAGTGTTCATGGCAGCTTCCAGAGCAGCATCACACTAATGACAGACACTTAGTGCTTAGGACACTATGGGGCAGTTTGGAAGAAGCACTTCACGGAGGAGAGAAGTGGAAGCGATGCTCTGCCGTGTAGGAATACAAAGGTTCTTTGTTCTGGAACAAAAATAATTAACGGCACAACTCAGCCACATTCAATTAGCTGCAACGGATTGTTATTGTTGTTTTCTCTCTGTTTGTCAAAAACAGTAACTGGTGCTGGGTTTTTAGAAACAAAACCTGAGCTGTCCACCAATCGGTGAAAACTCCAGGAAATGCAGCAGCTACTGGGGGACTGGAAGCGGCAAAATGTGTAAAAAACAAAAACCTCAGTCACTTGGAGAATTGGGTGCGTAAATGTGAAATTTCATTGTATTCCAAACATCCCGGGTCGACTCGTCAGCAGCCTTTCACAGATTGCAGTAATGTCACACAGTTTCACTATTAATCACATACATCTTTAACCCGTAGATGCTCCAGTGATCGGACCCCACACTCTTCCGTAAGTGGGTCAAAAATAACCTGTATAAGAATCAATTTGTTTTTATACCATTTTTGTCATTTTGGTTAAAAAATAATCATTTGTATTATTGTTTGTTTTATTTTTTTTGTCCACACAAGAATAATTTCATGTTTGAAATGTGTTTATTTTTCACTTTATAACAGATTTTGAACATTTTGATTATTGAAAATTAAGAATATTACACAGAACAGCAACAGAAGCATGTTAACAGCCATTTTGTAGACATTTTTCCACTCTTTTCCTCTGTGTTTGTGCATCACCTCTTGGATGATACCAGTGATAAAGAGCTTGGGGTAGTAATACAAATATTACGATTTCTTTAAAATTGTAAAAAAGTATAAAAGGTAGCTTAAAAATGTAAATGGAATGATATCAAAAACATTTTTTGAGGAATGGCTGGAAAATAAAATGATAAAAACTTTTCATTACAAAGATATTGCAAGAAAACTACCTCATTGGGTCATTTTTGACCCACTTATGCATCCAAGTGTTATTATAAAATTAGCAATAAATACTAAAATAAATATTCTTAATCCACAGCTTAAATGTGTTGCTATTGCACCAAAATGACAGTTTATCCATATGCGGTCTACTGGGAGTTGTGCTGGTGAAGGGTAATATTTGAGATTTGAAAAGACTTAAATAGAAATAAAATCACAGAGTCTAACAGTCTAAATTTACAAAGAACCCACTTTGTTTGGATGTCGCCCAATAGAAAGATGTTGTAGTAGCTGAGATCAATGTCATGCAAGAGTTGGCAGCAATAATACTTGATTTCACAAGTGTTTGGTCTGCAGCCTGGACCTCTGCCAGCTTTAGCTTATCCTGGCGTTTCACCTGCTACAGCCTGGACCTCTGCTAGCTTTAGCTTATCCTGGCCTTCCACCTGCTACAGCCTGGACCTCTGCTAGCTTTAGCTTATCCTGGCCTTCCACCTGCTACAGCCTGGACCTCTGCTAGCTTTAGCTTATCCTGGCCTTCCACCTGCTACAGCCTGGACCTCTGCTAGCTTCAGCTTATCCTGGCCTTCTACCTGCTACAGCCTGGACCTCTGCTAGCTTTAGCTTATCCTAGCCTTCCACCTGCTACAGCCTGGACCTCTGCTAGCTTCAGCTTATCCTGGCGTTTCACCTGCTACAGCCTGGACCTCTGCTAGCTTTAGCTTATCCTGGCCTTCCACCTGCTACAGCCTGGACCTCTGCTAGCATCAGCTTATCCTAGCGTTTCACCTGCTACAGCCTGGACCTCTACTAGCTTTAGCTTATCCTGGCATTTCACCTGCTACAGCCTGGACCTCTGCTAGCTTTAGCTTATCCTGGCCTTCTGCCTGCTACAGCCTGGACCTCTGCTAGCTTTAGCTTAGCCTGGCCTTCCACCTGCTACAGCCTGGACCTCTGCTAGCTTTAGCTTATCCTGGCCTTCTGCCTGCTACAGCCTGGACCTCTGCTAGCTTTAGCTTAGCCTGGCCTTCCACCTGCTACAGCCTGGACCTCTGCTAGCTTTAGCTTATCCTGGCCTTCTGCCTGCTACAGCCTGGACCTCTGCTAGCTTTAGCTTATCCTGGCGTTTCACCTGCTACAGCCTGGACCTCTGCTAGCTTTAGCTTATCCTGGCCTTCTACCTGCTACAGCCTGGACCTCTGCTAGCTTTAGCTTATCCTGGCCTTCCACCTGCTACAGCCTGGACCTCTGCTAGCTTCAGCTTATCCTGGCCTTCTACCTGCTACAGCCTGGACCTCTGCTAGCTTCAGCTTAGCCTGGCCTTCCACCTGCTACAGCCTGGACCTCTGCTAGCTTCAGCTTATCCTGGCGTTTCACCTGCTACAGCCTGGACCTCTGCTAGCTTTAGCTTATCCTGGCCTTCTGCCTGCTACAGCCTGGACCTCTGCTAGCTTTAGCTTATCCTGGCCTTCTGCCTGCTACAGCCTGGACCTCTGCTAGCTTTAGCTTAGCCTGGCCTTCCACCTGCTACAGCCTGGACCTCTGCTAGCTTTAGCTTATCCTGGCGTTTCACCTGCTACAGCCTGGACCTCTGCTAGCTTTAGCTTATCCTGGCCTTCTGCCTGCTACAGCCTGGACCTCTGCTAGCTTTAGCTTATCCTGGCCTTCTGCCTGCTAAAGCCTGGACCTCTGCTAGCTTTAGCTTAGCCTGGCCTTCCACCTGCTACAGCCTGGACCTCTGCTAGCTTTAGCTTATCCTGGCGTTTCACCTGCTACAGCCTGGACCTCTGCTAGCTTTAGCTTATCCTGGCCTTCTACCTGCTACAGCCTGGACCTCTGCTAGCTTTAGCTTAGCCTGGCCTTCTACCTGCTACAGCCTGGACCTCTGCTAGCTTTAGCTTAGCCTGGCCTTCTACCTGCTACAGCCTGGACCTCTGCTAGCTTTAGCTTATCCTGGCCTTCTACCTGCTACAGCCTGGACCTCTGCTAGCTTTAGCTTATCCTGGCGTTTCACCTGCTACAGCCTGGACCTGGATCCTGAGACATTCACTACTTCACTACTTCCAGGTAGCTTTATGTGCTGACTATTGCTGCTGATTTCCTCATAAAAACTCTTTTGGTTGTCATAGTAACTGAAATCAATGTCACGGAAGAGTTGGCAGCAACAATATTTGATTCAAAAAGTGTTCATTCTGCAGCCTGTCACTATAATATACCTGATTTTTGATGCTTCTAACCAAATGTCCCTTAAAGATCAGTGGACTCGTCTGCACATTTATTATTAATCAGCAGCCTTTCACAGGTTGCAGTAATGTCACACAGGTTCATTATCAGTCAAAGGCATCTTTAATATTTATGAAACTAAGAATAAACTCTCATTTCTTAGAAGCTTTTCGAAGTAATACAACAAAAGAAAATGCGTGAGTGCTCTAATGGTTTCATAACTTCAGACTATCCTTGAAACATAAACAGGATTGTAGCCACATTACTGCAAGAAATATGAATTATTAAACTCCAATTCAGCTGGGGAAACCTGTGCACGCATACAACCGGTGAACAGCATATATACAGAGACAGAAAAACTTCTCATGTGTCCATCTCATCGCTACGGTGTTTTTCATGGTGCGATAATTGGCAAATATGAGGGAGCCGGCAACCAGAAAAAACTACAGCATCGATCAGAAGGGCCAGCAGGGGAATACGCTGTGGAAAACATCAATAAGGTTAGAACAACCAGCTACCAGTGAGAAAAAAACATATATTATCAGGTATTGATAACAAATCGCTGCATTGTGTGAGGCTTCACACACAAGCACCAATGCATGAGTTAAACAGTGGAATTCAATAATCTGCAGAAAGCTTCAAAGCTGTTGAACCAGTGAACCAAGAATTTCTCTCGTAAAATAACTCAAATTACAACCACATTCTGCCTTTTCCATCCAAATCCATCAGTCTGCAGCCTTTACTAGCCCTGAATTAGCCGTTACGCTGTCTGGCATCGACCAGGAAACTAAACAGATCATTAGGCTGCACAGCCTAACCAGGAAAACCAGACAAATAATTGCATGCACGGCTCATATAAGCAACAAACATTAATCCTTAAACCAGGTGTCTCTTCTTTTTATTCCTTCATGTCCTCTTAAGAACCGAAGGAAAAAAATATCTTTCAATTGAACTTTTTTGTGATTTCCTGCCTTTTTTGAAGCTAAAATAACAATGCACAATCTAGAATTTTATTTAAAAATATTTTTATTTCAGATTTTACAGCATGTCCACTGTAGTGGACAACAGAATGATTTTACCTTAAAAAACAAAACAAAATAGCAACACTTACAAACCAAAATAACCTGACAAGAAAACAAGAATGTCAAACCCATTTTCTCATGAAACTTTAAGAGACTAAATTAATAAGTGTAAAATTTAAGAGGATGAATAAAACATAGTTATAAATTAATTGCATGACATAGAAAATATATTCAACATGTTTATTACAACACAGAGAGATGTGTTTTGGGGCAGAAATTTGAATGTAAACAAAGAACTAGCATGTTAGTTAGCTACTAGCTAACTCCATTAAATCGTTCTCATGTCCATAATGGCTGACCTTCATAAAGAGGCTATTATTTTTCCTGACAGCAAGTTTAACTGAACTCTGACTCCAATTTACAATTCCTGACATGTTCATAAAGAAGAAAATATATGATTAGCATAAGTAAATTTTGATTTAACTTTTCTCTTTTCCTGACAGCCTCTTTTTTTGTCTCAGTATGAAAACAAAGTTCCTCTTGTCCCACCCAATCACATGAGATATCATTACAAAGGCCAGGATGTCGTTTATTGAACACATCAGGATTTAGTAGGGTGTCTCAAATTAGTCAGAAAATATACATCAAAACAAATGTCCATTACAGACGACATAAATGAATGGGCCGGGTCTCAGGAGGATATCACGATGATGTTCAATTCCATGACACGTTTCAGATTTGACTAACATTCAGGAGGCTAAAAAACATCTTGCCAGCATTCTTCCTTGAGGCAGTAATTCCCAGTCTGTTAAAGTTTAGCTCACGGCTCTGAATTAATCAACAGTTTGATGACTTACTCCCACTGACTGTGGTGTGTTTGTTCCATTTTTTTTTTCATTTATGTTAGCGATCAAGTTTTGGTTACACTGGCAGGCTTGATTTAACTTTAAATGCAAGAAGAAAATGTCCTTCAGTGTGAAGAAGATCAGTTATTTTACCAGCTGAAGCTCTGACCTGCCCTCCCACCACCATCACGCCCACCTCCATCTCACCACAGCTGGAGGCCTGACTTAAAGTCTCTCTACGGTCGATGATTTAACCACTAAAAACTTAACTCAGAGTTACATATTTAGATGTTGTTTGCATGACAATAATCCCTTCCTGCCTTTAAATACTTTAGATTTAACTCTGCACTGTTGGAATGCAGCAATAGGTTGTTTTATTAAATCTGAACTGTTGATTTTTGGCCATAATTTGACTTCCAGCATTCTGGAAAAAACACCATATAGGCATGTTGACAGGATCGAAAAATCTCATTTTCACCTGAGCAAGGTGCATTCAATATGTTTGATGGTAGATTTTATGAGCTGCAGGCGGTGACGCTCTACTGCAATCGAGGGCTAAGGTCAAGACAGGTTGTGGGATTGGTTGCCAGGGTTACGGTTGTCAGGTCAGGCAGCGGAATTGATCCCCAACCATTTGATATGGCTCATTTAACTTGATGGCATTCAAAAAGCATTCAATTAATTTCAACCATAATCCTCTAATGATTTCTTTGCTTTAATGTGTATTTATTGTGTAAATGCACCTCTAAGTCAGTCAGCTTGCAGCCACGACATTCACATATTAAAAAAACATGCATCTTCTACAATAGTAAGCCTGTGTCTCTGTCTATAAAAGCAGCAGAAACACCACCTGATTCTTCTCTGTTGCGATTTTATTTAGTTTCATTCTCACATGGGTATTATTGTGTGGCTTTTGGTCCCACACTGAGATGATTGTGACTTCAAATATAGTGATAAGATAAGCCTTTATTAATCCCACTGTGGGGAAATTTGCATTGTTCTACAGCAGCAAAGGGGGACAGTGCAAAATATTTGAGAAATCTCAGCAGAAAAATAAAAATAAACCTAAAATATACATAAGTAATAGTTCAGATCATCCATATTCCTGTGGATGTGGAAAAAAAACAATATTGCACATAATAACAGTATTGCACAGATTCTTAGAAAAGTAATATCATTGCAAAGAATTGATGTATGTTCCACAGATTTGTCCGTAATGGAAAAGGACTAATATTTCACAGATTCTTGTGTATGTAGAAAGATTGGTATTGCACAGAGGTTTCTAAATGTGCTAAATATTCATAATTCACAGCTTAAATGTGTTAGTATTGCACCAAAATGACAGTTTTTCAATATGCGGTCTACTGGGAGTCGTGCTGATGAAGGATAATATTTGAGATTTAAAAAGACTTACACAGCCATTCAAAAGTTTAGGGTCACCCAGATCCATGAAAACTCACACTTTTATCCATGTGCTAACATAACTGCACAAGGGTTTTCTAATCATCAGTGAGCCTTTCAACACCATTAGCTAACACAATGCAGCATTAGAACACAGGAGTGATGGTTGCTGGAAATGTTCCTCTGTACCCCTATGTAGATATTGAAGTGACCCCAAACTTTTGAACAGCAGTGTAAATAGAAATAAAATCGCTGAGTCTAATAGTATAAATTTACAAAATAACCCATGCTGTTTGGATGTCACCCAATAGAAATTTGTAGAAACTGAACTCAATGTCATGCAAGAGTAGGCAGCAATAATATTTAATTCAAAAAGTGTTTATTCTGCAGCCTGTTGCCATATTATACCTGATTATACCAGATTTTTGATGCTTCTAACCAGTTACAAGCGATAACTTACATGTTTGCATGCTAATGTTTGCTCCCAAAACAGTGCATCTGGAAGTACAGACATAAGCTGCTCATGGAATATTAATGTGAGCCTGAATTCACCCCTGGAGTATTGACCGAATACAACAAAAAAATAAAAAAGCATGAAACCACACTGTCTGGCAATGTGAGTGAAAACTGGAGACTGCATGTGCCAAGAGAGGAGGCATTGCAGCATGCTCAGCGCTGACATTTCAGATGAAACAGCAGCTGTGATTGAAATTCTGAAGACTTTCAGAACAAACTGGCGTCAAAGAACAATGTGTTGGAATATACTAAATGTGAAAGCTGTATATTAATATAAATAGGTCTGTTAAGAAGTGGCTGAATAAGGGCCAAATTTGTGATACTGATCAGGACTAACTGCTGAAGGAGCCAAACCTCTCACATGCAGATGACAGATGATGATAAAGATCCAGCGAAACAGAAGACGGCATTCAGCAGAAAAAAGACACAACACATCCATGAAACAAACCCGACAACTGACAGCTTGACAGCACAAACATCACAAGGCATCAGATGCTTCGATGTCCGGCGTATGGAGCTCTTGCATCTGCAGCAAACACTGTGTTAAGATATGTGGTGCAGGAAAGACCTACGAGCTGTCAGGGCAGCAGATGCAGGATGAACTGAATCAGACACAGAGGTAGAAAACAGCTGCACCTCTCCAAGATGTAACTTCTTGTTACTGCCTTTGGACATTTTAGACTGAAGCTAACCTAGCACACTGAACAGACGATCAACGACTGAACCAAAAGTTCCTCCCAAGAAACTAAGAAACTCCACAGCTCCAATAGCTGAAGGTTGCTTCGAGGTTGAGATTGTTTTGGAGTAGTTGCACATTGTACCTTTTCCACTACAAAACGAAGCTTTTATTGGAGGTAGTGAGCTAGTTACTTAACTCCGTCAATCTTCCTGCAGCCCCACGAGCACTGCTTCAGAATATGGGTGCACTGATGTGGAAACACAGGTGGATTCGTGCGGCAGCAGCAGTTATGTGGGCATTGTATCGAGCCGTCATGGTGAAGAGGGAGCTAAGTCGCAAGGCAAAGCTCTCAATTTACCAGTCCATCTACGTTCCAACCCTCACCTATGGTCATGAGCTCTGGGTAGTGACCGAAAGAATGGGATCGCGGATACAAGTGGCCGAAATGAGTTCCCTTCGTAGGGTGACTGGGCTCAGCCTTAGAGATGGAGGGAGAAGCTCGGACATCCGGAGGGAGCTCGGAGTAGAGCCACTGCTCCTTTGTGTCGTAAGGAGCTAGTTGAGGTGGTTTGGATATCTGGTTCGGATGCCTCCAGGGAAGCTTCCTTTGGAGGTTTTCCGAACACATCCACCTCGGAGGGGACCCTGGGGTAGACCCAGAACCCGCTGGAGGGATTATGTATGTAGTCAGGCCTGGGAACGCCTCAGGACCCCCCAGGAAGAGCTGGAAAGCGTTGCTGGCAGGAGGGACGTCTGGAATGACCTGCTTCATCTGCTGCCTCCGGATAAGTGGAAGAAAATGGATGGATGGATGGATGGATGGATGATGTGGAAACTAAGTCCCAAATCATGGGCCAGAGACCAAGACTTGACCGTTTTCAAATGTCCAAAAAAGTTAGTGCTGATACTGAGACTCACGTGCAGGCAACAGAGACACGACAGACAGGAATTTAAATACAATGATTTTATCACAAAAATAGACAGTTTACAGATTTACACGGACTGAGATGCAGAACCATCAGGAAACTAGAGAGCCCCATATGAGATTGGCAGGGCAAAAGCAGGAATACCAGACTTCAGTCGAAGAACAGATAATTCTAGGAAAAGTAACCTGAACTGAGGACAACCAAGCCAAGAAATTTAAGCAAAGTAATGGTACGTGTCCACAGGATCTGTTTTTCTCACATGGAAACATGGGAAAATCGCCCGCTTGGTGGGCGGGTCACTTGCGGGCCACTAAGCAGTCACATGACAGTGCTTTCAGCTTCAGTACGGTAGAGGCGTCAGACCAACCAAGTGGCTCAAACTTTGTCTTTTATTATGAAAACAGTTCAGCGAAAAGTATTTCTGAAATCATTTGAGGTGAAAAATAAGCTGTGCAGTTGTTGTCTGTCCTCATTTTAGTACAGCGATGGCTAGTTTAGACGTTTGATGAAAGTTTCACAATGCGATGGACCTCTGTTCGCCTGCACTGAACTTGCATAAAGTAGAAGTCAAGTCTACTTGATGCAAATGACACACTGGATTGCAGCTCGAAACATGTCGCAACGGAACCAGCATCCAATGCGGTACGTTTTACATAGACAATGAATGGGATGTGTGAAATTGACGGATCATGTGGACACGTACCGTTACACAACAGATTACAAAGAAAAGGACTGCCAAAACAGAGCAACTACAAATGACCAGAACACACTAAGAAATACTTGCGACTAGAAAATGCTGAGAACTAAACTCACAAGAGCCGAAAGCGGCCAGCAGAATACTAAGCAGAAGAATGCTCACTAAGAACACTCGGAAACTACTACACGCCAACATGGCAAACTAAAAATCTCAACTATGCAACAGTTAAACTAAAACTGGGTTCAGAGATTGAGCTGGGAACTCAACTGCCAACAAACAGGAAGTGAGAAACTGCCACTAACTGGAATTATATGTGGAGGGCATTGCCAAAAAAAAAAACAAAAACCCAAAACACAGGGTGCTCTTAATAGTGCTTCTGGAGAAGTTTCTGAGCAGTTGTGAAGCCAGACCAGCCTGCTGCAGCTTCTTCAGGAAGAACATCCTCTGCTGGGCCTTTTTCACCAGTTTGGAGGTGATGGTGTCCATGTCAGATCCTTGGTAATATGCAAGCCAACGAATCTTACTGAGTTCACCCTTTCTATCTCTTCTCCACTGATATGGAGTGGGGACTGAATGACTCTTCTGGTCCTCCTGAAGTCTATGATGACTTCCTTTGTTTTGTTGGTGCTGAGGACCAGGTCGTTGTCTGCACACCACCCTACCAGAAGTTGGACCTCCTGCCTGTACCAGGTCTTCTTGTTGTCCCTGATAAGGCCTACCACCTTAGTATATTGTTTCCACGGTTATAGGGCGTATTTTTAGAGAGACAGTTTTGACACCATTATACTTTTCTAAATCTATTGGTCAGATCTTGACATCAGGTTGTCATGTTCCACCACTAGGTCACAAAAAAAGCATCTCTGTTGGCATGGGCCGCAGGCTAAAAATTAATGATTTAAAATGACTGAATAATATAAAAGACATTAAAAGAATCAAAGTAATATTCTGTAACAAAACATTTTAAATGCACAACAGTAAAATGAACATTCCTTTAGGCTTTCATAAAAGTAAAATAAGATTTTGTTGACTGAATATTATACTTAGCCTTGTAGATCTATTTGTGGCTGCCTCATTGACAGTAAAAAGAAAAAGGCCAAACATCATTAGACAAAAAGATTGTCATAGATATCAAATTACAAAATGAACAAAATCACAGAATGGTACATATATTTACTGTGCATATTAGCAATTTCCTTCTTTTGTAACAAATAAAAGTAATGTTTCAAACTTTTTCTATTATTTTTCAAGCAAAGTTTTTTTTAAAAATTAACTAAATTACATGAGAAAACTAAGTAGGCAGCTTTATTCCAAAAAAGTAAATAAATTAAGAGAAGAGTAAATTAAGAGAGTTTAGAAATATAAATTGACTTACTACTCCAAAAAAAAAAAAAAAAAACGCCTGCTACATATTTAGGTCACGTGATTCAGTATCCATACATAGCGTACACATTGCATAACACACGCCATTCCTGGCAGTGTCATATGGGGGAATGTGCAGCCTTGGTGGAGTACTGCGCTCTCTGAGTGCCTTTCTAGTTCTGTATTTCATACCCATGTCTTAACTCTACTCTTCAGTTTAATAGCATTTGCCATAATTATATCATCTTTTACTTTATCGTTCCCAAAAATATTACAATACAGCATTCAAAGCTTGACAGGCCTCGTTGCACTTAATCATTGCACTGTCGGGTAAGTAGATGTCAGTTTTGTGCAAGATTATTATTTCTATCACTTAATAGTTTATGAAATACAACTTTGTTTCAGAGAAATAAAAGGTTCTGGGTCTGGTTGAGGGGCAGCTATAGCAGCCAAGTTCACAATCTGCTATCGTCCGTGCAACCATTCGAAGTATACAACATTTGGCAGAAGACAGCATGACTGATACACTGAGGCAAATCTGCACTGATCCAAAATCTGTCTGCTCGGAAACATCACGCGGTTATGCAACAACTCATCCTACCGAATTTCATTTTCTGCCAGCCACAGCTGAACCTGTACAGGTGCTGTTTATACGATTCTCCAAAAATCATTTGACTGCTGGAACACCGAATTCATCCCAAAGTTATGAAAACACTAGAGGTGGCGAATCAGAAATTTATGTCTGCAAAGTTGCATAAACTTTGCATAAACAGACCTGCTTCCACAGTGTGTAAAAAAGCTTTAAACATGACGGGTCAGATTATTTAAATTTCAAATTGCATTGTAATTTCTCACTTCCTTTCATCCGGTTTGACCCTCAGCAGCTTGGTTGAGGGAAACCAAATAAATGAATGCAAAAATGTGTTTGAAAATACAAACAACTCGAACATTAAAGTCTTAAACAGGAAACGTACACCATAGTTCGGTTTTTGTTCCATCTGCTGGACATCTGCACCTTTATGACCCTCCTGTAATACCAAGACGTTTCACTTCAAACATTGTTTGGCACATTTGCATCTACATTTTGTAGATAAATATAAAATTCATATCTAAATATACATTTTCTTTTCAAAATTCCCTGTAAACCTGTTTATATGCATGCTAGATGTTGGTATGCAGCTGCATTTTCATTCTTATCTATTAAAAAACAAAATAACACAGTTAACACATCACTACGCTGGCTTCCTGTTCGTCAGAGTTCAGAATCTGAGTCCTGGTCTACAAAGCACTGAATGGTCCTGGACCAAAATCCATCCTGGCCTTTTTAGCTCCATAGCCCTCAGTTCACCAGGGACAGGTTTACCGTGTGTTCCCAGAACCAGAACCAAGACTAGTGAAGCAGCACTTTGCAAAAAAAGGGAGGATTGTTGAGTGCTGCTTATGGCTCCAAAACAGGTGTGAACAATGGGTAAAAAGCAGGTGCTCTACAAGGACCAGGCCCGCGGATGAATAGAAATACAGAAAAAACTTGCTGAAGCAGTAACTGTGACTTGAACTGAAGCAAGAAAAGTCCGAGGCACTCTGTACTTACTCAATTAAAAGTCCTTTATTAGCTACATGGACACCACCAACATGTTTCGACACCAAGTCTTCGTCAGGGCAACATTTGTAAATGAACTGAACAGCAGGAAGTCTACTTTTAAAAAACACTTAACAGGAAGTCACATGATCGTGTGTGGTCATGTGACTCCACCCAAGTATTCATTCATAAAAGACAAATAAAATATATACACTTTGGAATATTTTCACAGAGCAATAGGCAAGCATATCATCCATAATGCATAAATAAAGCTCATTATGTAACACTATATTTCAATAATAAACCATGATGCATCATGTTAACATATAGAAGAAAATAAATAATGAAAAAATTACTGACTGCAAGGCACTGTGTGTAGAATAGGAAACAGTGGCATGAAACAGTGAGTAAACCCTCATCATCAAAGACAATCATTCAGAACACATTAATATATTTACAGAAACGGAGAAAAGTCTATTTCTTCATTTAGTCCAGGGAACACAGTTGCTTTCAAAGAGTGGATCCAGAAGGTTTCCCTCTGCAATAATCTTTTCAACCTGTCACCCCCTCGGGGAGTGTTCTCAATAACTTCAATTGCCATGATTGTGAGTTCATTAATGTTTGTGTGGGTCATGTTCTTGAAATGTTTTGCAATCGGATATTCCATGTTTCCTTTACGGATAGCATATTTGTGTTCTGCAAAACGCTCTTTCAGTTTTCTTTTTGTGCGACCAATGTAAAAACACCCACAAACACAGTCCAGTCGGTATACCACATGTGTTGTATTACAGTTTGCAAAAGAACGACATTTAAAAGTGTAGGTGCATGTAGAGTCCATAAAATGTGTAGAACGATTGATCTGTGTGCAATGGACACATGCCCCACATCTGAAGGTGCCAATGGGTTTTTTGAAAAAAGTCTCAAGTTTTGATGCTGGCAAATAGTTTTTGACGATTTTGTCCTTGAGGGTGGGGGCTTTTTTAAAGGCAAACCTGGGGGGCTCAGAGAACAAGGGGCCCAGTGAAGGGTCACAAGCCAGTATGGACCAGTTTTTTGTAATGGCGTTTTTGATTTTGTATGCCATGTTGCTGTACTGTAAAGTACAGAAAATTCTGTTTTTTGTTTGTGATGGAGCTCGCTGTCTCCTTATGAGAAGATTTCTTCTGTCCAAAGTTTTTGCTCGTGTTAGAGCCCCACTCAGTGTCTTTGCTTTGTAGCCCCTTTGAACGAACCGCTGTTGCATTTCCGTAGCTTGGGTATTGAAGTCCGTTTGAGAGTTGCAGATGCGCTTGAGACGTTGAAATTGCCCAAATGGAATGTTTTCAATGAGACTCTTAGGATGGAAGGATTCAGCATGTAAAACAGTATTTCGATCTGTACTTTTTCTGAACAGAGATGTGTGTATTGAGCCTTGTTCATCCAGTGATATTAGAAGGTCCAAGAAGTTTATTTCTTTGTTGCTGAATTCCAAACTGAGTTTGATGTTAGGATTAGTGCTGTTTAAATATTGATGAAATTCTTGAAGTTGTTCTGTTGTACCAGTAAAAATGAAGAAAAGGTCATCAATGTAACGACCATAGTATTTGATGAGCTGTTTGAAGGGGTTTTCAGTGCTGTGCACATACCTCTCTTCCCATAGCCCCAAAAATAATCCCGCATAGTTGGGGGCGTATGAAGCCCCCATGGCTTCAATACCCAAGCTACGGAAATGCAACAGCGGTTCGTTCAAAGGGGCTACAAAGCAAAGACACTGAGTGGGGCTCTAACACGAGCAAAAACTTTGGACAGAAGAAATCTTCTCATAAGGAGACAGCGAGCTCCATCACAAACAAAAAACAGAATTTTCTGTACTTTACAGTACAGCAACATGGCATACAAAATCAAAAACGCCATTACAAAAAACTGGTCCATACTGGCTTGTGACCCTTCACTGGGCCCCTTGTTCTCTGAGCCCCCCAGGTTTGCCTTTAAAAAAGCCCCCACCCTCAAGGACAAAATCGTCAAAAACTATTTGCCAGCATCAAAACTTGAGACTTTTTTCAAAAAACCCATTGGCACCTTCAGATGTGGGGCATGTGTCCATTGCACACAGATCAATCGTTCTACACATTTTATGGACTCTACATGCACCTACACTTTTAAATGTCGTTCTTTTGCAAACTGTAATACAACACATGTGGTATACCGACTGGACTGTGTTTGTGGGTGTTTTTACATTGGTCGCACAAAAAGAAAACTGAAAGAGCGTTTTGCAGAACACAAATATGCTATCCGTAAAGGAAACATGGAATATCCGATTGCAAAACATTTCAAGAACATGACCCACACAAACATTAATGAACTCACAATCATGGCAATTGAAGTTATTGAGAACACTCCCCGAGGGGGTGACAGGTTGAAAAGATTATTGCAGAGGGAAACCTTCTGGATCCACTCTTTGAAAGCAACTGTGTTCCCTGGACTAAATGAAGAAATAGACTTTTCTCCGTTTCTGTAAATATATTAATGTGTTCTGAATGATTGTCTTTGATGATGAGGGTTTACTCACTGTTTCATGCCACTGTTTCCTATTCTACACACAGTGCCTTGCAGTCAGTAATTTTTTCATTATTTATTTTCTTCTATATGTTAACATGATGCATCATGGTTTATTATTGAAATATAGTGTTACATAATGAGCTTTATTTATGCATTATGGATGATATGCTTGCCTATTGCTCTGTGAAAATATTCCAAAGTGTATATATTTTATTTGTCTTTTATGAATGAATACTTGGGTGGAGTCACATGACCACACACGATCATGTGACTTCCTGTTAAGTGTTTTTTAAAAGTAGACTTCCTGCTGTTCAGTTCATTTACAAATGTTGCCCTGACGAAGACTTGGTGTCGAAACATGTTGGTGGTGTCCATGTAGCTAATAAAGGACTTTTAATTGAGTAAGTACAGAGTGCCTCGGACTTTTCTTGCTTCAGTTCAAGTCACAGCTACTGCTTCAGCAAGTTTTTTCTGTATTTCTACTAGTGAAGCAGCATTCAGCTATGATGCTCCTCACCTGTGGAACAAACTTCCTGAACACCTGAGGTCTGCTCCAACTGTCGGCTCTTTTAAATCGGGCCTGAAAACCAGATTGTTTACTGCAGCTTTCTCGTCGATGCTCAATCTGTTTTCTTGTCTTTTCAGGCACTTTTATGATCATAACGTCTACTTTTACACAGACGTTCAAAAGTTTGGGGTCATCCAGACAATTTCATGTTTTCCATGAAAACTCCCACTTTTATTCATGTGCTAACATAACTGCACAAGGGTTTTCTGATCATCTATTAGCCTTTCAACACCATTAGCTAACACAATGTAGCATTAGAACACAGGAGTGATGGTTGCTGGAAATGTTCCTCTGTATCCCTATGGAGATATTCCATTAAAAATCAGCTGTTTCCAGCTAGAATAATCATTTACCACATTAACAATGTCTACACTGGATTTGTCATTCATTTAATGTTATCTTCATTGAAAACAACCACTTTTCTCTCAAAAATAAGGACATTTCTAAGTGACCCCAAACTTTTGAACAGTAGTGTATATTTTGCAAAGGATATAAGGAAAGTATATCATAATAAGGCTTCAGCTCTGCTTCAGATTCAGTGGAGCCCACCAGGTATATCAGGACAATAACCAGAGCAATAAACATTTATTGACAGCAGTCATTACTGTTTAAAATTCTCTGGGAGCCTCCCTGAATAACTGACCGCTCACCACTCCGCTGCTGTCTCATAATATCGTAACTGCGGGTGCTGTCTGCCAACCGTGGCTGTTTTTGATTAGAAGCCGTCCTCGGGGGACGGAAAACGCCGAGGTCCAGCTGCAGCAGGTCGACGCCGGGCTGGGAGGGCGGAGCGTCGGGTCTGGCAGCGTCCAGACTCGGGGGAACCGCGGTGCTGAGGCCGGACCTTCTGGAAGTGTGAGGTTGCCAGATGTTGCCTGGACCAAGTGTAAAGCCGACCAGCCCGGCAGGAACTCGCCAAGAAAAAGGCAGCAGCAGGGCCTTTGTCGTGGCTTCCACCACCAGCTGCCTGACTTTTGGCTCAGCAGCAGCCAGAATAATTGTGGGAACAGTTATTTGTCTGTTTGCTGCTCAAACATACAGAGTAGTTACACTGAATTAGTCTTATCTAATCCAAACCCAGAAAGTACGCAAGAAGAATATCTTAGTGTGTGATAATGACGCCAGACTTCCCAACTTTCCTTGATGATAGATTATGCAACTCTTGCCACATGGAGTCACAGGAGGCTGGAAGAGCCACGTCATGTCCAACAGGCTGCCAGTCTGCGGTTTTAGATCACAGTTCTCACATTGCAAGCAAAAGGTCAAGAACTTGTCACCAAATATCACCATGCTGCTGTAGTAATACAGCCAGGAAAGTGTCAGGTTTATAGAGTTTGTATTTCTCTGTACAAAAAAAACACTTTGTGGTTTTCTGTAGATGGAGCTAAATCCACAGAGGAATTATGTGTAGCTTCGTCTGATGTAGTTCAGTGAGTTTTTTTTCTTGTTGTTTCTCCTCCAGCACCTTCTTTTGTCTCACATATCAGAAAGCTCTAATCTGATTGTGATCACTGGTGTACCTTAAGAGTTTCAGCTTCTCCTCTGCCACGACTCGACCATACTGAGCTTTTCTGTATTTACTTAAAGATAATAAACTTATGATGAACATTAAAGACTGTAGGAAAGTTCAGCACAAGTGTGCATAGATGGTGCTAACATTTGCTCCATTTACATAAGGCAAGGGAAGTTTATCTGTGTAGCACAATTCATACACAAGGAAATTCAAGGTGCTTCACAATGGCAAAGAAATACATTCAGAAAAATTATTCAAAGGTTGACACACATTAAAATGATAGAAATAAAATGTACACTACTGTTCAGAAGTTTGTGGTCACTTAAAAAATGTCCTTATTTTTGAGAGAAAAGAGGTTGTTTTCAATGAAGATAGCATTAAATGAATGATAAATCCAGTGTAGACATTGTTAATGTGGTAAATATCCTATGCAAAATACATGCACAAAAAAATCCATAAAATACTGATGTTTATTAAATTTGCTCACGTATTTACATGGAGATAAAAGGCATTATTCAGTTGATGACTAGATTTATTGACTAATGATGTGGGATGAATGTGAATAAAGATAAAATGTGTAACTGTATTTTTTTCAAGACTTTATTAAGATCTTACATTAGCATATTTTAATTCTTTTACGAATGACAAATCACAGAAATTATAGAATTGTTCTGATAAATCATGCATCAGTTGAGTGCCAGCAAATTGGCCGAGCAGTGGATGAAGAAGGAGCATCATTAGTATGGAATCACAGGAGTACCACAATAAAATATAAATAAATAAATAAATAAATAAGGAAATAAATGTGTAAATATAAAGAGAAACAAATAAATAAATAAATAAATGTGGAAATATAAAGAGAAATAAATAAATAAATAAATGTGGAAATATAAAGAGAAATAAATAAATGTGGAAATAAATGTGGAAATATAAAGAGAAATAAATGTGGAAATATAAAGAGAAATACATAAATAAATGTGGAAATATAAAGAGAAATACATAAATAAATGTGGAAATATAAAGAGAAATAAATAAATGTGGAAATAAATGTGGAAATATAAAGAGAAATAAATAAATAAATGTGGAAATATAAAGAGAAACAAATAAATAAATGTGGAACTATAAAGAGAAATAAATACATACATAAAAAGGAAAATTTTGTCTTTGCTTTTCCCTTTTCTCTTTTTTTTCGATTTTGTCATTGTCTTTTCCATTTTGCATTTGCCTTTTCCTTTTGGCACTCCTCAGTCCACCAAGTAAAAACACACGTACTACATGTGAATCAGTCATTAAACAATGTTAACGACTAGAGAGCAGATTTACTGTTTTCTCCAGTTTAACTTAAGAGACTCAGCAGATATTCAGGACTACTGACAACACAGAACCTTAACCTCACTGTTTTAATCACATTTATATTTTCTAAACGTTACATTAATGTGAACCAGCGTCTCCACTGACAGTTTTATTAACTAAATGTACCACATTACACGAACACAGCACACTTCAGTTGTTTACATGAAACTCAACACAAACATCACTAGCTTAATGCTACGTTAGCTTAATGCTACGTTAGCTTTAATCAGGCTACTACTGAGCAGCTAGCTCGGTTAGCATCGCTAATTCACATTAAAGCTAATATTTACTGGATGCTAACTCTCTTCTCTGGTCAACCCACACACAGAAATAAACTCCATCGACATCTGAAGTGTATGGAACACATTATATCATACACTACAGGTGTATATGAAATGCATTAAAACCGGCACCAATAAGAAAATAAACATTAACTTACTGAACTATCAGAGCCCTTTCAGTGTCTGCTGGTAGAATCAGCCGAAGCGCCACGGTGCCATCACTTGACTTCAGCCGTGCTCGGAGCTGCCGTCAGGCAGGAATCCTGTGATCAGGTACGACTACTCACCCTGGACAGAAAGCCCCGCCCAGAGCCATTTGATTGACAGCTCAGTCCACCAAGTGAAAGCAGAGTCTATTGTCTTTGTTTTTACTTGGTGGACTGAGGAGTGCCAAAAGGAAAAGTCAAATGCAAAACGGAAAAGACAATGACAAAATCGAAAAAAAAGAGAAAATTTATTTCGCTTTATATTTCCACATTTATTTATTTATTTCTCTTTATATTTCCACATTTAGTTATTTATTTATTTCTCTTTATATTTCCACATTTATTTCCACATTTATTTATTTCTCTTTATATTTCCACATTTATTTATTTATTTCTCTTTATATTTCCACATTTATTTCCACATTCATTTATTTCTCTTTATATTTTCACATTTATTTATTTATTTATATTTATATTTCCACATTTATTTCCACATTTAGTTATTTATTTATTTCTCTTTATATTTTCACATTTATTTATTTATTTATTTATATTTATATTTACACATTTATTTCCACATTTATTTATTTATTTATTTATATGTATATTTACATCTTTATTTCCTTATTTATTTATTTATTTATTTATTTATTTATTTATTTATTTATTTATTTATTTATATTTTATTGTGGCACTCCTGTGATTCCATACATTAGTAGTCCCTGATAAATTTATAATTACCCAATAAATAATAATAAATAATTATGTGATGATTAGCGTTGGTTTGTCTGTCTGTTTGTCTGTCTGTTGCTCAATGTTACTCAAAAATGGATTAATGGATTTGGATGAAATTTTTGGGGAAGGTCAGAAATGACAGAAGGACCAACTGATTAGATTCTGGCAGTGATGCAGCTTATAGTCTGGATCCACGGATTTGTTAAAGATTTCTGTATCATTGCAAGCACTTCATCACTGTAACCATGACAACAAGTCAACACTACGTCAGCTGACTGCTGATGATCACATGATTGCGATTCTACTACAAATCCACCGCTGTGCACTTATCTGGACTTATCCACTGGAAATGATCCAAGGAACAATTGATTAAACTGTGGGGGTGTTTCTGACTCCCATCAATTCCTGCCACCCGCTACATATTTAGGTCACGTGATTCGGTATCCTTACACAACATACACATGTATAACACATGCCTGTGCTCAGTGCAACGTCATTTTGTTTGTGGGTACATCTATATTAAATGGACACATTCAATGGTGCCATGATTTCTGATCATCAATAGCTAATAAATAAATGCACAATTTCTTGAAAAATGCATTTCTGACAATGCCATATGGGGGAATGAATAGCATTGGTGGAGTACTGCGCTCTCTGAGTGCTTTTCTTCTTGGTATTTTGGCGATAAGGGTATCCATCAATCCATCCATTATCTATACGCCACTTAATCCTCTTAGTGGGCTGAAGTCTGTCCCAGCTGACTCAGGGTGAAGGTTCACCTGGACAGGTAACAGTGTATCACAGGGCTACACATAGAGACAAACAATCACACTCACATTGACACCTACGGACAATTTAGAGTCATCAATTAACCTCAGCATGTTTTTGGACTGTGGGAGGAAGCTGGAAAACCTGGAGAAAACCCACACATGTACAGGAAGAACATGGAAACTCCATGCAGAAAGATCCAGTGAAGGCCAGGACGTGAACCAGGGATCTTCTAGCTGCAAGGTGACTTTACTAACCACCAAGTCACTGTACAGCCCCAGATCTTACATTAGCATGCTTTAATTTTTATTTTTATTTTTTTTATGAATGACAATTTACAAAAATTAAGGAATTGTTCTCATAAAGCATGAATCAGTCGGGTGCCAGCAAATTGGCTGAGCGGTGAGTGAAGAAGGAGCTTCATTAGTAGCCCTTGATAAATTTATAAGTAGTATTTGGCAATAAGAGCATGATTAACAAAAAAAAGAAAAGATTCGGACCTTTCCAGATTAATATTGGCATGCAGTATAGCTCCAGAAAGTATTATGACATCTTCCATTTTTTGTGTGAGAGTTTTAATTCTAAATAAATGGCATAATTTTTTTAATGCATATTTATTAAAGGTCACAACTGGAATCTCTCATTTACACAAGCCTTAAGATTAGTTGCTGTGGCTTCACACTGTGGTCAGATTCATCCTGTTTGTTTTAATAATCTGGAACCTGATTGGTCCAAATGAATGGACTCCACAAGCCTTAAAAAGGCACAAACCTGTGTGTGTAAAGTCTGAATTCACAATGCAAGTGAGGAAAAAAAGAAACAACATTTAGATCAGAGTAATAGTGTGAAGCTTTGAGGCTTCCCACTCAAACAATAACAATGACAAACAAGTGAAAAGACAATAAATGAGTGAATGCAGGATTGAAACTGGTTCGTGTAAGTAGCAGAAAGACGTACGCAGCCTTGACAATTGTTGTTCCCTCGGCGTGGAGAAGGTAGGAGGGAGAATAAATGCCACGGCAGGAGTGTGTCGCACTGAAGATCTGCTGGTTAGAAGTTACTCAACACAGCGTGAGTCCATTTTGGCTGCAAGAGAAAAAGAAAAACAGAACCAGAAGAGAACCCCAAGTCATGAACAAAAGAGCCTCACACCCAGAACAACAAGAAAAGTGTTGCATTCCAGAGATTATCTTAAAAAACAGGAAGATTTAGGGTGAAATTCAGATCAGCCTTTCACCAGTCAGGGGTGGATTTACCTCAGTGGTGGTTTTTACCCTCCTTCTAGATAAACTCTAGAGGCCAGAGGTCAAAGACAGTCTCTAAAATATCATCTGGTTGTCAAACAAACGCAGTGAATAAAGATCTGGGCAGGTGATTAGAGTGAGATCAGTTCAGGAAATATTAATAAATGATTTAAACGTGTGTATAATTTAGAAAACTAAGACACTGAGAATACAAACGACCATTCAAACAATGAGAAAAGTGATATTGTTTAAACGTATATTCTTAGAATAAAAGTCTCTGTTTGTCTCTTCAGAAAAAAATTGATGTTTGCATGTCTTGTGTGAATCTAAAGTGTTTGTTTATTCCTGGTTCTATATCATCACAGACTGTCTAGGATTGTTGAATTCAGATTTTAGGTCAGATTTCCTTCATTTTTGGTTTATATATACCTGGGGTGTCCAACATGCGGTCCGTGGGCCAAAACCGGCCCTCCAAAGGGTCCAATCTGGCCCACTTTGTAAAGAGTAAAACTTACAGAGAAGACATTAACTGCGGATTGTAAATTTGTAAAACTACAAATTTACAATCATTTCTAGACCATGACAAGTTGTTTTGATCATAAAGTAAAATTCTAGATTGTTTATTGTTCTTTTATCATTTTGCATCTCATTTTTGTAATATTTTGTCTTGTTTTTGTTTTTTTGTCTTTTTTTGTCTTACTTTTGTCATTTGTCTCATGTTTTTGTTTTGTTTCTCGTTTTGTCATTTTGACTTTCCTGTCCATCTCACTTCCGTTTTTTGTCTATTTTTTGTCATTTTTTTTCTCGCTTTTGTCATTTTTTTGTCTCATTTGTGTCATTTGTGTAATTTCTTGTCGCGTTTGTCCATTGTTTGTTGATTTGTAACTTTTCTGTCTCTTTTTTTGTTTTGTCTCCTTTTCTTAATATTTTGTGTCTCATTTTTGGAATATTTTGTCTCATTTTTGGAATATTTTGTCTCATTTTTGGAATATTTTGTCCTGTTTTTGGTGTTTTTTGGGGGGTTTTGTCTGACTTTTGTTGTTTTGATCATAAAGTAAAATCCTATATCATTCAGTTCCAGATGACTAAATGTTGTGTTCCTTTGTAGACAGTCTGTGATCTGGAAGTTGTAACGTGGAAATGAACTGAGGCATAATGTTGAAATTGAATTTATTTTTCTTAAGAAATTTCAGTCTGTTCATGATGTTTTGTAAAAAGATAATTCCTTTTATGTGAACATTTTCAGAATATACATTTTTTTACACTAAAACAAAGGGAAATATTTGAAGTTGTGGTTATTTATAGGTTATTTTGCTCTGATTTTACTGGTCCGAATCACTCAGATTGGGCTGAATGTGGACCTGAACTAAGATGAGGTTGACGCCCCTGCATTAGAGACTGAACATCACCAAGATAATAGCTTCCTACAGTGAAGCATGGTGGCGGCAGCATCATGCTATAGTGATGCTTCCTAGAAGCAGCGACAGAGAAAGTCATCAGAATGAAGGAGAGAAGTCTTTGAAGAAAACCTGAGGCTGTAAAGATCCCTGTAATGACCCAAAGCAAACAGGAAGACAACATTGAAACTGCTTCAGTCCAAGAGTCCGACTGTCTCTGTCAAAACCCAAACTTAAAGCCCACAGAGACCTGAAGATGGCAGTTTACTGAAGCTTTCTATCCAAAATGACAGCACTTGAGCGCTGCCATGATCAATGGGATAAACTGATCAAATTCGAGTTTACAAAGTTTGTAGAGAATTTGCCAAGAAGACTTAAAGCTTTAATGGCTGCCAACGGGGGTTTTACAAAGTACCCAGCTAAGGTTGTGGATGGTTTTGTAAATCAGTGATTTTTTTCAAATGTTTTTTAAAAGCCTTTGTTGCCAGTTTCATTCATTTACAGCACAATAAAGTGTGCAGACAGTGTAGAGATCTTCATGCATTCTGAAGTGGTTGCATGCTGGTTTGAATACGAGCAAACAATAGATGATGCTTTTTATTGTCCGACAATCCTCCATGGAAGAAAATTACATTTTTCTGTCTGCACCTGCGCTTAAAAATCCCTTTGAGAAAAAAAGTGCTTTTCACTAAAAATGTTGTCAACAACTAAGCACATCAGGGCTGACATGCTTTTTGCCTTAAATCTTAAATAATAAAAAAACTGTGGCTGATTTGCCTGTTGGTGTCCTGATTATTTGTGTGACCATAAGGCTGAATTCTTCCAGTATTTTCAATGTTTCCAGGAGTCTGCTGGCTTCACCACACATAATTTATCTAAAATCTGCAGTCGGAGATAAATAATCTTGATGCAAACATGAAAAATCTGCTGCTGCAACATCCACACGAGATAATAAAGCAGAAGACACATGGACAGCACCTATAAAACCTTCAAAAGAGGCAGGTTTCTATCATCTCGCCAAGATCTTTCTCCAGCACTCCTCCTGGGAAGGGCCGCTCATTCTTTGGAGGTTAATTGATTTTCAGTTGCTTAATTTTGTGCCATAGTTTTTTTTTCTTCTGATCACAGAGCAGGAAGTGGAGGCCAGCAGCTCTCGTGGGGCCGCTAACCCACCGAACACTGGCCAGTTAATAAAACACAGAAAGAGATAAAACTCTTCCAGCTAATAATAATAATAATACCCATCATTGTTGTGCTGAGGGACCAGTGCTGGAGAGCTGAGTGGATTTTATATGACCCAACAACTGATGTATGGAGAGGAGGTTCACTGGAAGGCTGCACGGCTAGTTAATTAATTTCCCTCTGAAAATCTGTTTTTATTTTTTACAATTGGCTATAAAACTTTTACAGTAGGATCCATATGAATACAAATGTGCAACAAGATGCACAAACACCGAGTCGCTGTGTTTAGCCGTGTGGTGTTGGTGGGCGGCCGTTCCCTATGGCAGCATGTGCATTACATAATGGCAACCTGTTTGTTTTCATGACATGTCATTAAGAGCTGTGCATCGAACCGCAAACTGGACCTCGTTGCCCTTCATCGTGATGCAACACTCGCAGCCTTGAGAGTAACGCAGCTCAGAACAAAGACGGAGCTCTTTCAGAATGTAAAGAACGAATCAGCTGAACGGAACCGCAAACCTTGAGGCATGTAAATAATCATTTACGTGACATTAAGTAAATCAACAAAAGAGGTGTGAAAGGAGCGTCTGTTTGAATGCAAAGTGATTGAGAGGAAAAAATGACGCTACGATACACACTACCATTTAAAAGTTTGGAGTCACTTAGAAATGTCCTTATTTTTGAAAGAAAAGCAGTTTTTTTCCAATGAAGATGACATTAAATGAATCATAAATCCAGTGCCGACATTGTTAATGTGGTAAATTACTGTTCTAGCTGGAAACAGCTGATTTTTAATGGAACATCTCCATAGGGATACAGAGGAACATTTCCAGCAACCATCACTCCTGTGTTCTAATGCTACATTGTGTTAGCTAATGGTGTTGAAAGACTCATTGATGATTAGAAAACCCTTGTGCAGTTATGTTAGCACATGAATAAAAGTGGGAGTTTTCATGGAAAACATGGAATTGTCTGGGTGACCCCAAACTTTTGAACAGTAGTGTATATTCATGTACCTGATTACAAGTTGCCATGTTGCATAAAAAAGATAACATGTAATAGCATTTTGACCCTATAGTGTACTTTCCTTATATCCTTTTCAAAATACATATACAAAAAATCCATAAAATACTGATGTTTATTGAATTTGCTCACGTATTTGCATGGAGATAAAAGACATCATTCAGTTGATTACTAGATTTATTGACTAATGATGTGGGATGAATGTGAATAAAGATAAAATGTGTAATTGTATTTTTTTCAAGACTTTATTAAGATCTTACATTAGCATATTTTAATTCTTTTACGAATGACAAATCACAGAAATTATAGAATTGTTCTGATAAATCATGCATCAGTTGAGTGCCAGCAAATTGGCCGAGCAGTGGATGAAGAAGGAGCATCATTAGTAGCCCTTGATAAACTTATAATTACCCAATAAATTTCTGTGATGATTGGCGCTGGTTTGTCTGTCTGTTTGTCTGTCTGTTAGCAACATTACTCAAAAATGGACTAACAGATTTGGATAAAATTTTCAGGGAAGGTCAGAAAGGACACAAGGACAAAGTGATTAAATTTTGGCAGTGATACAGTTTATAGTCTAGATCCACGGATTTGTTAAAATTTCTGTATCACTGCCAGATAGCGGCACGGCGTCACTGTAACCATGACAACAAGTGAACACTACGTCAGCTGCCTGCTGATGATCACATGTTTGCGATCCTACTACAAATCCACCACTGAGGACTTATCGAGACTTATCCATTGGAAATGATCCAAGGAACAATTGATTAAATTGTGGGGGTGGTTCTGAGTCCCATCAATTCCCGCCACCCGCTACATATTTAGGTCACGCCATTCGGTATCCATACATAACGTACACATGCATAACACGTCTGTGCTCAGCGCAAGGTCATTTTGTTTGTGGTTACATTTATATTAAATGGCCATATTCTATGTTGCTGTGATTTCTGATTATCAGTAACTAATAAACATTTCTACCAAAAATGCTACATTTCTGACAATGCAATATGGAGGAATGGGCAGCCTTGGAGGAGTACTGTGCTTTGTGTGTGCTTTTCTTGTTTTTAATTAATCTAATTTAATACGTTCAAGTCCCAGCCCTAGTTAAGACACTTCGGTCATCACAAAACTCAACATAAGTCGACCATTTCTCCAATATCCTTTCCTTCCCGTGTCCCTCCCCACTTTTTCCAAGGTGAGAACCGCAACAGTTTGATAACGTTCCCAAGACAGACAGAGATTAAGTTCTTTTCAATTTGAACTGGATGATTCTCTTGACTGCCTCTGCTCAATGCCACTCTTCACATCAAAGGAGTTGGCAGCCTTTTGAACAAAGTCAATGAGTCTTTTTTATTTATTTATTTTAGACGGCAGCTGTCCTACATCCATGCTGATAGCTGCACAAAAAGGCCAATAATGATGCACATGTGGAAAAATAATTCTCCAATTTCACTGGGATGCGTCAGTCGGCATGAAAAATGAGCGGGAGCAAAGATTACCGTGTTTGTTTTTCTGCCACATCCTCCTCCGCCACCTCATTTCACGAGGCCTTCGTGAGCTGGGTGCATGTCAGCTTTAGACCTCAAACACGCCACGCTTTGTGAGTTTTTACTTCGACTCGAGTTCTAAGTGCCTGACGAGAGATTTGCGGCGTGACAATGAACTCGACCCAAAAGCAGCATTTTCTCCAGAACCTGGTTGGTTCTGTCTAATCTTTGGTGCATCGGCTGTCAGTAGAAACGTCTCTCTGCTTAGCAACCCTAACGATGAGGTGAATATGCTATTCATTAAGCATCCCAAGGACGCTCATACAAAAAGAAATACTAGCGGGTGTGTGAAACTCATAGATAGGACTACATCTGCTACTTTCCTTCCACAAAAAAAAAAAAAACAGAAGCTTCATTCATTTCAACCAATAACAGCAAATGTTTACATTGAAAATTAAGACTTGTGTCTGTTTTGATGCACAGAAGAAGCAGTGTGAGGTGGCTTAGATGGGATTACTATCACTGCGAATACAGAGGTGGCAGCAGCAGCAGCATGAGAGTAGAGATTATCAGGCAGCTGATGCCAAGACGTTGCCTACGAGCAGATCTGCAGTAGAGCAGCGAAGCAGCCAGCAGCGTATTGCCGAGCACGCAAACACCAGACGAGCAAAGCCAAGGCATCAGCTCACAATATTCTTCTGCCTTGAAGTGGTGTTGGAGGCCAACAGCTGATATGAGGAGTGAATGTAGTCGCTGAATGACTGCAGCAGCAGGCAGGCAGCACGTTGCAAACATGATTATTCCCCTTCAAAATCATTCTCCAGAGACATTAGTGCTGGCAGATGGGCTTGCTTATGAAATACAACACGAACAGCGATACAGTCTGCAAAAGAGCCCTGCAGTTGTCCACATAATTGAAAGGGGTATCATCAGGTTAAATAATTGCACTGGGTGCATTAGATGTGTCATGTGAGTGTAGCAACACGCTGCTGATGCTGTATAAATTGCATTTTATCTGCATGCAGTTAACTCTTTGATGCAGGGGTGTCAAACTCATCTTAGTTCAGGAGCCACATTCAGCCCAATTTCATCTCAAGTGATCTGGACCAGTAAAATCACAGAATAATAACCCACAAATAACCACAAATGACAAAAAAACAACAAAACAAGACAAAATATTACAAAAATGAGACACAAAATGACAAAAGACCAATGAGCAATCTAGTATTTTACTCTATGATCAAAACAACTTGTCATGGTCTCGAAATTGTTTAAAATTTATAGTTTTACATATGTACAATCTGAAGTTAATGTCTTCTTTGTAATTTTTACTTCACAAAGTTGTCCTGTGGACCTGATTGGACCCGGTTTTGGCCCACGGGCCGCATGTTTGACACCCCTGCTTTAATACCTACCATTGTGCAAGTCCGCCAGCACATATTCTTACATTTTTACATTTTTACTGTAGCACAATTTTTTGGAGTATTTTTATTTGCTTTACATCAATATAACCCTTATATCCCAAGTTTTATTAATATGTATTGATTTACATGAACATTCAAAAGTTTGGGGTCACTTAGAAATGTCCTTATTTTTGAAAGAAAAACATTTTTTTTCAATGAAGATAACATGAAATGAATGATAAATCCAGTGTAGACATTGTTAATGTGGTAAATGACTATTGTAGCTGGAAACAGCTGATTTTTAATGGAATATCTCCATAGGGGTACAGAGGAACATTTCCAGCAACCATCACTCCTGTGTTCTAATGCTACATTGTGTTAGCTAATGGTGTTGAAAGGCTCATTGATGATTAGAAAACCCTTGTGCAGTTATGTTAGCACATGGATAAAAGTGGGAGTTTTCATGGAGAACATGGAATTGTGGAAAGGTGTTCATTTAATATAATTTTAAAATGTCACTATTTTTGACTGTCTTTAAATCAGGAAACAATATTCATTATTTTAGATGTATATTTATATACTGTACATGTTGTCGTTTTAATGCAACACAACAACTTGTGCTCCTGCTGTGTGATCAGGTACATGAATATACATCAGACAGAATGCTGTCTGACGTGGATGAATGTGTTACAGTTTATGACAGTCTCAGGCACGCTTGCTTTCATGTGTTTGTGTTTGCGTGTGCAGTCATGTGTAAAATGGATATGTGTTGTCCTTGTTCGTGTGGGAGTTGTTGCTGACAGCTGTACTGCACTCTGATTCACAGGGCCGTTGGCCACCAGCATGCAGCCGAGCAGGTAGCCAGGAGCAGTTGGCCCGGGGCCGGAGGGACGGTGGGAACACAGGAAGACGGCGCTCAGTGTCCTGGACAACGTGGTCAAACAGCCAACGGAGTGCATGATGCCGGCGAGGATCATCCGTCGCTCATCACAGAGCTCAGAGTAGCGGAACATCACATGGCGAGCAAGGATGAGTTCACAGGCTGGTCTGTGGGAGTGAGTCACGCTCCTTCAGGTCTTCCATACGTTCAGAAGCATCACTGTCAGCAGCAGCTGGTGCTGGAAGCTGCTGGGATGGAGCTGTTACATCAGAACCTTCAAATCTGTGTCGGTTTAAGTTTCGATTCATAATTAATGCTCCCTCCTCTACTGAAAATGGGAGTCGTCTTCTCGAGCAAAACAAACAGTCGACGCCAGGGAGGAGCATTTCTGCTCTGAAACTGCAGAGTAATGATGAAAATAAAACACAGATTCAGACTTCTGCAGCTTCAAATGTTAAAAAACCTGAGGATTCAATCATGTCGGCCTGCAGGGTGGGACTGTCTCCATCAATATTCTTACTCAGATATGACATCCAAAACAAACATCCATCCATTATCTATACAGCGCTTAATCCTCATTAGGGTCGCGGGGGTTTGGAGTCTATCCAGCTGACTGAGGGTGAAGGCAGGGGACACCTGGACAGGTAACAGTCTACCACAGACCTACGCATAGAGACAAACAATCACACTAACATTCACACCTACGGACAATTTAGAATCATCAGTTAACCTCAGCATGTTTCTGGACTGTGGGAGGAAGCTGGAGAACCTGGAGAAAACCCACACATGCACAGAGAGAACATGGAAACTCCATGCAGAAAGATCCTGGGAAGGGACACGAACTGGTCTTCTAGCTGCAAGGCGACGGTGCTAACCACTGAACCACTATGCAGCCCTCAATCAAATATGTGTGAATAAATTACTCCAATATAGTTTTACAGTGTTTGAGTTAAAGTGCAATAGCAATCATATCCAACAATTTAAGATTTTTAGTAAATTCAGGCACTTTTATTGTCTTGAAAAGTGGTCTATTATGGGATGGCTACACTGTTAGCCGGTACCAGGACCGTCGTAGCTAACTGTCTTGAAGTGATACCGTCGACTTGAAATGCTGCGGTGATCAGAAAACTAACCCTACAACCAGGCTTTTATCCGAAGTTTTTATAAGAACATTTTCCACCCAACAAGCTTGATGCGTTCTCGTCTTCCTTCACTGTTCACCAAACCTTCTTGTGCGCTGAGAGTTCGTCCTGTGCATCTTCTTCACGGCTGGAAAACAGACTTTAGTTGCATTACCTTCATTGCTGCTATGAAGCTGTCTGTCTGCATCATTATTCTTCCTCAGAATTGGCTTCAGCACCAAATATGTATGAATTAATTACTCCAGTGTAGTTTTGCAGTGTTTGAATCAGGTGAACTGGTGTGCTCGAGCTGCCAAGAGGAAACAGTCTAATGTTATCTGAGCCATTTTAACCCAGAACAAGATTTTTCCATGAAAATAAATATAAATAGATAACCAGAGACAGGTTTTTAGGGGTTTAATCAAGCAGAGGAGAGGAGCTATAATTCTAAATTTGCATATTTTACTCCAGCAGATGTGTTTATGAAATCGTCATCAGAGTCTGGGATGTTTGATGATGGTGATACATCACACCTGACAGGTCACATAATCCGTACGAGTGGAGTGCAGGTTAGTGATGCAGTCCACGAGCTGAAATGAAGCTTCACACGTCAGCCATGGAATAAACTCTGCTGTTATGAAACCTAATCCTGTAAACTGTTTGTCGTAGCATTATTTTTGCTCTCAGTCGAACAAAATATTACAGCAGAGAACATTTTCAAAGCGTATTACAGAGCTGAGTAAAGACGTGACTAATCATGTTCCCTGTGCAATGTTTATGTTTCTACATGCACTAGAAGAAATGCTGTTTCATTAGCTCTCTACGTACATATCAAGATTTCTACTCATCAAAAAAATATGTGCAGTACCACCGATATGTGCCATAATGCTATTTTTACAGCTAGTATTTGTGTATATTTTGCTTTATTTTTATTTTCAGACTACATTCCTTAAATGTTCTGCAAATTTCTCCACTCTGGGATGAATAAAGGCTCATCTTATCTCATCTTCTTCATCGAAAAATCTGTGCAGCACCACTGATATGTGCAATAATGTCATTTTTACAGCTAATATTTGTGTATATTTTGGTTTATTTCTTATTTTTATGTTTCATTCCTTCAATTTTTGCACTATCTTTGCTGCAAATGTCCCCAAAGTGGGATTAATAAAGGCTTACCTTATCTTATTTTATCTTATTATATTAGGAGATAAAGTGTTTATTTATGCATTGCTGCACACAACAAACAGTGCTTCTTTTTTTTCTGGACAGAACTTGTGTGCAATAATAATACTCTCTAATTCTGCTCATTGAAAAATCTCTGCAATACCACCGATATGTGCAGCAATGTGATTTTTACAGCTAGTATTTGTGTATATTTTAGTGTATTTCTTATTTTTATACTTGATTCCTTCAATGTTTGCACTATCTGCTGCAAATTTCCCCAAAGTGGGATTAATAAAGGCTTATCTTTTCTTATTTTATCTTATTATATTAGGAGATAAATTCTTTTTTTATGCATTGCTGCACACAACAAACAGTGCTTCTTTTTTCTGGACAGTGTGTGTGCACTTAAGGGACTTTACAAAGAACAAAAATACACCAAATAACCAGCATTTTTAACCCTAATGTCTTCTAACTAGGATGGATAACTTAACAACTCACCCTAATATTGCATTGAGCTCATGTTAAACTCTCTGTGACCTCCACAATTCCATTCTGTTTGAAATAAACATATTATTTCAGGGTGAACTGGGTTTAAGGCCACACTCGATCCAGTTTGAATGGATTTTTGCAGGTTTCTTTACACAACTTAAGCCTCTTGTGCTTTTAAGTGACCCTACAAAGAACAAAAAGGCACCAAATAACCAGCATTTTTAACCATAATGTCTTCTAACTTCACAACTCACCCTAATGTTGCATTGAGTTAATGTTAAACTGTCTGAATCTCACTTTGTTTGAAGTAAATGTCATATTTTTTCAGGGTGAACTGGGTCTAAGGCCAAACCTGATCCAGTCCAAATGGTAAGTGTGACTGTGTGATTTCAATTAAAAATGAATTCCGGCCTTTTCTCATTTTCACCCACTGATTCATGCGTCTAAAAAAGGATTTACATTTCTCACACATCGTGCCGAGTGGCATTGGTGAAACTTGACAGCATTTCTCCTTGTCTATGATTGTAAAAATCTAATGAAACACCACTCAGCTGTACAGATCAGCATATTCAAAATAAAGGCTTCATTCAGACCCGAGGCTTATTAAATTGAACTCAAATGTTGGAGGCCGAATGACACCAAACTCAGAGAAGTCGTAGGTGGCTCTAGTTTGCTATTAAAGTTTCATGCCTTTTTCTGAACTGTCAAGTCTACAGTCACACAGTGGAATTCTATCTTTGGGTCCAGGTTGCTCTAATTTAATTCCTCTTTTCTGTTTAGTGAAACAACCCTCGTCCACCTGGTCAGTAAACCACTTTCATGTTGTTTGGCTGGCAGGGTCCAGAGTGCTGATGAGAGGAGGCAGTTTGGCTGTAATTATGTTGTTTGAAATGAATGCTTTGGTCATTCCTGATTACAAAGCCGTCAGAGACTTATTAGAAATCTCCTCTTTATTTTTGGCCCAGTTTGTTTCACACAGAAGAACTATTACTGAGAAGACCCATCTTTGTTTGTTGGAGGCAGACATCCAGACATAAATCTAACAGACACATGTCAAGCCTTTAGATAAAACTAAGATCTCAAACCTTTGCAGGATGGCATGTCTTCCTGAAACAACCCAAAGAGAAAGAGCAATATTTGTAAAAGAGCTGCAGCCAGGTACACAGCAGCATTATGCTCAGGTTTCAAGTTAGTTTCTCAGTTTTTGCAGGTTTCTTTACAAAACTTAAACATCTTTTCCACTTATGCAATCCTAAAAAACAACATAAATGCACCAGATAACCAATATCTTTAACCATAATGTCTTTGAACGAGCATGGATAGCTTAACAACTCACCCTAATATTGTACTGAGCTAATGTTAAACCCTCTGTGACCCCCAGAATCTCACTTTGTTTTAAGTAAATGTCATATTTTCGGGGTGAACTGGGTCTAAGGCCAAACTTGATCCAGTTTAAATGGATCAATTGTCAGTTTTTTGCAGGTTTCTTTATAAAACTTAAGTCTTTTATGCTTTTAAGCACCCCTACAAAGAACAAAAATGCACCAAATAACCAATATTTTTACCCATAATGTCTCCTAACTTCACAAGTCACCCTAATGTTGAGCTGATGTTCAAACACCTGACTCAGAGGTACACAGCGGCGCTCTGCTCAGGTTTGAAGTGATCCTCTCCGTGTATTTGGAAATCTGCCTGTCAGATGAAACCATTATCCTCTTTCATGGCGACAGACACGCAGGAATGTCACAGCAGCCATTGTTCGGGACTCCTTCATGTTTTGTCAGACTAAGACAAGGGAACAGGTGTCTGTCAGATATCTGGTGAGAACTGTGGAACATGGAAAACGTCAAAGCCAGACGTCGGATCAGTTCTGATTATGAATCGAGGCTCAGCACAGCTGTTCTCATCTTTCCTCCAAAACTGTCTCATCAGTCTTTATTTCCTCAAGATGTTTCCCCTTAAAACCTGAAGCGGTGGGACGGTGACAGCTCACGCCGGATGCTCTCTGAGCGCTGTGAGCAGTTTCACCACCGCTGCCCATCACAGCCGTCACCTCTTATCAGCTGCCGGGGCCTAAGAGCTAAATGTCAGCCGGCATTAATGCACACTCAGCGCACGGTGGGGACACGATGGGCCGGGGAATCACTGCCAAGCAGCTCTCCCGGGAGAAGACGAGACAGACAATCACCATGGCAACTTTATCTTCCCCTCGGTTGCCCCCAATCGCCCTTCATCGCCCCACCTCAGTGGCATGAGGTGAAAGGGGAACTCAGCAGACTGAGCAGAGATGACAACTTTCACTTCAAAGTTGATGGGATAAAGTTATTTCCTTTCATGTTGCAACTGCTGAAGTAACTTTACTCTTTCTTAAGTGAGGGTTAAGAAGTCGGCGGGGGATTGAACTCTTCTCTTAAGTTGAATTTCCCATCTAAATTTATACACGTCAAAACTAGGTTGCCCTGCTCGCCACCGTGCACGAGAAAAAAGAAGCGCTGTAGTGTGCCGCAAAGCACTAAAAGACAATTATCTCCTAATATATTGTTGAATAAGATAAGATAAGCCTTTATTAATCCCACTTTGCAACAAAGGAAAAGTCAAAGGAATGAAGTATAAAAATAAGAAATGAACCAAAATATACACAAATACTGGCTATAAAAATAACATTATTGCACATATTGGAGGTAGTAAGAGGCTTAAGTTTTGTTAAGAAACTTGCAAAAATCCATTTAAACTGGATCAGGTTTGGCCTTAGACCTAGTTCACCCTGAAAAAATATATTTACTTCAAACAAAGTGAGATTCTAGGGGTCACAGAGAGTTTAACATCAACTCAACGCAACATTAGAGTAAGTTATTAAGTTACAAGAAACTATGGTTAAAAATACTGGTTATTTGGTGCATTTTTGTTCTTTGTGGAGTCACTTAAAAGCATAAGATGCTTAAGTTTTGTAAAGAAACCTGCAAAAATCCATTTAAAGTGGGTCAAGTTTGGCCTTAGTCCCAGTTTACAATGAAAATATGACATTTACTTCAAACAAAGTGAGATTCTGGGGGTCACAGAGAGTTGAACATTAGCTCAAAGCAATATTAGGGTGAGCTGTTAAGCTATCCATTCTAGTTAGAAGACATTATAGTTAAAAAAAAAAAATACTGGTTATTTGGTGCTTTTTTGTTCTTTGCAAGGACGCGTAAAATATAGTTTTGTAACGAAACGCGCAAAAACTGAGAAACCTCATGGGAAAAGTCGCCCTTTTCTGCGTTTTCTGTGACATCTTTAGGCTTGATCGCATTGAAACGGGTCATAAATAGTCTGAGCCACAGTCACAGCATGACTTGGCTCCACCGGGATCAGCGATGACGTCGGCTGAAGCCGAATAACCGGAGCGCACAGATGATGAACGGAAGCGCCAGTGCGCACCTCCCTATAATAATCTGGCTGAGCAGCGTCTCTGTCTTTTCAGCTCCACTCACTAACAATCCAGCCAAGCGGAGAGGAGAGACTGGCACCACCGAGTTCCCTGCAAGCTTCTGTGGATTCTATCTAAAGACCAAACCAACAAACCCAAAATAGGGAAATAGGCTGCAACTTGGTGTTTCCTGCCAGTACAGGAGTTATCAGATCTGAATCTACACCTGCTGACAGATCTTAGTGTGTTTTCCACAGAGCAGCGTCCATGAGTTTGGAGGATCTACTATGAGGTTCTGATTTTTCACAGCGGATCTGATTTTGCCATGGTTCCACTACAAACTAAGTTTGATCTTTTTTTATTCCACTTTGGAGAGAATGTTCGCAACTTGAATTAACGAGTTGCGGCTGAAAGAAGTTTATTATTTGACGGGAGACTTTAAATCGTTGTTCCTTTTTTTCCAACCCAGAGCAGTTTGTGTGCGTCTCTCCGGGATGTTGGCGGTCATAGTTGGACTCTTGTGTTTGCTCGGTGGACGCGCGGTGCGGAGTCAGGATGCTACAGGTAGCCGCTTTGTGTGTAACGCCATCCCTCCGGGCGCAGAGCCGGGCTGCGGGTACGGTCCTACCGGGAACCGCGTCCAGAGCAGCAGTCCGGTGGAGGACGAGCTGCGGAACACCATCATCCAGCTCCGGGAGACCATCCTGCAGCAGAAGGAGACCATCGTGAGCCAGCAGGGAACCATCAAGGAGCTCAACTCCAAGCTGGCGCGCTGCGAGGCGGCGGCGGACGAGTCGTCGCAGGGCAAAGCTCGGGGTCACGGCTCCAGACGGAAGGAGTACGGCAAGAACACGATGGGGGACCTGCCCCGGGACCCCAGCGACACCATAGACCAGCTGGGCAAGACCATGCAGAGCCTCAAGGGGCGACTGGAGAACTTGGAGGTAAGATGGCACAAATACGCAGCTGCTGCGTAATGGTGGTCCAACAGAAAATCTCTCAAATCAAGACCTTCATCAACACATATAGATCATCTCCAAACCCCTCAGCAGCGTCTTCCACCGGGCTCTGCTTTTCTGTGGAGCTTTCTGATCCACTCCGCGCTGCAGGAGAGCTCTCAGGGGAACCTGGAGATCAAAGGGTCAGCTAATAGACATGTCACATCCATAAGGGCTGAATCATTTAACGGAAGCTCTGATGGTGAAACCCGCTGCATGAGAGTCATCAATAAGAAATGAGCAACAAAAAATCTTGTCAAAGGTGTAATCATGCATGTGGTGCAGGGATTTGCAATGCATCCCTGAATAATGTATGAGTGCTGCCAGTGTGTTCCACATACTGTTTTATTTGCAGTCACGTGACTAATTATTCATTACAACTGATGAAATCCATTCTTCTGGATTTCACCTGCATCAGAGGCTGTTTAAATGAAATGAAATGCTTTAGTGGTTCATATCCAGAGAGATTTGTGTCTCCTGCAGCTCTTTGTTCGTCCCACGTCTCCTGTTTGTATTAATTCCACCAGAGATCAGATCAGCTCAGACGGAGGTCACCTATACTGAATGGTTTCACATGCAGCAGGAGGCTGATATAAGCCCTGGCTTTATCTCTGATGTCATACAAACACCGTAGTATATTTTCATCATCTGACAGTTCAGATATCATCAGCAGTCACAATACTCTTGGTAAATTCAAGGTTTTTATATGTTTATACACTATGCTGCATTACCATCTATCTCTCTGCTCCGTTGCCCCCTCCTCTTCCTCTCTTGTTGATTGGAAGCATTAATACCCTGATCAAATCAAGGATATACTGCAGCTGAGAGGATACATATTTTATTGCATTTTAATCACATATCCATTGATCTGCATCTGCTTAACATAATGATTATTGCCAGAGTGGTGTTGCTGATAGCGTAGGGCTCTCAGGAGCAGGACCTCTTGCTCTACTTAAAGCAGCTAGAGTTGCATTTAGGACCATCAGAGGCCAGATCTTTCTCGTTTAGGGCACTCAGATGGGAGGATTGTGCCAGGAGAGATGATTCAAACTCAGAAGTGTCGGATTCCAAAGTCCAGCATCAACACAGCTGCAGAAAAAAGACACTTCAAGGCTCTTTGTATCACATCTATGAGTCACTTACAAGCACAGGCCTGAACACTTTCAGAAAGCAGCTCTGATCACGCTGACGGTGTCAGCTGGAGGTGACGTCACACGTGCCGTCTACCTTTAATACCCAGCTGAATGTTGGCAGGTCGCCCGTCACAGGGTCACTCGTCTTCATTTTGAGATTGCTGTATCAAAAACAATGGTGCTAAAAGGATCTCAGGCCTAAAATAAGTCATGAACCCTAAATCTGGGTCTCTATGCACCGAATATCTGTTCAGGGATTAACAGGATGAAATGTTTGTCTATTTATCTATCTATCTATCCATCCATCCATCCATCCATCCATCCATCCATCCATCCATCCATCATCCATCCATCATCCATCCATCCATCCATCCACCATCCATCCATCCATCCATCCATCCGTCCATCCATCCATCCATCATCCGTCCGTCCGTCCGTCCATCCATCCATCATCCATCCATCCGTCCGTCCGTCCATCCATCCATCCATCCATCCTACAGCAGCACAGTCTTCGTCTCCCCAGCTCTAACGTCTCGGCTGGAGGAGTCTCGGCCCTGACTCCGTTGCCCCCGGAGCTTCGGGATCTGTTGCGGCAGCGTCTGGGGGCGCTGGAGACCCAGCTCCTCCGGAAGGTGGCCGAGCTGGAGGAGGAGAAGAGCCAGCTCTACAATGAAACAGCGGCCCACCGCCAACGCACCGAGAGTGCACTCAATTCCCTCCTGGAGAGGATAACGGAGCTCGAGAAAAGTAAGTGATACAATGGGTGCTGGGGATGGAATACTGGCCACATTTAATACCAGACTTTTTTTTCCTTTTCTTTTTTCTGTCTGCCGGATTTAGCTCTAATTAGTCAATCCCTGTGCAAATTTCTGATGATGCAAGTTAAAAAAAATCTTCCTTTTTTTTCTCAGAGAAGCTCCTGGTCTTGAAAATAAGGCTTGGAAAGCAACACTGAATGCTTAATTAGTTTAAGAGATATTGGAGAGATGTCCACACTCCGGGGTATCACTTTGATGATAGACGTCAAAATACAGTAATTCTAAATATCTCTGCCCAAAGGAAAATATTTTACAAGATTCTCTCACTGCTCACCGGACATTTCCTGTAGGCCCACATCCCACGAGGCTCCACTGGTTCAGTCAAGGGCAGATACGAGGGCTAGTTCTGTGTAAATGCTCAGATACAAAGAAGATGGACAACAGAGTTCAACTACACGAGCAATATCATCAGTCAGTACTATAGATGCTACCTTTGTGAGCCTTATTTAGTTCAATTTATGTCAAAATCGGTGGCAGACGGTTGTTGATTCAATTCTACAGCGATTTCTGATGCAGGGGTTTCAGTGTTGTTTGGTCAGCTGGAAATGTGAGGGTTTTTATTGACTCTAGCACGTCCTGGTTGACTCTGGACTCTCTGTGAAGTATGCTGGGGTCAAGAACACAAAGTCGAAGTTAATGAACCACGTTTGTGTAGATTCTCTGTCATTCAGGTCACGGTTGTACGAACAGCTGCAGAAAAAGGCACATGGATGTTCTGGATCATGAAGATGTTTCACCTCTCAACCAAGGACTTAACAGCATATGGCCACTTTATTAGGTACACCTTGCTAGAACTGCCTTTATTATTCATGGCAGACCTTCAACAAGGTGTTGGAAACATTCCTCAGAGGTTTTGGTCCATATTGACATATAGCATCACACAGTTGCTGCAGATTTGATCCGTGATGCCAACCTCCCTTTCCACCACATCCCAAAGGTTCTATTGGATTAGATTAGATTAGACTGTGGAGGCCAGTGGAGTCCAGTGAACTCATTGTCATGTTCAAGAAACCAGTTTGATTTGATCTGAGCTTTGTGACATGGAGCATTATCCTGCTGGAAGTAGCATCAGAAGATGGTCCACTGTGGTCATCAAGGGATGGACATGGTTAGCAACAATACTCAGGTAGGTTGTAGAGTTAAAATCATGATCAGCTGGTTCTAAGAAAATATCCTCCACACCATTACATCACCAGTAGCAGCCTGAACCGTTGAGGCAAGTCAGGATGAATCGTTGCTTCATGTTGTTTTTGTCTCATTTGTTTGTTCATTTTCAATCGTTTTGGTGCTTTTTTTTTTAAGTCTAATTTGTGTCATTTTCAATATTTTTGTTGTTTTTTTTGTCTAATTCTTGTCATTTTTTGTCTCTTATTTGGTCATTTCCAATCTTTTTGTTGTTTTACTGACAAATTTCTGGTTATTTTCAATCTTTTTGTTGTTTTTTTTGTCAAAGGTTTTTTGTCATTTTCAGTCTTTTTGCCTGTTTTTGTCTAATTTCTTGTCATTTTCAAATTTTTGTAGTTTTTTTGTCATTTTTTGTCATTTTCAATCTTTCTGTTGCTTTTTTGTCTCATTTTCAATTTTTTTTGTTTTTTGTCTCATTTTTTAAAAAATTTCAATCTTTTGTTGTTTTTATGTCTATTTTTCGTCATTGCTAATCTTTTTGTTTGTTTTTTGGGTCTAATTCTTGTCATTTTCAGTCACTTTTTGTTGTTTTTGTGTCACGTATTTGGTCATTTCCAATCTTGTTGTTTTTCTTTCAAATTTTTGGTAATTTTCAACCTTTTTGTTGGTTTTTTGTCAAACTTTTTTGTCATTTTCAATCTTTCTTTGCCAGTTTTTTGTCTCATTTTTTTGTCATTTTCATTTTTTTGTTGTTTTTTGTCAATTTTTGGGTAATTTTCAATCTTTTTCTTGCTCTTGTTTTTTGTCATTTTCAGTCTCTTTCTGTTGTTTTTTTAATCAAATTTTTGGTCATTTTCAATCTTTTTGATTTTCAGATTTTTCTAATTTCATGGATCCATGCTTTCATGTTGTTTATGCCACATTCGGACCATCTGAATGTCGCAGCTGAAATGGAGACTCATCAGACCAGTCAACGTTTTTCCAGTCTGCTATTGGCCAGTTTTGGTGAGCCTGCATGAATTGTAGCCTCAGTTTCCAGTTCTTAGCTGACAGGAGTGGCACCTGATGTGGTCTTCTGCTGCTGTAGAACATCTTCAAAGTTGGACATGTTCAGAGATAGTATTATGGATTCCTTGGTTGGAACCGACGGTTATTTGAGTTACTGTTTCCTTTCTATCATCTCCAACCAGTCTGCCCATTCTCCTCTGACCTCTCACATCAACATGGGATTTCACAGCTTTTATGGACCATTCCTTGTAAACCCTAGAGATGGTTGTGTGTGAAAGTCCCAGTAGATCAGTGCTTTGTGAAACACTCAGACCAGCCCGTCTAGCACCAACAACCATGCCACGTTAAAAGTCACTTAAATCTCCTTTCTTCCCCATTCTGATGCTCGGTTTGAACTTCAGCAGGCTGTCTTGACCACGTCGACATGAATAAATGCAGAGTTGCAGCCATGTCATTGACTGATTAGCTATTTATGTTAACAAGCAGTTGAACAGGTGTACCTAATAAAGTGGCTGGTGAGTGTATAGACTCTATATGCACACATAGATTTCATATTTCTTCCTCTGGTTTTGTGGCTCCACTGGTTTATCATGGACAAACTCTGCTTCTAACACAAACCTCATTAGAAAACTTTTATTCAGTGTTACAGCTGCATCGTATATCCAAAAAATGGTGTTGTTAAGCACAAAACACTCTTAAAACTGTGGTTCAATCCCATTAAGATGTGCAGCGAGTTTCCTTTGTGCAAACCAGCTGCAAAGTCATGTGTGTTTGTGGTTTTCACAGCTAATTTTCTCCTGTTACATTTTCATTTTAAAGTTATTCCCTCTCTGCCTGTCCTGATCATACATGATCTACCATCCACGTTTACTCGGCTTCTTGTTCATTCCTTTTAAACATTAAAATTCATGCGTTTTTTCTTAAACTGACCAGCAGTCGCATAATTTATGAGCTGCGATGCTTCAGACCGCAATGGACCCACTCTGAAAACATTTAATAGCTGACAGACTAAAATGGAAGCCTGAAAATAATAATAATCACAGAAAGTCTTAGAATTTTTAACCAAGCTGGCATCATGGCTTCAACTGTTTTGATCCAGATTTAGGTATTTTAACAATTCTAGACAGTTGTGGAAAGTGCAAATACTCATGTGGTGTACTTGAGTACACATCTGAGGTACTTTTACCTTACTTTCTACTTCTACTGCACTATATCTTAGAGGGAAACACTGCAAGTTTTCACTACATTTATCTGGCAGCTTTACATATTAAGAGTTTCGCACTCAAAACATTAAAAAAAACGTATTAAGTATAGTTTTTCCTAAAAAAAGAATTACCCAACAGTTTATACATGTAGAGATGTTAGTCAGTTGATAGAAAATTGGTGAATATTTTGATGCATTTTTAAGCCCTTTCAGTATTTTTACAAACCAAACAACCAGTCAATTAATGTAGAACATAATCAGCAGATTAATCCATAAATAAAAACAATCGTTAGTTGCAGCTGAATACAAAACAATTCAAAATGAGCTCAACCAAAAGCAACAGTAAAATCCTGCTTTCACATTATTGCATGAGTAATGATTGTCTGGAAAATATAGCATTTTTCCACATTAAGTACTTTTACCTCTAATATTTTAAGTGCATTTTCATGATAATATTTAAATATGTTTACTTAAGTATCAGATTTGATGCAGGAATTAGGGTTTTAGTACTTTTATTTTAGTAAAATATGTAAACTACTTTGTCCGACGTTGATTTTATGATGACTCATTTGACATTGATGGTCCTCAGAGGATAGTTCGTATGGATTTAGGTGAGTTTCCTCCGGGGTCAACCTGAGTTTTGCAATTTTGTGTTTCAGGGTGAATATTTTGTTCGGTCGAGGGAGTAACTACTCCTCTGAATTAGTTTGAAGAAAGAGACTAGTGAGGTAGGCCACCAAGACACCTATGAGTCCTCTGAAGAAGTTACAATAAAGACACTAGTGAGGGAGGCCACCAAGACACCTATGACTCCTCTGAAGAAGTTACAAGAAAAGACTCATGATCAAAGCTACCAAGACATCTATGAGTGCTCTGAAGTAGTTACAAGAGACTGATGAGGGAGGCCACCAAGACACCTATGAGTCCTCTGAAGAAGTTACAATAAAGACACTAGTGAGGAGGGCCACCAGGACACCTATGGCTCCTCTAGACTAGTTACAAACAAAGAGACTAGTGATCGAGTCCACCAAGACAACTATGACTCCCCTGAAGTAGTTACAAGACAGAGACTAGTGATTGAGGCCACCAAGACACCTATGACTCGTCTGAAGGAGTTACAAGAAAAAGATTAGTGACTGAGGCCACCAAGACATCTATGACTTCTCTGAATTAGCTACAAGAACAAGAGTAGCGAGGAAGGCCACCAAGACAACTATGACTCATCTGAAAGAGTTACAATAAAGACACTAGTGAGGAAGGCCACCAAGACAACTATGACTCCTCTGAAGGAGTTAGTGTGAAATATTCAGACCACACTGATAAAATTTGCTGGAGAAGATGAATCCTAATATCTATAGTCACCCGGATCTATCCTCTGTAGGTTCCCTCAGGCTCTTGGCATCTATTGAAATCTCTGTGAAATTTTGACTCAGAAACTCAGGATTGATTCAGAGAACTTGTACTCACTGACCTTTTTATATATTTATATATGACACAATATGGGTTCTGTAAAGCATCTTCAGACAGTCTGACCTGTAATTGGCGCTATATAAATAAAATTGAATTGAATTGAACCATCCTAAGTACCACATTTTTTCAACTTTATGGGTTTACCTGGAAATACCTGCAGAATATAAGACATGTTCTTTGTCTTCACTGCCAATCAGTAAATGTTTGCACTAATAAACGTAGTCAAGATGGTGATAAAAGTACACATCATATCTGCTAGACATCAGCATGCAAACGTGGTCGCTGCTAACGTGCTGACGAGGATAATTTTAGAGTCTTTGTCTTGTTTGGTCGAGGGACTACTAATGTTGTTTGTCCCTCTGTAGATGACAGACTGCTTGACAGGATGACTTATGCATGAGAATTTGTAAGAGACTATAGTCATAAATTAGCAAAAACCGGTTACAATCAGGCATGTTTACATCTTGTATTTTTAAACCGGTGTTCACTGGTGTGTGTTGCTCTTATTAAATAAACAAGGTAAAACAAAAAAAGGAGTGATGTAAACAATGTAATCCTTCATCTCTGAGTTAAAGTGGAGAAGAAGTTAAAGGGGTCATGAAAAAGAGAAGACTCAAGTAGAGTAAAAGGTCCTCAAATTTGACTAAATGTACTTCAGGGATCAGGTTTTTCTTTAAATCATGACCTCTCAGTCTGTTTAAAGTCAGTTGTGTTCAATCACGACAGTCTTTTTGTCTTCTTCTAATAATGCTGAGTGTTGGAGCAGAAGATGTGGACACAAGTAAAGAAATTAAAAGGTGATTAAATTTGAGATGTGGAAAAGCAGGATGGCATTAAAGGTCATTAATAAGAAGCATGTTTGCTGTGTGCATACCAAACCTAAGACAAAGTAAAGCACATTAACAGCTGAATTAGTGAACACGGTAAACACCAGAACCGCTAAACATCAGCATGCGAACAGCGTCGCCGCTAACATGCTGACGAGGATCATTTTAGGCTCTTGTTTTGTTGAGTTGTTTTTCTGTTGTCAATCCATTTTCCTTCATGTTTACTAGTCTCGCAGCTGACATGCTTCTTACAAATGACCTTCAACACTGTCTGAATTTCTTCTTCTTAAATTTATTCACCTTTCCATCTTGTGTTCAAACCTTCAACATCTTTATTAAAAGAAGAAAAAGACAAAAAATAGACTGAACTAATTGGTTAAAATACACTTAAGTCAACCTTAAACATACAAACACATAAGGAATTAGAGGAAAAACCAAGTACATTGACTCAGACGCTGTACTTAGGTACAAAGTTCTACTTTACTTGAGTCTTATTTTCTCGTGCCACTTTCTACTTCTTCTTGTACTTCTTACTTCACTACTTTTTACCTTGTTTATTTTATAGTTAACAGCGGCTTAAAAATACAGGATGTAAACATGCCTGATAATACCAAAGTTTGCTAATTCATGACCATAGTCTCTTACTCATACTCATACATCAGTTATTTTCTCATGTAATCTCTCCTTACCTGCGTCGGGATAAACAACATGCCATTGGTTGTTCAGGACCAAACACGACAAAGAGTCTAAAATTATCCTCGTCGGCATGTTAGCTGTGACAATGTTCTAGACAGAGATCGATCTAAGTGCAAGGTCTCAAATGAAGACACCTGTATGTAGAAGGTCAAGTACTCCTGGATAGAACTACACCATATAAGATTCAAGAACTTTAGTCGGCTCTGTGAAAATGTTATTGACGAGCATAAGTCACGGGATGGATTCGAGTCACTGAATATCTTTTGGACTCCATTTAAATTCAAATTCAATTAGGAAATAAAAAGGATATGGCACATGTAGTAATCTAGCTGGAGCAGGATAGTCTCAAAAACTGAATGACTGTGCAAGAAAAAGACCAGTGAAGGAGGCCACCAAGACACCTATGACTCCCCTGAAGGAGTTACAAATAAAGAGAGTAGTGAAGGAGGCCACCAAGACACCCATGAATCCTCTGAAGGCATTATTAAAAAAATACTACTGAGGAAGGCCACCAAAATACCTATCACTCTTGTGAACAAGTTACACAAAAAGTAAAAGTGACGGAGGCCACCAAGACACTGATGACTTCTCTGAAGGAGTTACAATAAAGAGACTAGTGAGGGAGGCCACCACTGCACATAATCTCAAATACACCATCCTACTGTAAAGCATGGTGGTGGCAACATCATGATTCACATCATGATTATGCCACAACCACGCTTCTCATCATGATACTGCCGCCACCATGCTTCACATCATGATTTGGGGATGTTTCTCACCAGCAGAAGGCTGGAAGGCTTGTAAAGGTGAAGGCAGCAAAGTCTAGAGAAATCCTGGAACAACATGATGCAGTCTGAAGAGAACTGAGACTTGGGAGAAGATTTTATAGGGACTGTATCTTCTTGTAAATTTCATGTGGTTTAATGAAGATATTTCACTCTGAAACATAAATGTGATGTTTATCTTGTCCTCTTTAGAGGGTAGTGTCACTACAAATCAATATAAAGTTGTTCTGGGTGGTCAGCTTTTATCCTGTGATGAAAAATTTCTATCCTGATGGTCTCTTTCATGATGCAGTACCTCATCACTGAATGGTCTGATGAGTATAAAAATGACATAAATCATATGTGATGACTGTCACAGTCACCAAATCTCAATCAAACCGAACACCTATGAATCAATCATGATGACTTAGCACCTCGCTAAGACACTTTGTGTTCTTTGATTTTCCACTCTTTGACTTGACCATCTGCATCCGCTGTCTGTCAACAGGTAATAATGCATTCAAGTCACCTGAGGATTTCAAGGTGTCGCTCCCTCTTCGTACCAACTATCTGTACGGACGCATCAAGAAGAGCCTCCCAGAGATGTATGCCTTCACTGTCTGCATGTGGCTCAAGTCCAGCGCCAGTCCCGGCATTGGAACCCCGTTTTCCTATGGTGTACCAGGCCAGGCCAACGAGATCGTCCTCATCGAGTGGGGGAACAACCCCATCGAGCTACTAGTTAACGATAAGGTAATGTAGAGGAACTTGTTTGTACATGAAGTGAATATTTCTTGCTGCCTTGATTTTCTAGAGAGGAAAAGTCGTCCTTTATGTTTTTGCCCAGCAACAGAGCTCATCATCTTGATGTGAAGCATGGTGGTGGCAGCATCATTATGTGAATCACAGTACTGGAAGCATCCTGATGTGAACCGCGGTGATGGCAACATCATGATGTGAAGCATAATGGTGGCATCACGATGTGAAGCATGGTGGTGGCAACATCATGATGTGAAGCATGGTGGTGGCAGCATCATGATGTGAAGCATGGTGGTGGCAGCATCATGATGTGAAGTACGGTGGTGGCAGCATCATGATGTGAAGCATGGTGGTGGCAGCATCATGATGTGAAGCATGGTGGTGGCAGCATCATGATATGAAGCACAGTGGTGGAAGCATCATGATGTGAAGCATGGTGGTGGCAGCATCATGATGTGAAGTACGGTGGTGGCAGCATCATGATATGAAGCACGGTGGTGGCAGCATCATGATATGAAGCATGGTGGTGGAAGCATCATGATGTGAAGCAGGGTGGTGGCAGCATCATGATGTGAAGTACGGTGGTGGCAGCATCATGATATGAAGCATGGTGGTGGCAGCATCATGATATGAAGCACAGTGGTGGAAGCATCATGATGTGAAGCACGGTGGTGGCAGCATCATGATGTGAAGCATGGTGGTGGCAGCATCATGATATGAAGCACAGTGGTGGAAGCATCATGATGTGAAGCAGGGTGGTGGCAGCATCATGATGTGAAGTACGGTGGTGGCAGCATCATGATATGAAGCATGGTGGTGGAAGCATCATGATGTGAAGCACGGTGGTGGCAGCATCATGATATGAAGCATGGTGGTGGAAGCATCATGATGTGAAGCATGGTGGTGGCATCATGATGTGATACGAGATCGTCCTCATCGAGTGGGGATTCAACCCCATCGAGCTGCTAGTTAATGATAAAACAATGTTGAAAAACTTGTTTGTAGATGAAATGAATTTTTCTCGCTGCCCTGATTTTCCAAAGAGAAAAAATTCATCCTTTATTTTTTTGCCTGGCAACAGAGCTCGCTCTCATGATGGAGGTAAATGTAGATCAGCGACGATGCTAATTAAATGCAAAGAATGAATGAAGGTACCCATGCTCTGTGATGTGGATTGAGCAGATAGTTACATGTGTGCACAATGATGATCCAACTGAGAAAAGAATCACTGACCATTAGCTCTGAATGTATAATCCTCCGCCTTATAAACATTTAATATCACCGACCCACATTCCAAGCAAGAAAACCAGTAATTCATCAGTGTGCTCATTTGTAGGCCTCGTCTTCTTTGCTTTCGGTCGCCTCGATATCGTCGCACACTGTGAGCTTTCAGTCAATATTATTTCACACGCAACAGACAACAAATGTGGCAGAAACATGCATTAATATTTTATAGAATTTAGTCTTAGAAGGGAGAAGAATGCTTGTTGTTGTATTCATGGAAGGTGCAATAATAGGTTTCTCTGTTCTTGTAATACGATGGCACTTCTGCAGCAGTGCATTGTTGGATTTTGGGCCGATTTTAGGCTATAATGTTCCCACACTGGAGATCATTTTTTATTTTTCTCTCTCTCTCACTGTCTTGTTTACATTTTGGTGTTATTGGCACAGGCAGGTCTCCCCACAGTTTTCCCTTCACCATGCATTATACATGTGTTCAAGTCAGACAGATGAGAGAGGATGGTGGGAGAAATGGATGAGAGTATGCGAGAAAGAGAGAGGGGGAAAGGGTAGGAAATAGAAAAACTGCAGAGCTTTGGAGGTGAAGGGAAAAGGGGGAGAATGATCAGAGGATGTCAGGGAAAAGGAAGGTAGAGAAAAGACTGCAAGATGGAGGAGGCTGTTGAATATGATGACTACATGTGCAGCAGAACATCCGTGTGTTGAACTTCCCCATAGTGATAACAGGGTCCACTGGGGCTCATTGTTTATGCCGTTCGTTCGGTTGCATACTGAGGAGGAAGCAGAAAGCTGCCTCGACAGTATTAAAAAGTGCACCGCTGTCAGTATTTTATATTTGTACATGGCTGTGCAGCATCTTCATCGTGATATCCTGCGTCTTTGTTCAGGAAAAAAATGTTAATATCTCCTGTTTTTTTTATTCTCCGGTGTTCAGAACATGCTTGTTTCATCTAAATTTGTCATTCACGTGGGACCGGTGGGAGTTTAATCTGTAATAGATTCGATTGGACTTGTCTGCTGGCAACTGTACATGTATAATCTGCTGCTCCTCTTTAATAATCATACTGTAATCTGACAATATTCCAGATTTTACTGAATATCAACCAAAATTCACGTGGTTGATGCATTTTTGTTCAGATGACTTTGTTTTTCTGCAATGACAGACTTCATTTTTATCCCTGCTTTTTGGAAGCATGATGACGCAAAGCACGGTGGTGGCAGCATCATGATGTGAAGCATGGTGGCGGCATCATCATGTGAAGCATGGTGGTGGCAACATCATGAGGTGAAGCATGGTGGTGGCAGCATCATGATGTGAAGCACGGTGGTGGCAGCATCATGATGTGAAGCACAGTGGTGCTGACTTCTGCTGACAACTGTACATGTATAATCTGATGCTTCTATTTAATAATCATACTGTAATCTGACGATATTCCAGATTTTTCTGAATATCACTCAAAATTCACATGGTCGACGTGTTTCCGTTGACATGAGTTTGTTTTTCTGCAATGACAGACTTCACTTTTATCTCTGCCGGTTGGAAGCAGAGACTTCTGGTGACTTTTCCCTCTTCTGACATTACTTTCTAAGAAACATTTTACACTTATCAGCAGAGCCTTATCTACACCTTTTCTGAGGTAAAGAACAAAATGTCCTTTGAACTGTAAGAAAAACACATCACGGGCCTTTTTCCCAGTAGACATTTTGACATTTCAGTAGCATGAAAAGCATGAATGTAGTTACCAGCGCTTGTGTTCCTTTTAGGTTTGAGACTTGAGCTCCTTGATTTTCTCATGCTGGCTTATTGGACACTAGAACAAAGGTGTAGCTGTGCTTTCCTGTCAGAAATGCCTGTGGGAAAAGAAGCGCTTTAACTATGTAATAACTGTAAAATAGCTTCTTTTATGTTTTAAGAATGAGGTCATTTGTAATCATTTAAATGGATACAAGTCAGTTATGTATTCATAGTTTACCTTGTAGTCTTCGATATTAAACTCTCAGTCAGGGGTGTCAAACATGCGGCCAGTGGGCCAAAACCGGCCCTCCAGAGTGTCCAATCCGGCCCACAGGACGACTTTGTAAAGTGTAAAAATTACAGAGAAGACATTAATTGCAAATTGTACATTTGTAAAACTATAAATTTAAATAATTTCTAAACCATGACAAGTTTTTGATCATAAAGTAAAACACTAGATTTTTTTCATTGTTCTTTTGTCGTTTTGTGTCTCACTTTTATGTTTTGTCTTGTTTTTGTTGTTTTTGTCTTTTTTAGTCTTGCTTTCGTCGTTTGTCAAAATTTTTTGTCGTTTTCTTTCTCATTTTTGTCATTTTGTGTTTTCTTTTTGTCTCACTTGTGTTTTCTGTCTTATTTTTGTCATTTTGTGTTCTCTGTCTTATTTTTGTCATTTAGTGTTTTGCTTTTTTCATTATTTTGTGTATCGTTTGTGTCGTTTTGCATTTGTTTGTCTGACTTGTCATTTGTCTCATGTTTTTGTTGTTTTGTTTCTCGCTTTTGATATTTTTTGTTCTTGTTTGTGTCATTTTTGTCTCGTTTTTGTCGTTTGTCCATTGTTTTGTCTCTTTGTAACTATTTTGTCTAATTTTTTGTCTCTTTTCTTTGTTTTGTTTTGTGTCATTTGTCTCATTTGTTGTTGTTTTGTCATTTTTTGTCATGTTTTTTGTCAATTTTGGTCATGTTTTTGTTGTTTTTTGTCTGACTTTTGTCGTTTTGGTCATAAACTAAAATACTATATCGTTCAGTTCCAGATAATGTGACTAAAATGTTTTGTGTCTTTGTAGATAAACTGAGGTCTAGAAGTTGTAATGTGTAAATGATAAACTGAGGCATAATGCTGCTGAAATTTAATTTATTTTTCTTAAGAAATTTCAGATTGTTCATGATGTTTTGCAAAAAGATAATTCCTTAAATGCGAACATTTTTTGCACTACAACAAAGGAAAAATTGGGAGTTGTGGTTATTTATAGGTTATTATGCTGTGATTTAACTGGTCCGGATCACTGGAGATCAAATTGGGCTGAACTAAAATGAGTTTGACACCCCTGCTCTAAGTGCATAAAACATCCCATCTTAATTGTTGCAGAATAGACTGACAAGAATTTATTTTTCCTGCAACATCCAAAAAACAGTCCAAGACTTTACACCAACTCTTCCAGTTTTCCCGGTGGCCTAAACACACCACCTGTATCCTCAACAAGGTCGATTGCTTCTGTAATTGCAAGTGACTGGGATTTTATTTTCAGGTTTATTTGCATGTGCAGCTAAGATGTGAGCGTGAAGCGGTTCTGCGGGGCTCCTGAGAAGAAGGCTAATGAGTTACAGTCCTAATCTCCCCGCGCTCTATCCTCACAGGACTGTGATGTCATCGGCTGCTAAAATAACCGGTTGTTTTTCTTTGATCCGCAAACAAAGCACAAAAGCATAAGAGGACAGTGTTTTGCTGGTAGCGATCCGACTGCTTTGAAGGATGCTCGATCCCCTTGATGTCACCTGGGTAATCTAAATTTTATGTTTCACCCCGGCTCATGTGAAGAATCCTCTGCAGTCGACTGCCTCTTTGAAGCGCTAACCCTCCTAATTGCTGTCCTTGTTTCTAATGTGCCACAATTAATCTCGTATCTCTCCCGACTTCCCCTCTTCTGCCTCTTTGCTCTCAACCCTGGACCTCTCTCTGCTCTCCAGGTGGCCCAGCTCCCTCTGTCAGTGAGTGACGGTCGCTGGCATCACATCTGCATCACCTGGACGACCAGAGACGGTTTCTGGGAGGCGTACCAGGACGGCGAGCGCCTCGGCACCGGGGACAACCTGGCTCCCTGGCACCCAATTAAACCTGGAGGGGTGATCATCCTGGGCCAGGAGCAGGTGAGGGTGCTGCTGAGTGTGTCGGTGTGATTCTGGTGTGTTTCCTCCCAGGAGCTTCAGTGCCAGAGGCTCAGCGCTGGGAGCCGGAGACGGCAGCCACAGAGGCTCTTCTCACGCTATCGTGGCCCTTTCATATTACCTCATTCATCTACTTCTAAACTGCACCATTACACCCCTGGGAGCCGTGTTAGCAGGTTATTCTAGTGGTTAGCTCCGTGACAGCGCCATGTATATGCTCCACAAATGCACAGTGGCGTACGAATGATCTCCACTGAGAGCCATTAACTCATACTGCATTAGCATGGAGCCTGAGGAGGAGGTGTCTTTTTTTTTTTTTTTTTAATCTTTCAGTCAAACAGTCAAGGTGAGATTGCTGCAGATTGCACTATATTGGAGACTGCACAGCATTTGGCAGAAAAGCTATCTAGTACCGCTTTGCAGTTTGATGGAAATCAGACAGAATTGGTTTGTGTTGATTACATTTCTGGGCTACACGGTGGATCAGTGGATAGCACTGTCGTCTTGCAGCTAGAAGATCCCCGGTGCATGTTCTGGCCTTCCCAGGATCTTTCTGCATGGAGTTTGCATGTTCCCCCTGTGCATGTGTGGGTTTTCTGCAGGTCCTCCCACCCACCTACCCACCCACACCCTGGAGGCAGAGATCGTCTCGAAGTTCAACCACAAGGAGGAGGAGGAGGAGTCTCATATCCTTACTGTGGAGGGTTTCCTGCTTTACACCTGCAGACCTCTGATCGACGTGCTCAACCAGCGTCACTTTATTTCCATCCCATATGGACAATGCAAAAAGAGGAGGTGCTCTAGGAAGTACACGGTACCAGAACCACGTCTGGCCCATGTATTTGCAACACAAGAACATCAGGATGCAAACCAGGGATCTTCTAGCTGCAAGGCCAAAGTGCTAACCACCAAGCCACTGTGCAGCCCAGTGCAAAGAAAACATGCTGAGGTTAATTGGTGATTCTAAATTATCCATAGGTGTCAATGTGAGTGTGACTGTCTGTAAGTGTAGCCCTGTGATAGACTGTTACCTGTCTAGGTGAACCTTCGCCCTAAGTCCAGACCCCGTCATCCTAATGATGATTAAGCGACGTATAGATAATGGATGCATGGATGATTACATTTCCCACAGAAATAAACTTGTATAATAAACCGTGTTGTGTTTCTCTGTGAAGGACATCGTTGGAGGCCGTTTCGATGCCACCCAGGCCTTCGTAGGCGAGCTGAGCCAGTTCAACATGTGGGACCGAGTACTACGGCCCGTGGACATCATGGGTCTGGCCAACTGCTCAGCTTACATGCCTGGAAATGTGGTTCCTTGGATTGACGCTAACGTGGAAGTGTTTGGGGGCGCGAGTAAAGCCGCTCTGGAAATCTGTGAAGACCGCGCGTTTGATTCCTAAAGGATCTGATGTGAGGAATCCGGTCTGACTGCTGGGATCTGGAAGCCAAGTGGTCTGACTGTTTGTTGCTTCTCTGGAATCCCAAAGGCGAAGGATTTCAGTGCAACATTTTTACATATTTATGTGGTCTGAATGTGCAGTCTCAAAGACTCAGCGTTTATTGGACTCAAGTTCACATGTCCATTCAATGTGAACCCTGAAGACGTTACAGGAGACTTCAAATTAGTCTGCTCATCTGAAGAAGACATGCTGTTGCTGTAATGATATGACCCGCTGTCACTCTGTGTTTTGTCTTCAGTAGATCCGCTTTCATTTGACTCCTCTTTGAAAAACAGCTCTTTTGGTTGTGTTTCCTTATAACGACAATGCTGCACTGTATTCGTAGTGAATGTGAGCTCAAACAGGCTTTGATGTGCTGCGGAAAACTATTCCCGAGTAACACGGTAGCGCGCTACAGGCTGCGAACTTCCTGGCTGTTTGAAGAGCAACGAGACGTGCAGCGGAATGAGGTGGATGAGTTCAAAGTGGACAAGAACAACCCTTGCTGCTGATTATTGTGAGGCGTCCCGACATGGCAGGTTGTTTAAAAATTATGCATGAGCCTGAGTGAGTGAGAAGGAGTGGCGGTGCATGCTTTCTGTCAATACACAGCGTGGTTGTGTGTCCAAACAAGCGGACTAGATTACATAAGGCTGTGTGTGTATGTTCATGTGCGTATGGCTTGTCTTGCGTGTAAAAAGACCAGAGATTATGAGGGGAGGGAGGATATTTTCATTCTTGTAGCTAAATCTATGCTTAATACCTCACTGCCCCTTGAGCAGCTGCCATGTCCCAAACAGCTTTATGGATGGGCCGGCTCTGCTCAGGTTAATAGCGATGTCGGACAGCTGCCCAGGACTGGCGAGTGGACAGAGCCGCTGAGTGCTCGGCGAGCGGCTTTGACCTTCAAGGACAATCCTTAATTTCTCATCTGGGTAGTAATTATCCGTGTTTGTGAATGGCGGTGAGCGGCGCCCGTCCGCTGGCGTCTCTCTGAGCTAAGTGTGTCACAGTTGATAAAATAGTGAGACGTGGAGGGGGGGAAGTCAAATGAGAGCAGCACTCTGTGGACGTTATAAATGTCGCTGTCAGATGGAGTTTTGGTCCTAATTGCCTCACACCGAGCGAGAGAAAAAACAACTTTTGATCCATTGATGTGTTATATTTTTTAAAAATGAATTAGGCACCTGATGGATTTAGCTTTGGTGACTGAAACTGATGCTTTTTGCAGCTTAATTACTGTTCAGTGTTGTTGTGGACATTTGTTTCAGCGCTGTTTGTCTTTGATTAGTTCCCATAAGGACACAAATGGAAGAGAGACAGCAAAGACGCAAACTTTGGTAGTTTCTTTCTTCCTCTTTGTGGATTTTCCTCAGATGCTAGCATAAAAGCCATTAAAAAGCTTCTCTCCACATTTGAAATGCAGCAGGTTGTTAGACAGCACAGAATGTTGAAAAGGTGCACACTCAGTAGTATAAGGACTTGTTAACATGTTGTGATCGTTCCTCTTTTGGGTGTCTTTGTTAACAATGTTTTAATGTAAAAAAAAAAAAAGAGATTTCTTTCCTGTAGAAAGTGTATTTTACTTGCTTTTTTCTGCTCATGATTTTTGTCCATTAGCAGCACATTATGTACAACAACAACAAAAAAACAGAAGTACTAAAAAAGCGCTTCGTTTAAATGGTGAATGGCCTTTTGTGAGAACCGTATGTGCTTTTGCTCGTGGACAATTCCAAATTTTTGTCAGCTTTTTAAAGCACAGCTCACTAACTGCACAGAGGGACGCTAGAAAAAGCTAAATTTGTTTGCTGTCATTGTTTAAAGTCTCTTTATCGTGTGCAGTAACGATTTAAGTTTTGCACTTTCCTGCCACACGGTTGAATGTCCTCAAGGATCATTCCAGAACTGGAGGACATTTGGGCTTCAAAATGTTTGAAAAATAAACCTTCTCTTTTACAGTTTTCTGCTCCATATTCATCAATAATAGGTATTGATTGGCTCAGCTTCCACATCAATGGTAGCATTTTTATTCCATGTTTTCTGTGTTGTTTGCTAACCCTACTCTAATCACAGTAACAGGGTTGCTAATCCAGAGAGAGACATTCAATCAAGGCTGACAATGGGATGAAAATATGAAAAATAGAAGAGAGGACATAGCTTTGATCTACCTATTCTATAGGAAAACTGTTCTATGATGTAAACGACAAAAACAAGACATAAAACAACAGAAACGAGACAGAAAATGACAGAAACAAGACGCAAAATGACAGAAACAAGACAGAAAAGACAAAAACGTCCTGACATGTTATGCTAACATGTTGCGGGACATACGTTCAACACAAAATAATTATTATTTAAAGTATTATGTCGATTAAAAAAAATGTTCCTACAATTATAAGAGACATCAATGTAAAAATTATACCCAAAAAAGGAGATCTAAATTTCATTGGAACTGTTTTATTAGAGATTCAGTTTGGTCATCAGGGGGATGGGACAAGAGAAAAATAGCATTTTAGGGGGAACTCCAGACTTATTTGTTGTATTTTTTTTTAATTACTATAAATTTTGTAAAAATAACCATAAATCTAGCAATATTGACCATAAATTTAGCAAAATTAACCCCGAATTTTGCAAAATTAACCATAAATTTTGTTAAAGTAGCCATAAACTGTTTAAGTTGAGATTCTGTTTGGTCATTGGGGGGGTGGGACACGAGAAAAATGGCATTTTAAGGGGAACTCCACATTTATTTGGTATTTTTAAGATATTTTCAAGCATTGTTTTCTCCTATTTTTTTTTTTAGATTTGGCTTCAGGACAAGAACATTTACACAACTGCATATTTTAATATTTTGTACATTGAAATTTGATGTGGAGAATGTCCTCCAATTCTGGAATGACCCTTAAAATAAAAGAATTGTTTCATCCACAGACAGAACAATTAAAGCTGCAACTTAACAATGTGACAGAACAGCTGTTTGAAGCATGTTTTATTCAAATGTCACTGCACTGCATCACTGATGAACCCAGCCAAGGTCACGCACTGTTTCCTCGTTCCTTAATGAGAAAAGAAAACCACACGGTTGACTTTTTTTTACAGTAACGCCACACTTGTGGTTAATTCTACCGGAGATGTTTGTCCAGTTGGTATCATTTGTAGAGTAACCGTAATAACACACACGCAGGGATATTTCCTCTCATCTGGGCAATGAAATGTCGTCAGCAGCAGCAGAGAAATCCTCTGGATTGGCAGACGTCCAGGTGGAAATGAAAAAATCTGCCCATGCGGATTATGGGAGCTGCTACAATGTAGGACACTGTGAGCCTTCTTCATTCTGCCCGACGCTGCGTGTTGATGCTGCTGTTCGACTCACATGTTTTTATTACAGTCTGTCTGACAGCTTGCAGTATGAAATATGTGTGTGTTATTTTATTCTTTATTTCTTCTGCATTCTTCTCTGTCTCTAAGTGACATCGCTGCTGTTACACTGCACATCCTGGTGTTCTGAAATGTTATGTACAAATCAATTATTTAGGAATCCAACTTGCATTTGAATAAATGATAAATACGCTAGATTGCTCGATAAAAAAACACGCATTGTAGATTCTTTTCAGACGTCTCAAGAACACAGAGAACCGCAGCAGAATTAACGACCTATATGTGTGGTCCTTCGTCAGATCTTTCTACACTCAGCTGTATGGAGAAAACAATAAAATGGTCCATCTGAAAAAGATCCTGCTTTCATTTGTTTGATATCAAAGGGAAACTGTTTCACACATCACAGTCTGTGTACAGATGAGCGCTTCTGCATGTGTTCAAAAAGTTATGCAAGGCTTTTTGTGGCTGCGAGCGTAACGTTGGTGCAACATTCTGACAAGGAAGGCTTGAAATAAATACACCACTGTTCAAAAGTTTGGGTTCACTTCGAAATGTCCTTATTTGTCCTTAACTTTAGCTAATATGGAGCAACTTTAACTATTAATATCCACTTTAGGGCAACTTTAGCTAATATGGAGCGACTTTAACTCATTAAGACTAACGTTAACTAATGGGTCAATATATAATTGAGGGACTTTTGAAGACCATGGGATATATCTTTCATACGTTTTTATTAAAAGTAAAAAAAACAACATGTTATTATGTTCATTGTGATCATGTCTTTACAAATTCTATAATTATTTATTATAGAAACAATCACTTATTAATAAAAAATGACTGGATATCACTAAAATGTCAACTAAATAACCGTCTGAATTTAATAACAACAACCTTCTAATTAGTTAAATGTTAATAAAATGAGCTGATTCAGAAATAGTTTTGATTGTGTTCTGTTTATTAAGTTGAGATAATCATGACAGATATTTCTTTTTTGGCAATATATCAAAGTTTATAGGGAAAATAACAAATTATATCTGTGTGCGAGAGATCGCTTTTAATGAAGTTCCCCATTACAAAAACACCTCTCAAGGAAGTGAGTTAATTCCAGACCACATGACCTGCTCCACATGATGTCATTTCCTCCTGAAGAAAAGACTGGCCAGAGTTATTTAATATAAAGTAAGTGTGTGAGTCAAGTGTGGATTTATCGCATGTCAACAGGTTTACTACAATATCTTTATAAATAACTTTATATTTCACCTTTACTTCATTCTATATATAATATTTAGAAGAATCTTTCTGTAAAAATGCCGTATGGTATTTGGTTATAGGCAGCCATGTTGATTTTAGGCCTGAAAACAGCAAAAATGTCAATCATGATACAAAAAATCTCACAATGATATATTTACCCTAATATGGAGCAACTTTGACTCCTGTAACCCTTTGATGCATAACCTGGGTCAAAAGTGACCCAAATCCAATGGAAAATGGGTATCTCCTGATTTGGTCTACGCATCAAAGGGTTAAAGCAATTTCAAGTAATATAGAGGAACTTTAAATAATATAGAGCAACTTTAACTCATGTACACTACTGTTCAAAAGTTTGGAGTCACTTAGAAATGTCCTTATTTTTGAAAGAAAAGCACTTTTTTTCAATGACGATAACATGAAATGAATGATAAATCCAGTGTAGACATTGTTAATGTGGTAAATGATTATTCTAGCTGGAAACAGCTGATTTTTAATGGAATATCTCCATAGAGGTACAGAGGAACATTTCCAGCAACCATCACTCCTGTGTTCTAATGCTACATTGTGTTAGCTGATGGTGTTGAAAGGCTCATTGATGATTAGAAAACCCTTGTGCAGTTATATTAGCACATGAATAAAAGTGTGAGTTTTCATGGAAAACATGGAATTGTCTGGATGACCCTAAACTTTTGAACGGTGGTGTAGGTCAACTTTAACTCATTTAGAGCAACTTTAATTCATGTATGTACATCTGACAAAGGTCCTGCTTTCATTTGTTTGCTCTTAAAGGGAAACACTTTGAAACATCACAGTCCGTTTAAAGATGTCGCTGAGTGCTTTTGCAGATGTTCATAAAGTTATGTAAAGCTTTTTGTGGCTACTAGCATAACGTTGGTGCAACATCCTGACAAGGAAGCCTTGAAATAAATATGTATCATACATAATATCTGCAGTTACGCTCACTGCTTAATGCATTCAATTCATTTTTAAACTGGCCGTTGTGAGTCAGACAGTGTTGTAGTAGAACAAAGCTAATGTCAGTCTTTTAGAGTAGATGTGGAGCTGCACAAAGGCCAAACCCATGCAACCTCCAGCATGTTATCAGAGCACAAGCCCATGAAGCACGAAAAAATAAGGTTTTGTTTCATCGAACCTGGGTTTATTTTTGTTGTCACATCCCACCTCTGGCTTTAATTGCAGCCATTCCCTCCCTGGTTTTTCTGAATGTTTTCGAGAAAACAAATTATGCCACACAAGGTGTTGAACCTCACAAATGAAAACTAACCGAGAGGGGAATTGGACTCAAAGAAATCAGATTAGAATTTTACAGCTGTCATCCGTCTCCCTGACAGAATGATTCAACATGAGACGTGTTTGTAGCTGGCGTATGTGACGGGGAGCTTTGTTTGTCTAGTGGGTCTGAGGAGTAGATTTGTTCCAGTTATTGAGTTTTTCTCCCACAGCGGTGGAGTTTGAAAGGGAGATTTCCAGCCAGCGAAGTCCTGGAGGGTTGGAGAAGAAATGATCTCAGCAGCTGCCGCAGATGTAATGATAATAGTACATCACTAAAAACAAATCGCCAATTCTGTGATGTTGCCAGCTCGTCCATTTATCTCCCACATCTGACTGGATGGAGGGACGGATTATCTGGCACATTTTTAGCAGAGCTCTCCTTCGCCTCCATACGTTCGTTCTCTCTATTCTTTTCCAACGTCGCCCTGGGTTGTGTCAAAGAGTGCGAGAACACGTAATTAAAATCAAATCACTGCGAGTGTGTTTGATTGTCGGTGGAAACATGCGCAGACCTGCAGGGGGTGGAGGAAGGGGGTCGAATTAAAGTGGCAGCGAGCTCCCAGCAGCCTCCCTCTCCAACACGGCGTCCCCACGGAGCCCCGAAGAGCTGAAAAAACAAGTTTAAGAATCGAGACCAGAGAAGTCCTTTGGCTTAGTAATTAAAGCCTGATGGAAGAAGAGCCTGTGCAGAAGGCAGCGCTCTCCCAGGCATTTCAAACTGCTGTTTTCTTGGATGTCACAGACTATTAGTGAGACCCGCAAACCCCCTTCAGCCGCTATAAAATTATGCATCAAAAATGTTCCACTCTGTTCCCAACTCTGGCAGCCATTTTTAAACAGAAGTGATCTGTCTTATTATTAATCCAATAGAACCCAGCGTGGCTATGATTGCATCTTCATTTTTGATTGGCGGTAGATTTGAAACCAGATAAGATAGATCCATCATTCTTTTTGCATTTAAAATCTGGGGAGTTAGACTAACATTTCACACATTCACCAGGTGTCAGAGCACTTTTTCATTGCATTGATGGGTTTGTAAAAATACACAGTGAAGGACACGTGACATAAATCCTTAGAGACGAAACCACAAGATATTGTGCAACTTTTTTTTTGCAAATGTGAGGGATATAGCTATGCAGTTTCTGTATTTTGAAATATATATGAAACAAACAAAAATGATTTTCATTTTTTTTACGTTTATTATGCTTTTAAGCAATTAATTGTAGTAGTTTAAGACACAAGTCAATACACAAGTCTATATATATATATAAACTTATGAAAAACTTCACTTATTAAAATTTGGGATATAAGAATTATATTGATGTAAAGCAAATAAGCATACTCCCAAAAAAAATGCACTACTATAAAAATGTAAGAATATGTACTGGCAGACTTGCAGAATGTTCACATTCAACCCAGTTTGAGCTCCAGTTATCCAGACCAGTTAAATCACAGCACAATAACCTATAAATAACCACAACTCCAGATGTTTCCTTTGTTTTAGTGCAAAAAAGTACTTTCTGAAAATGTTCACATTTAAGGAATTATCTTTTTACAAAACATGATGAACAACCTGAAATTTCTGAAGAAAAATTAATTCAATTTCAGCAACATTATGCCTCAGTTTATCATTTACACATTAAAACTTACAGATCACAGTTTCTCTACAAAGACACAAAACATTCAGTCACAGGTATCTGGAACTGAACAATATAGTATTTGACTTTATGATCAAAACGGCAAAAGTCAGCCAAAAAAGACAAAAAAAACAACAAAAACAAGACTAAAACTGACAAAAGCGAGAAAAAAAATACAAAAAAATAGACAAACAACACAAGCGAGACAAAAAAATCACAAAACGGCAAAAACAATATGCCAAACTACAAATAAAACGACACAAAATGACAAAAATAAGACAAAAAACACAAGCGAGACAAAAAGGAAACACAGAACGACACAAGTCAGACAAAAAACAACAACAAAAAAGATAAACTATGACAGAAATTACACATAAAATTACAAAAGCAAGAAACAAAATGACAAAAAATGAGACAAACAACAAGAAACAAAACAAAAAATAGATGAAAAATCTGACAAATAAATTAGAAAGCAACAAAAATTAGACAAAAAAATGACAAAAGCAAGAAACAAAACGACAAAAAAAACAGACAAACACCACAAGTGAGACAAAAAACACAAAATGACAAGAAACTAAATGACAAAAACATGAGACAAACAATTAAAAAAGACAATATAACAACTAAAACAAGACAAAATATTACAAAAATGAGACACAAAATGGCAAAAGAACAATGAAGAATCTAGAATTTTACTTTATGATCAAAACAACTTGTCATGGTCTAGAATTTATGATAAATTTATAGTTTTACTAATTTATAATCTGCAGTAAATGTCTTCTCTGTAATTTTTACACTTTGAGGGGCCGGATTGGACCCTCTGGAGGACCGCTTTTGGCCCGTGGGCCTCATGTTTGACACTCTTAATAAAGCATTTTATTTTATGATCAAAACGACAAATCAGACAAAAAAAATAACAAAATCAAGACAAAATATTCTAAAAATGACAAAACGACAAAAACGTGACAGAAAACGTCAAAAAATGAGTCAAACGACACGAAACAAAACAAAAAACAGACAAAAAAACAGACAAAAAATTGGACAAACGACAAAAAATGAGAACGGCAAAATCGACACAAAACAATGAATAAAGTGAAACACAAAATGACAAAAATAAGACAAAAATACTAGCAAGACAAAAAGGAAACACAAAATGACAAACACGAGAAACAAACAACAAAAAAGACAAAACAAATAAGAAAATATTTTAAAAATGAGACACAGAATGACAAAAGAGCAATGAGCAATCTAGTATTTTTCTTTATGATTCAAAACAACTTGTCATGGTCTAGAAATTATTTTAAATTTCTAGTTTTACAAGTTTAAAATCTGCAGTTTGTCTTCTCTGTAATTTTTACACTTTACAAAGTTGTGCTGCGGGCCGGACTGGACCCTCTGGATGGCTGGTTTTGGACCGCGGGCCGCATGTTTGACACCCTTGCCTTAAAGGCTTAAAGCACTATTAGGACTCATTTTAAGAGAATAGATTGTTTTGCTTCTTTACGCTTCGAGGACGGCAGCTTAAGTGTTGTTGTGGGAGAATAAGAAGAAGACGGAGACGACACGAGGGAGGGATGAACAAATTAATCAGCACAGGAGAGGAAGCAGCTGCTGGTTGACAGCTTGAAATGCCCCCTCTCTGAAGATCAAAGCTAGATCGAGATATTAATTCATCTTTATTCTGTTAAGCAATACACGGTATTTTCAGGCGTAGTGGAAAATCATAAATCTGACAGCTCTTCATGGTCAGACTACAAGGCTCACGGCGGCTCCACTCGCTGCCAGAATATAAAGTGTTTAACCAGAGCGCCTCTATCCTAAACGTCTGCTTTCATCTCACACTTTGTTCTCCGTTTCTGAGGATGATAAAATAATATATTCCCATTTACATTTATAACAAGAATCTGTTTAATAAAGAAATAAAACGTGGAAGACACGCAGTAATGTTATCTTTCTGCCAGCCAAGATGAGAGCCTGAATCTCTCCCAGAATCTCTTTAAATCAGGCTTTCTAGCACCTGTCCTGACTGCAGATTTCAACACCGTCTGTCTGTCTGTCTGTTAGCGAAGCTTCACAGCTACAAATCTCTCATTGTGCATCAGTGGAAGTGTCATTTTATTTTCTCTGAAACACCTTTGTTCACATGTGACAAACATACACAATGACAGTAAAAAAGGCTTCAGCTGCGTCTCTTGTTTTTCTCACAAAATTCAGAGAGAAATACGTACAACCTGTCATTAAAATGAAAAGAATATTCTGTACTATATTCTGTAGAAAATGCACTCTTTTCTCTATGCTTATTTACATTGTTCCTGAGATTTAGAAGACTAAATCACTGCTATTCTCATCACTGCACATTAAACAGGAATCTACTGCCAGCAGGTTGGCTTAGCACAAAGGATTGGAAACACAAGGAATCAGCTTCTACGTTTCTGCACAAATCCAACAAAAAAAAGCATCTGAAGCTCAGAAATTCACTGTCACATTAGGAGGAGATTTTCGTGGTCTGTCAGTAAGTTCCTGGATGCAAATATTCAGGTAAACATCACCCATCAGCCTTTGAAATTCAGTTCCTACACAGCTAAATTGCACCACTAAACAGATTTAGATTGCTTTTTAGACTATATGTTTTATTGATGCAATGGTGCAATAGAAAGGTTAATAATTCACCAAATAATTTGGCAAATTGCAAATATATTGACCCTGAAATAGATCAGTTTCTATTCAAATATCTGATCCTTGCAAAACAAGTGCACAGTGACATGTTTATTATAATTAACTAAACTTTTTCTACTCTTTACTAAACTAGTCACACATAACATGAATCTGCAGTGTTTCAGCCACCAAAAGCAAAGGATGGGAAGGAGGGAAATAAAAATCAAAGACTAGTTCTTAAGTTGATTATACATTTTTTTTAAATGACAGTTTCTAATATTTCTATGTAATTTAAATAGAAATGTGCAAATATGACACATCTCAGGCTTAAATACTGGACGTGAACCATTTGAGACAAAGAACTGAAAAATAAAATCAGAACAAATTTTTAGGTTGAATATTTAAAAAAAAATATTGTTTCTATTAACATTTCTTCATAATTTAAGAAGAAATGTGCAAATGTGATGCATCTCAGACCTGAAAACACTGAAAAATTAAGTTCTTAAAGGAAAATAAAAACAAAAGTTTTGTTACAATTTCTGTGAGGCTCAGGAAAGAGATGGAGGTAGGCAGGAACAGTTTAAACTGTTTATTTACAAAGAATTGGTCACAGGAACTGAACCTGGATTTCAACCGGAAGTGATCAACTAAGGAACTGATAGGTAGAAGGACTAACACTGCCCCTATAGGCAGGCGGACTAAACAAGAGATAAATACAACAAAGAACAAACCCACAACAGGTTAATACCTGAGCAGGGACACAAGAAACTGACTCAGTGGTTCAAAGCACCAAGAACAATCACCTAAGCAAGACAAAGAGTTGGACAAGCAACCAAGAACGAGTGACTACACTCACTGCAAAACCCAATAATCCAACCAGATCCAGACTAGGAGAGACAGAGACATGAGGTACTGAGAGCAACAACAGCTGGACAGAAAGAGTCAAGAACTGACCAGTTCATTCAATGATCCAGCAGCAAGTTGTGAGAGGCGTCTGGTTATACTGCAGGAGACACGAACGCTGATTGGCTTGGTCCACCTGCTCGCGCTTCTGCTGATTGCTGATTGCGAATCTGGATCACCTGCCGCCACAGCCTTCATACCAAGCACACCTAAAAAGGAAACAGAAAGGAGGGGAAGGAGAAGCCCTACCCAGAGCCTGTTTAGAATAATATTTGTTTGTAATATTATACATTTCTAGGAGACACGTGTTGTTTGACACATTTTTCCCAAAACAGATTAAACCAAAGCAATTTTTTTAGGTGCTTTCTAAGAAATTTAGCTTTTTTATTGTGCTGCTAATCTTTATGCTAAGCTAACTATCTTCCAGCTTCACACTTTTTGCACAGACATGAGAGTGGTACCAATGTCTTTCATGTAAGTCCCACAAAAAAAGGCTGTTTCTCCAAATCCCCCACCAGTGAGTCAGTCCCTTAAGCCATATACAAAATATACAGTGTCTTATACTGTAAAAGAGACTATCAGTGGTACATTTTTAATTCATTCATGTGGGAGTGGGTCTATCCTGAATTAGCATATTCCTTGATGCTTCTACTATCGCAGAAGGAATGAATAGTGATGAGAATTGTTCTAACGGTTGGATTTAAATATGATCCGAGTTCAGCAGGTGAAGTAAAAGTCGTCTTATTTGCAGATTAAACACAGCTAGTCATCGCTTTGTTATCTGCTGTTGATTCAAAGACAGATCCCCACTAATAAACCAGACATGTGACTCCTCGTGATCCTTTTATCTTTGTGGAATCAGATCTCAGTAACTTTCCTTCCCCCCCAAATGGATAAATGTATCATCTAGATCATTCCACTGCTGCTAACCAAATCACCAGCAGCCAACATTTCCTCTCCTTCCGCTAACTAACGGCGTGTTCAGGCTCTCTGCTGTTGTCATTAAGCCCTGCTTTCCACTGACATTAGTAGATCATGTGGCTCTCATCAGGGAAGGGATCTGGGGACAAAAAAAAAAAAAACATGAAATCTTTTTATTTTTTTAATTTTTGTGGACATACTGTAAATCCCTCTAGGTTCTATTTATAGAGGCTGCATGTCTGCTTACTATTTTTGAACGTGAACTTCCTGTTCCTGCTGGATGAATGTAAGCCTACCCTGCTTTAGCTCCAGCAACAAGCTCTAGTTTATTACTTTATGCTGCACAAAAGACAGAAGAGAGGCCGATGAGACAGATGGGGAACACGTTGGAGCCTGTTTCAGTGGATAGTCAGAAAAAAAACAATAGTTAGAGCTGGATGTCTGAGCTTCTGGCTCTGAGGGAGACGCTGGACTCAGCAGAGTAAGTGAGAGCATGAAAAATAACTAAGAATTGTGTGTGAGGAGAATCGATCGATGATGGCGAGGCCATACACTACCAGTCAAAAGTTTGAACACACCTTCTCATTTAATGTTTTTTCTTTATTTTCTTGACTATTTCCATTGTAGATTCTCATGAAGGCATCAAAACTATGAATGAACACAGATGGAATTATGTAGGAAACAACAAAGTGTGAAATAAGTCAAAACATGTTTTAGATTTTAGATTCTTTACTTTGATTCCTGCTTTGCACATTGTTGGCCTTCTCTGGATGAGCTTCATGAGGTAGAACCTGAAATGGTTTCCAACAATCTTGAAGGAGTTCCAGAGATGCTGAGCACTTGTTGGTCCTTCTGCCTTCACTCTGTGGTCCATCTCATCCCAAACCATCTGGATTGGGTTTAGGTCAGGTGACTGTGGAGGCCAGGTCATCTCCATCATCTCCTTCTTGGTCAGATAGTCCTTCCACAGCCTGGAGGTGTGTTTGGGGTCATTGTCCTGTTGGAGAATAAATGATGGTCCAACTAAACATAAACCAGATGGGATGTCATGTCGCTGCAGGATGCTGTGGTAGCCATGCTGGTTCAGAGTTCCTTCAGTTTGGAATAAATCCCCAACAGTGTCACCAGCAAAGCACCCCCACACCATCACACCTCCTCCTCCATGCTAACATGCAAACATGCTTTGACTTATTTCACACTTTGTTGTTTACTACATAATTTCATGTGCTCATTCAATGTTTTGAAGCCTTCAGTGAGAACCTATGATGTAAATAGTCATGAGAATAAAGAAAAACCATTAAATAAGAAAGTGTGTCCAAACTTTTGACTGGTTGTTTTCCTCCTGTGGACTCCACATGGCTGACAGGAGCTTTAGTAACGCTGTAACTCGCTGTCTTCATGCACGCTCTGTTCATGTGTGCATGCTAAGTAGGTGATTTGTACGGCCGCCCTGCAAGATGTTGGTCACTGTGGGATTTTCAGCAATGCTGGCACCCTGTATTGATTTCCAACTAAACTCTGAGCCGTGTACAGATGTACTGCTAATGAGAATTCCCTGCAAACAAGCACGAAACACAGAAGAAGACAAATACAGCAAGTCCGAGAGGCTGGATCCGAGCAGCTGAATTGTATATTTTCCTCTGTCTTAGCCTTATTTGTCCTCGCACAATTCAGCTCCTGATTGGGAAAAAAAAAAAAAAACACATTGTGCACACCAGGTAATGCCACTAAATAATCAATCAGGAGTATATTCTGTAAGGAAGACAGTAAAATGCCATTGATATGCACAGCTGGAGGAGATTTAGGGGCAGCAGGCTTGGTTCGTGCCAACAAGCCCATCCTTCACCTGAGCTACAGTGGCCATGATTGATCGTAGCGAGAACTTAGAATGACTCATTGTGCTGACGCCCCACAAGAGTTTCAAGGTTGTTCACATTAGCAGCAATAAATTTTGCATAATTGATAGCAGGCTAGGTATACATTCATTTCATGCAAGGCTATAGACAAAGCAATCTTTTTCTCTCGCTAACAGCATTTTCGGCTTTGGAAGCGATCCATCTGGATTTGAATATGAGCATATGGTTTAAGAACTTCAGGAGTTGCAGCAAAAAGTTGTTATGAGCACTGTTTTATGATCCTGACACACCTGGAAGCAGATTCGAAAGCCATAAGTCAGAATTAAAAGGAGTACTCTGACATTTTAGCTTCTTGGTGGAGAGTTGTATGAGAAGAAGGATATTATTCTGTCAAGACTGTCCACTAAACTTGGAGCTACAGTTGGCTGCCAGTTTTTTTTAGCTTTGCACAAAGACTGCAAATAGGATGAAACAGTTATCCTGGCTTTGTCTGAGATTTATGGATTGCAGCCACATGCTATGCTGCTCACAGGACTGGAGGACATTGAATTATTTCCACCGCCTTCCTCGGTATAAAGCAGCGCCCTTCAGGGACGGTTTCAAAGCCTGTGTAAATATGTATCTGCTTAAAGGTGAGTCCGTGTTTAATCAGCCACAGAATAATGCAGAGTCATGCACACCTTTAAGGACCCTTTGCTATATGCAAACAAGATGCTTAATAAGTTTATTCTGTCTGTAAGTTGCTGCCGTTGAAGCGTGAATTAGACATGATGGCTGCTGGATGCACAGCAGCATCACACAGCTTCCCAGCAAATGTCCTCAGGGACAGCCGAGAGTAAATAATGCAAAGTCAGTGGTTCACTGTGGACACTGTGCCGTGGATGCATATGAATCATGAGCTACCTGAGCCCTGTGTGTTAACTGAGAGCAAAAAAAAAAAAAAAAAGTGACACGTTTTAATGGCAGGCTGGTAATGTAGCTCAAACCGTGCAAAGCCTGTCTGTCATAAAGGCAGATTTGAATCGCGCTGTAGATTCAGAGGGATTAGGAAGGTGTAATTAACCCAGATACAAACCTGAAGTATTTAGAGGCGGCATCAAGATGACAGAGACAGCAATTAGTGCATGTGTGTGCATGTGTTGTGCGAGAGGAGCTTTCAAACGCGATGAATCAAGGTCCCCGAGCGCAGAGCTTTGTAGCTAAAAATGACAGCTCTTGTCTCATTCAGACAAGATTCGTAGGTGAGATGTCTCAGTGCTTCAGCTTTTGCAGCTTTGAGATGTTTGGAGTGATCAAAAAATGTCTGGATTCCACGAGGAGTTCAGCATAAACACAATGATTATGGGATCAATGTTCATGCTAATGCCTGCTGCCACCAGGCATTGAGCCGAGATTTAAATAGTCACTGTTTGCGACTTTAAACAGGGATATCGTCTCCCTGCATGCAGCTCCAGGCAGCAGGTACGTTCCTGCATGTATCTGGGGAAAGAAGTTTATTTGTGCTCTGTGGCATTTTCAAAACAAGAAAAGCACTCAGGGAGCACAGTACTACGCCAAGGCCGCTCAGCCATTGTATCATCTCCAACAGATGAAATCTTGAATAAAAAATGACCTAGCACTGAGCACAGGCGTGCGTTATGCATGTGTACGTTATGTACACATGCATAACTGATACCGAATCATGTGACCTAAATATGTAGCGGGCGGCGGGAATTGATGGGACTCAGAAACACCCCCACAATTTAATCAGTTGTTCCTTGTATCATTTCTGATGGATAAGTCCTGGTAAGTCCTCAGTGGTGGATTTGTAGTAGGATCACAGTCATGTGATCATCAGCAGGCAGGTGACATAGTGTTCACTTGTTGTCATGGTTACAGTGATGCCATGCCGCTATCTGGCAATGATACAGAAATCTTTAACAAATCCGTGGATCCAGACCATAAGCCGCATTACTGCCAAAATCTAATCACTTGGTCCTTGTGTCATTTCTGACCTTCCTTTAAAATTTCATCTAAATCCGTTAATCTGTTTTTGAGTGATGTTGCAGACAGACAGACAGACAAACAGAAACCAACGCCAATCATTGCATAATTCCACTGTGTTCCTTGGCAGAGTAAAAATATCATAATTGTCATGTTAGCTCTCACAATATTGTTTAAAAATGGGCTTTCATTCTAGATTTTAATACGCTATTAGTGATTTCTCAACTGATGAGTGAAATCCTATAACAAGAAAAGCACTCAGAGAGCGCAGTACTGCGCCAAGGCTGCTCAGTGGTTGTATGATTTCCGATGGATAAAATCTTTAAAAAATTTGTGGTCTGCTGGATTTGTAGTAGCAACAGTATCTGCTAACAGACAGACAGACAAACAAACCAACGCTGATCGTCACATGACTCCACCGTGTTCCTTGGTGGAGTAATTATACTGATTAACCTGAGACGCTGAAGGAAACATTCCAAGGAAACGTGAGACTCAAAGGGAGCCTGTTGGATGTTACTAATCAGGACATTTCCTCCATTGTGACATGTGCTAATTGCAGGTAAATATACAAAAACACACAAACCAAACTTCCACTTGAAGCTCCAGCCTGGATAGAACTTGCATTTCCATTAATACAAAACCCAAATGTCAAAGAGAAGTGCTTAAAAGCAGCAGCTAGTGTTGATGCAGGGATCATGGCTGCTCAGCTTAGTGTTTGTAAATGTTTTGTGGCGTCGCTGAAGCGTGGAGAGCTCATACATGGCAGGGGACCTCCGATCCACCGAGACGTGGCGCCTGACATCAACTCCGTTATTAAATTTTCACACGCTGCTGACCGCAATATCATCGGGAGCAAACGCTCGCTGCTGGGGGACCCTCGGGTGCCTGTTTACTGGTGGATTTGAGCTGGTGAGTGTTGGTGTGCTTCTGTTTTCACATATTTCCAGTGAAAACTAAAATTTCAACACTTCAGCCTGACTTTCTCGTCTATAAAGTCAACACAGACTCGACTCCTGAGAAAGATAAGAGACATTTAAAACTTACTGGCAACAAAATCTGCAAGAAAACTCGTGATGTGCAATTAGCGAGAATCCTCCTCGGCTCTCTGCGAGCTCCACGTCAAACCTGCTCCACCTTCCTCGCTGCAATATGGAAGAGCAGCTGAATGAGTGACTCAGCAGTTTAGAGAAGCAGCACTTTCCCCTCATAAGAATAAAAATCCAGGCCTTTTGTTCTGATCACTTCGGAATAAGAATGAGCTTTGAAATATGCTTCTACCGCCGAGGAATGACAAAATAGACACTCGGTCTGTCTGCAGCCCTTTGAAAATAAAGTTTGAAATCAGACTGAAATAGTTTTGAAACTCTATTTTCATATCTGAGCTTTTTCTCGAGTGTCTCAAGCCTCCTGCAGGCAAATCCTCTATTCAAGTTTTGTTTTACAGTGAGATTAATGTCTTCCACAACTCCAAAACTGTTTCTGGGAATTCTTTGGTGCAGAGAAACTGAAAATCTGTTACAATCCCAGTTCCTGTATCCAAATGTGACTGTCAAAGCGCAGCGCCTGGAGTTCACACATGATTTGTAGCACTGTGAAGCTAAAGAGAAGCCACTCGCGTGGTGGATATTTTACAGCTGTGATGTCACTTAAGCTCCTGGATGGATGTTGTTTTGCTGCTAAAAGATGTTGTTCTGGTTTGCTTCTATCGAACAAGGGCCCGCTGTGCTTTTCCTTAACTTTGTGGTCAAGCTGTTAAAAGTTGAACACAAGGATTATCTGTTAGGCTTCAGGTCTTGTGTTAAAGCCGGATAGGTTTCTGATGAAAGTAATGAGCTCCAGCATGCAGCTCTGTCAGGAAACAAACTCGAGATGTGACCAATGAGTCAGTCGTTTGAACGGCTCTTTGAAGTGAGAACCGGTTCGTATGTGCAAACTGCCCACGCTTTCTTCACGTGTCACATGTGTGCCTCATGAGTCTGAGTTGTCCACACTGTTCACGTGAACGACTAACAACATCTTTGAGTTTAAGTTGTCCACAGCACGCTCCATTCACGTGAACGCAGCCATGCACCCCATCTCTAGTCCAAACTGATGAGCCTATCGAGGAGTTTTGTACCTTTCTTTGGTTGTACTCCATCGTCGCTGACGTCAATAACAAGAACTGACATGATAAGTTTCTGAGAACGAGGGCTGAGATTAGAAGCACCAATGATTAGACCTGGTGAGGTTGTAAACCGCAAAATCGTGTTCCATCTTCAAGGGCGAAAATCAATTCCTCAACCGTTGCCATTGTCTGCCTGTTCGAGTGGTTCTGGGAAAAATATGGCGAGTCTGAAAAGGAGGTGGCCTTGCTGGCGCAGCATAAGCAGCCTGTCTTTTAAATAGCTTGCTGCACTTATGTATTCAACGGATGAGGAGTCGTCCTTCAGAGCTCCTGCACAATGGAGACAATGAGTGAGCGGCCACAAACAGCTCTGAGTACAGTACATGCAGAGCTCCAGGAACGTTATGCAGATCCAATGTTCTGTAATCTTTAGTTTTTAACAGCAATAACACGACGACATAGCCCTGCAGCGTTTCAGGTAAATAACGCTGCTCTGAGGTATAACATCCTTTTATTTTGCGCTTCTGCAGCTGGTGCATCAGTTTCTGTATATTAGTTGACAGTTTGTCAGGTTTGATGATGGGTTCACTCGTCTATACGATCACTTAGGAACAAAAAGGGGGGAAATGATGGAAGACTGACAGGTTATGAAGCCTGTTTCTTATAAAACACAACCTCCTTAATGATACGCTGCATTCAGGTTCGTTGTCAGCTTTTTTAAAAAATGAATATTTCTGAATGGACGAGAAAATTAGAGCTCCAGATGTTGATGCAGAAGCTGTGACTAGCCTTCACTCTCCGACATACATGGTTCTAATTAGAATAATTCTGTCTGTCACTGTTTTAACGCCGGTCCTCTGTGATTCAGATTTTAATGGACACTTTTCTCCCTGAATTCTACACATGAAGGCAAGGTGCTTTACCTTAGCAAAGAAATACAGTCAGAAAATTAATTATCAAGATGATTCAAAAGTAGACACTAAGATCAAACATTGAAAGCATAGAAATAAAACATAAAAGTGCATTGAAAGCCAAGAAAACAGAAGAAGATAACATTAAATGAATGATAAATCCAGTGTAGACATTGTTAATGTGGTAAATGACTATTCCAGCTGGAAACGGCTGATTTTTAATGGAATATCTCCATAGAGGTACAGAGGAACATGTTCTAGTGAGTTCTAGTTACCCATTGAGACAAAGTACTCCCTATCTTTTAAGTAAGACCTGAACCAATTGAGTACAGTGCCAGTAAGTCCCACCTACTTCTCCTGTATGATGTGATCGACTGTGTCAAATGCAGCACTGAGGATGATGGTTTGAAGTGCATCATTATAATCATACATACTGAAAATAAATGCATGAACAAGTTTCATTGTGTCTTCTCTAGACAGGAACCCCTTAATTCTATGTTCTTCAGGTGGTAACAGGCAAACTTAGCTCTGCTCTTCAAATAAAAGCACATTATTAACTCACATCTGGCAGTGGAAGTTTGAGAACCTTCAGAAATGTGAGCGACTGGTCATAATTGACCCTGGTCCTGCTTTATTTAGCATTACATTCCTTTGGTATCGATTCCTGCCTCCAGGTACGTAACTCAGTGGGAGGCTGGCAGGACGGCCATGATGCTGCAGATAACAGCAAGAAGAGAGGGGAATAAAATAGAATAGCGCTCACACAGTGGCTTTAGAGACTAATTATGTGTCACTTAACAGCATTTTTAGAGCTGAAAGCAGCAGTATGTGTTCAGAGCCTGAGGGTACAATCTCATTTCACATTCAGCATCTTTTGTAGCTCCCCGCGGTTGGAGGCAGTTTTCCAAAGTTTTCAAATCAAATGACATTTACAAAACAGGGCCGGGGTTTATTTACACTTACAGCTGATACACAGGATATTTGTCTGATTTGAATGGATGTTGGAATATTACAGAAAGTGTAGAGGACGTGCAAACACAAACTGGTAATTTATGGATCATAAAACAGAAAACAGACAGTTAAAATACCACTGAACACCTGATAGGAATATAAATATAATTTCATGCAGGGTGTACACGTTGATCTGGAGGTTTAAAGGTTGTGAAACGTGTCTCAGGTTGAGGAAAATCAGCTGACAGTGAGGGACATCTAGTGGTCCATAAAGGAACTTCTAGATCACTAGATAACTAATCTGTGCACTTGTTTTGGAAACGTAAAGAGTTTTGTATGTTCATCTACACTAAACATAGCAATAAATCAGTGATGCATTTTCCAGTTAATCACAGGTAGGTTGTAGTATGCTTGAAATTGTATGAATAAGGTTTTGGTTTTTTTTTTTAAATATCTTGGTTGTCTATAACACTCAAAACAAACTTAAAAACACATTTCCAAGTTGAATTAGGGGAGCAGAAGCAAGCAAAAAAATCTTTAAAGATTCTAAAAAGAAAAAAATCCCCAAAATATTGCCACAATTTCTACAGTTATTGCAGCCAAAAATCCCCAAATATGCTATTTTCTTGTGGTTTCCTCTTCTAAACTTTGCATTAATTCATAAAAAGCAAACGTGCACCCAGTTTCTTTGTGTTTTGGACCATTTGCCTCCAGGGAGCGCCCGTCTGCAGTGTTTAACATGTCAAGCCCACCTTTTTCTACCTGCCTGCAATAAATATCAAGCTGCAGAGAAATATCCAGAGCATTACCGGAATGACGCCTTCAAAATAAAAGCTGCTTTAATTCACTGCAGGAATAAACCGCAGGTAAAGCACGTGTTCACGTTTTGAATTGACTTATTGTGTGTTTTATTTGTTATAGTTCTGTATTATTATTTGTCTTGATGTGCTTAAATGCCAATAAAGTGATCTAACTTGTGTGACATTTATCCAAAATAATAAAAGATTTGCACAAAAAGAAGTTGAACATCAGTGGTATTTTATTCATCATGGTTTTTGCACCTTAGATTTGTTTTAAACCCTCTTTCAAAGGAGCTTAGACCCATAAAAATGGGTTTAATTTGAAATTTTATCGAATACAGGAAGTCGTTGTGCGTTGTTCTGCAGGAAACTTGCCTCCTGCCCACCTTTCCTGCCTCCCTCCTCAGGCCTCCTCCCCTTTAGTGAACTAACCACCTACAACAAGTTTGACAGCTCAGCTTTTGCGTGACGCGGACAGAGAGAAGCAGCAGATATCTAGACTCTTCGCCACCTTCTCCGGACTTACTTTACCGTTTTTTCTTTCCTCTTGTTTTCATTTTTTAATTTTTTTTGCTTGCTATGTGCGCGTCTTGCGTCTCCTGCTGGCTATGAGGGATTTAATGTGCCCGTAGTTTTTTTTTTCTTTCACCAAATTGGACCCTTTTCTGGTGTAGTTTTCTGTTTTCTTTCGTCTTGGTTGTGCGTAAAGAGTCGAACCATGTCGAGGAGCGCGGAGGAGGTGAACAAGCTCACAGAAAGTACATACAAGGTGGGTTTGTTGGGGAGCTGGGAACACAACAGGTGCGACTGGAGGAAACAGAAAAAATGAAAAAACCCTCCATACTCTCATGTGTCCTTTGTAGAACCTCAACTTTTTAGGACTTTTACCTGCTGAAAATCCAACAAGTGGTCATAATTACTTCGTATTCTTTTGCATTTGAGCAGAAAAATTCAAGACTAAGATGGCAGCAAGCTTCATTTTTGGGGATAATAAAGCAGAATACATAAGAAAGTTAATATATATAATAGTGAGTGTCATTAATGTAGAGTTCTGTGCATATTTAAGCAGCCCAGGGTCCTAATTAACCTTCTTTTCATGTCCCTGTGCAGCTTTAACAGTCCCCAGATTACAGTGTTTAATGCACTTTATTAGCAGTTTTTACTTGAAGCTTTCTGGGTGTCACTAACTGGCTATTAGTGAGCTGAATTACTGGTTTGGAAGAAAGTAGCCCCACCCTGCGAGTGTCATGTCCTCATTAAAGTGCCTCCCTGGCTGATCAGCATCATTTCAACTGTTAATTAGCTTTATTCAAGTATTTACTGAGGAAGCTGTTTTATTGTGGAACACTGAGATTTAAAGGGAGAAACAATGAAAAGGGAATTTCAGCTGAATGAGCCCCCACTTTAGAGCAGGGGTGCCAAACGTGTGGCCCAAGGGCCAAAACCGGCCCTCTAGAGGGTCCAATCCGGCCCCGCAGGAAGACTTTGTGAAGAGCTGAAATAACAGAGAAGACATTAACTACAGATTGTAAATTTGTAAAACTGTAAATTTTAAATAATTTCTAGACCATGACAAGTTGTTCAGATCACAAAGTAAAACACTAGATTGTTCATTGTTCTTTTGTCATTTTGTGTCTCATTTTTGTAATATTTTGTTTTGTTTTTGTGTTTTTTTTGTCTGACTTTTGTCATTTGTCTCATGTTTTTTGTTTCTCGTTTTGTGTTTCTTTTTGTCTCACTTGCATTGTTTGTCTATTTTTTGTCATTTTGTTTCTCGCTTTTGTCATTTTTTATCTTGTTTGTGTCGTTTGTCCATTTTTTGTCACTTTGTAACTTTTTGTCTAATTTTTGTCTCTTTTGTTTTATTTCATGTCATTTGCCACATTTTATGTCAGTTTGTTTCTTGTTTTTGTCGTTTTGTGTGTCATTTTTGTAATATTTTGTCTTGATTTTGTTGTTTCTTGTCGTTTTTTAAAGTAAAATACTATATTCTTCAGTTCCAGATAGCTGTGACTAAATGTTTTGTTCCTTTGTAGACACTCTGTGATCTTTAAGTTGTAATGTGTGAATGATGAACTGAGGCATAATGTTGTTGAAATTAACTTATTTTTCTTGAAAAATTTCAGGTTGTTCATGATGTTTTGTAAAAAATATAATTCCTTGTATATGAACATTTTCAGAAGGTACTTTTTTTGCACTAAAACAAAGGAAATATTTGGGGTTGTGCTTATTTATAGGTTGCTATGCTGTGATTTTACTGGTCTGGTCCACTGGAGATCAAATTGGGATGTATATGGCCCCTGAATTAAAATGAGTTTGACACCCCTGCTTTTAAGACAGTCCTACACTCTGCATGCTGCACTCTACAGGTGTGTTTCAAGAGCTGGAGAGAATTTTTTTAAAAAAGGGCTTTTCTCAGAAGCATTTAGCCCTGTTGAGCAGCTTTTATCCCCCGGCCTCCTCTTGGGACAGACTCCGCGGCTCATTGGTGTGGTGAAATGTAGGAAAAAAGGTTTAATAATTTAGCCGGCTGTGTGTTTTGCGAGGTAAGATTATACAGCAAGGCTCCTCAGCAGCCGTCACCTCTGGCTCGCTGCTTCAATTGTAAAACAAGGCTCCCAAAATGCTTTGTTTTCAGCCAGAGAGGGTTTGGAAATGGAAATGATTTGACTCTTTTCATGAGCTGTGAAAGCTTTTGAGATGTTTTGACAGAATTGAGAAATTAACTTTGCATTGAACTCATGAATCCTCATTTCTTATATTTATGTATCATCACCAGACTGATAATATCTGTAGCTGACATGGAACTTACTGACAAAAATGAAATGTAGTTTGGCATGGGCATCCTAATGTGATTTTCTGAAATTTTCCTCGGCTCAGCCTGTCCGTTAGACATGACATGGATAAAAAGAGTGCAATAATTTACATAATTATAGAGAATGAGACAAGTGCTGAGCCTACGATGTGATTATGGATGATAGTTCCACTCACTGATGAAAGAATCTTAAAATCTGAAGAGCTTCACTCCTTCTGCTTCTAATTTCTCCATTGTTTCTCTCATTTATTGAGTTATTCTACCTCAATTCACCAAATTTTTGAAAAAGTTCCTAGTTGACCATCTAGAAAGTATTGATTGAGTTGATCATGTGTAGAATCTGGGCTCACATGTAACTTTAGTTTTTGAGGTTTTGGTTGGATGGTTGGTTGGTTAGATGGATAGCTGGTTGGTTGGTTTGTTGGATGGATGGATGGATAGATGGTCGGTTGGTTGGTTGGTTTGTTGGTTTGATGGATGGATGGATGGATGGTTGGTTGGTTGGTTGGTTGGTTGGTTGGTTAGATGGATGGTTGGTTGGTTGGTTGGTTGGTTTGATGGATGGATGGATGGTCGGTTCGTTGGTTGGTTGGTTGGTCGATTGGTCAGATGGTTGGTTGGTTTGTTGGTTTGATGGATGGATGGATGGATGGTTGGTTGGTTAGATGGATGGTCAGTTGGATGGTCGGTTGGTTGGTTGGTTAGATGGATGGTCGGTTGGTCAGTTGGTTGGGCCATAACTTAAGAAATAATGCAGCCGGAGTCCTGAAATTTTGCAGCACCACTGGTATGTACATATGGTTTTCAATGGTACAAAGGATAATACAAACGAGTTGTATGATGGTGCAGATTTAAATAAAGTTATTTGAACCAATGTGAGTTGGAAAACCATGATTTCTCTTTTCTCTTCCAGTTAGAACACTACTGGAGTGATTTCACCATCGTACCTGCTCATAAACCTGTCATAAAGGCAAAAAAACCCTTCATTTTAATAATTTTTTCTTATAAAGTCACCTCTGACTGGCACCATGACAGTCACAGGGAAGAAAATCTGCCTCCTAAGATGAAAAATGAAGGTTTTATGGTTTTAAATGACTTCAGCACAGTAACAATATTATTTCAATGTTCCATTTTAGACACTATTGGAGTGGTTTCACCATCATACCTGCTCAATGCATGTTCATATACTGGTCATAAAAGCAACAAAACATTGTTTTAATATTTTTTTCTTATAAAGTATGCTTCGAACTGGTACAGTGGCAATCACAGGGAAAAGGTTCAGCCTCTTAAGGTGAAAAATGAAGGTTTTATGGTTGGGGGAGTATCAGAATAGACAGAAACATGGACATTTTTTGACCAAATCTACACCATCATATAACTGGTTTGTATTACTCCATGAAAACAGGGTTGTACCATTAAAGACCACATGTACAAATCAATGAGTCTGCAAAATTTCAGGACTCTAGCTAGATTATTTCTCAAGTTGTGGCACTTCCAAAATTGCTCCATGATGCAAAAAATCAACGTTAAAGAAGGTGGTTCTTTAAGGATTTTAACTCAAAAACTTAGATGTACTATGAGCCCAGATTCTACACATGATCAACTCAATCACTTAAATCTGTCAAACTGAGTGAACTGAGATGGAATGACCCTATTCTGTCTCTTTTTTCATCTTTTTGCTTCCCCGTCTTAAGTTTCCATTTAATTCTTGCAAAACCTGTCAGGCATTGGGTGTTTTTTATTGTGAATTTGTGCCAGAAGACTCATAGCTCCTGTTAATGAACAGTCAGCATGATTTAACTCGACTGTATGGGTTTCATTCTTCCTCCTTTCGTCACACAGAATGTAATGGACCAGTTCAACCCAGGCCTGAGGAACCTGGTCAACCTGGGAAAGAGCTATGAGAAGTCGGTGGCCGGTGAGTTTTACTGTTTCACTACGTTAATAAACATTTACAGAAAAGTTAGAGTTTAGAGAAGCAGCTGACTAGAAGGCTGAAGGGTGGTCAGGTGGTGCAGATTCAGGAGAATATTTAGGCTTCAGAGACGACTCTGACAAACATTAATGACCGTTTTATCATTTCCAGCAATGACCCTGGCAGGAAAGTTGTATTTTGATGCAGTGTCTAAGATTGGGGAGAACGCTGCAGTTTCTCCTGTCTCCAGAGAATTAGGTAAGTTTCCATGTCGCCCTGATCTCTGGCTCTCTGCTCCAATAAACTGGGATGTTTTACCTCTTGAGTCTCAAAAAGCATTTATTGTTGACTTTCTATAATGATCTGTGGTTCATTTAAAAGATTTTGAATCAATTATTCCAAATTAAGACATTAACTGTCCTGATAAATGACCATTAAGTCTTTAGATTTATCTTTTGAAGGTCTTGAAGATGCAACAGAAACAGCTAATGAGATTTATGTTTAGTTTTCTTTAGTCTGACTGCAGATTAAGTGGGAAAAGGCAAAAATGTAGATCACCAGAGATGTCAGATGTTGTTCTTTTTCATGGTTTTCATGAGATTTGTGACTCAGACATTATAACGTTAGCCGGTGCCATGCGATGGTTAAAACCTGCTATTGAGATGTTTATTTCAGTTGTTTTGTGTATTTTTATTGATTTGTTAGTGATTGTAGCTCTCTATAACTGGAAGCTCTCTGTAACTGGAATAACAAACATTGTCGTAAATGTGACCAACTATCTATATAATGGATGAAATGGTTCTACGAAAACAGTTAGTGTTGAACTAGACACTGGAGGAACTCTCTAAGCCTTCTGAATCACAGTGAAAATGTGTTTTACATGAGTGTTAAATGGTTTTAAACCAGAGATCCCTCTTTGGTAAACAAGATTACTGCAGAATTTAGACTGCAAGTAAATATTTAAACTATAAAATTGAGAAAAATATCCATAAATATCAAAGGAACACATTAGACTTCGACTTTAACTTAGATTTAAATAACTGCTATAACTCTAAATCTGATATTGAAATATCAATACAAACTTCATTCTCCACCTGTATGATATATTATTTAAATTCTTTGTGATTTTCTTAATTTTAAACAAATAAATGTGTGACATTTACATTTAAGACCATTTATAATGGGATATTTATGAATAACAAGTATAACCTTTATAGTATGTGCATGCACTTTTGCCATTTTATGAGGCTAAAAACTGAAAAACCTTTAATTTGAATTCCTTAAACCTGCAAGAAATTCAGTTCAGACTGACAAATAGCACATTTTTAAGCAAAAAAAAAAAAAAATCAATGCAGCAACTTAATAAATGCAAAAATAATACAAGATAACTGCCTAAATGTTTGCACTACACCTCATATAAAAATCAAAAAGTTTGCAAAGATAGTTTGTGCAAAATATTTCCTTGCGATTTACAAAATATGCAGCAAATTCCATCTGTTCACTGATGTATATTTATGATAAAAATAAGAGAAGCTGCCGTCTAATCCTGTCTTGTGCCTTGTAGCTGAAACACATCAGAAGTTGAGCTTTGATTGTTTCCAGCGTGATGCCAGTATGACTGTGAGGCGGCTAAACTGGGAATTCTCTGGCACACTGGTTTGTTTTGGTCCCCTGTTTGTTCCGATGCGACTCCCCGGCCTAATTTACAGTCCAGAGACGTCTGGCTTCCCAGCTGGCTGCCACTAGTGGCACACTTTGATTTAACCACTGTACGTCTCTCGGCTCCCCTACTGATTAGCAGCAAAACTGCTAATTAAATTCAGCAGCACAATAGGAAGTGCCACCTGGTGTCGTTCTGGTGTCCTGGCACCGTGAAAAACGAAACTCCATCCAAAAAAATAAAGAATAAAACATGGACCAGTGTGGACTTAATAGGTGGCTGTGAAAGTTTAATGGAGGAAGAACTTTGGTTGGAGTTCATTTTGGCTGCTTTAGACTCTCATTGTGTTTTTATCATTTTAAAAAATGTGACTGTTAAATCCACATCTCAACTTTCCGTCCCTCCATCTGCTCACCATGATGGAAACAGTCTTTGTTTTAGTTTGCAGAGATTTGAGAGAACAACAGAATATGGACAACTGGCCTGTAAACTAGTAGATTTTCTCTGGATTTCTCTCAAATATGGTTGAAATTGCCACTTATCCTGAAAAGTTTACCAGTCTGAATCAAAAAATGTATATTTAAAGTTTTGGATGAGCATGCTTTGTTCAGGTAGAGGATGTGATGGTACTCGTGTCTACTGATATTTATCTTGTCACATTGAAGACAGACAAGTTTTCTTCTGAATCCAAGTGTCAGCACTGATTAGTCGGTTAATCACTGTCAATCAAAAATGGATTTCCAGGTTCCAAGTTGATTACATAAGTATTTTTTCAAGCTCACATATTATCCTTTGTTTCATAGAGCAGACAATTAGTATTTTAATTAAGACATTAATCTGCAAATGAACTCATAATGAGAATAACTGTGTCTTTTCTCTTTTGGTCTCTGCAAATCAGACTTTAGATGAAGGCTGACTTTATCCAAAGTACTAAAAATGTTTAATACTGAAACTTTTTCAGTCGGTTGGTTGGATGGATGATTGGTCGATTGGATGGTTGGTTGGTCGGATGGATAGATGGATGGATGGATGGTTGGTTGGGTGGTTGGATGTTTGGCTGTTTGGATGCTTGGTTTGTTGGTTGGTTGGTCGGTTGGATGGTTGAGTGGTTGGTTGGTTGGTTGGATGGACTGTTGGTTGGATGGTGGGCTGGTTGGTTGGTGGGATGGTTGGTTAGGTGGTTGGTTGGATGGATGGTTGGTTGGTTGGTCTGTTGGTTGGTCGGTCGATCGGTCGGTCGGTCGGTTCTTTTTAAGATGACTTTCATACCCACTGGTCGGTTGAGAGGGTTAAAGAAGGCTGAACTGACTTTCCCCTGAATTTTATCCCTACATGTTCCCATACGCTGTTGGTGGCTGCAGACGGATGGTAGTAATCAGAGCTGTAAATCTGCCATTTTGTGCTGAACACAGCATGAAAAATGCACACAAACAAGCTGCTGATTATTGTCAGTGTCCATAGACGGAATGTTTTTTACCCACTTATCACCTGTTTAACACAGATAATTTCCCCTTTCTTGAAAAATACAAACCAGAAACACCAACTGCTGGGGACGCCCTAAACACACAGTTAGCGCTACAGAACAGTGTGATGTTGGTTCAGGTCACTGTGGTCGGACCGAGTCACTATCTGCTCTGACGTGAGGAAACACTCCACTAATCCCTGTGTACAGATCCAGAGACACACTGTGGCCTCATGACACATCGCTTCAGTCGGAGTTAGATTATGTGGAGCAGAAGGTGATTAAATACACACCAGCAACCGTTTCATCTCATCTAACAAATCTCCATCTCCATCACCAGTCTGACTGGGAAGCTGTCAGAATACTGTAAATAAAGACTCTGTTTAAAGGACGAAGAATTTTAGCTGCATAAATGAGGTGAAGCACAAAGAATAACAAACTGATTTGGGTTTTTTTTGTTTGTTTTTTTGCACAAACACAGATAAAATTAGAGAACGAGACACCCAAAAACGATGTTGACGCAAGACTGAATTACCAAAACTTCTTTACCTTCCAGCTCTGTTTAGAATTAATTTATCAGTACCCAGAAGAATTTACTTAATAATAACCATAAGGAGCAGCAAACAACTGGATTCACGGAGTTTTAGTCTAAGTTTGCTGTGAGCTGGAGATTAAGTAAAATAACATAGTGATTGACCGATATGGGTTTTTTCAGGGTTGTTGCCGATTATTGGTAAAGAAAGACACATGTCCAATACTTAGAACCAACATACGTTAGATATAATGTTTTAACACCATGTGATAGCAGAGGACATGTCATTCATAATTAGAATTCTTCACCAATTAGGGTGACTATTGCTAAATATGTGAAGTCAAAACAGAAGTGTTTAAAGTGATCAGTTTGATTAGTTATGTCTTCCACTGTTTTATCACTTTTATTTCCCACAAAATCCAAATCTTAAAGCTTTATCAATTATTGTTGTCCAGACTCTGTTTCAGGTTAATCTGTGGCTGCAAAATGAGCCACTAGCCGTTTACGTAGCCTTAGCCGCTTTAAGAGAAGCTAACTTCGTTGGTTGGTTGGTTGGTTGGTTGGTTGGATGGATGGATGGTTGCATGGATGGATGGTTGTTTGGTTTGTTGGTCAGTCGGTTGGATGTTTGGTTGGTTGGTTGGTTGGATGTTTGGTTGGTTGGATGGATGGTTGCATGGATCAATGTTTGGTTGGTTGGTTGGTTGGTTGGATGTTTGGTTGGTTGGTTGGTTGGATGTTTGGTTGGTTGGATGGATGGTTGCATGGATCAACGTTTGGTTGGTTGGTTGGTTGGTTGGATGTTTGGTTGGTTGGATGGATGTTTTATGAGTGTGATTCAGCACAGTGGCAGATGATGCATGCCACTAGCTATTAGCGTAGCATTAGCCGCTATGACAGAAGCTAACTTCCTGGTTTGTGGCAACAGCTTGTCTTTTTTTTGTTGAGTTTTTGCAGTCTCTGCTTCAGATCCAAAGCAGTGCATTTAATTTATCAATAATGATACCAATAATCAGACAAATATCTGCCACGATAGTCTACCAGCCTGGTAATCAGATTGTCCCTACAAGAAAGTCTCCACTTCTTCATTTGCAGCCTGTAGTGAAGCTGCTCTGTGAGAAACCTGAGCTCCGGTGACACACAGGCCAGAAACCAGATACTCTATAGAAGCACCGGAGCACCGGTGCTCCTCGTCCTCCTGCCTCCTTCCTTTAATGCCTTTATTCTTCCTCCTCCTCCTCTCCCAGAGTTCAAATGTCAACGTTTCCTTTCATTGAGCCACTCGGGTATCTGACATCTCTGGTCAAACACTGAGCAAGAATTAAAATGTAAAGCGTCGTCATTGTATTGGAGCTTCATTCTTTACATCTCTGAGCTGTGTTTGATGCAGGATCTATTGTGTGAAGCGACTTTACAAGTGCTGCCAAAAACATGGCAACAGTAGCAAACAGCCTCCATGACTGCGCAGCGTTTTATTGTCCAAACAGAAGTTAATCTCATCCGTCCTTATTTTTAAAAGCAGGAAAGAGCTTCCTAGATGCTTCGTGGACACAATGGCCAACGTTCAGATGGCACCAGGCCCTCTTTACATAATCCAGGCCTGTTTGCATGGTGCGTCAGGTGGCTTTCAGGATTACTCTGTCCACAGTCGAACACAGCGGGGGAACTGTGGGCCCGTTTGGACGCTGCCAGCAAAATGTTGTTTTCAGAATCAGCTCAAATTGAAGAGGCAGCTTTCTTTTTTTATATTTTCTTGCACATGTTCAGCGCCGTGGATTGAACTGTTTCATGATCGCCGCAGCGCTACCGGCTAAAGAACTGATGATATTTTTTTAATGCTAAATCTGTTGCAATCGGATGCCGATTCCTCATCTCAGGCTGAGTTTTTACAGATGACCTATTTATCCGAACATCATGGATTATAAAGGAGGAATAAGATATTTTTTTTATTCCTATTGGATGAGAGAGCAGAACATGTTCCACCAGAGGCGAAGGAGAACTGATTTAAATCACTTATTGGTGTTCTTCAAGCAGCTCATCCTGACACAGAAACAAGAAGGACAAGACGTAATAATGATAACGCTGTTCCTGGTTTGTTATAAACTGTGTATTCTGAGATTTGCATGTGACTCAGACACTTGTAACCCCCGCTGAAGCTGCTGGATTGTCAGATATGACTTGTGTTGGAGTTATCTGAACGTAAAGCGAGTCCGGCTGAACAAACAGCGCTGCAGGCCGCCCGTCTGTGCTGTGTGGGTTTATGTCGGGGTGGTTTTGTTAGCTCATGGTGGTGGATTGCTTTAGGTGTTATCCTTATCATGACACACTTTTGCCCTCAGATGTCGGTCGATGGAGCGCACCTGTTGCCCGGCAACGTTTTGTGCCGACCGCGACAACAATAAACATATGATTACTGGGAAGAGGCGCAGCTCAGACATTTTAATACAATCAGTAACATGAAACATTCTCAATTATGTCACACTGGATATAATGAAATGCTCATGACTCAACCTATGTGACGTGCAAATACACCCGTTGCTCAGGTATTTGGCTGGATACCACACCTGCTGACATTTTTAAGATGGTTCTTATTGTGAGATGAGGGGACTGTAAGGTCAGATGCATGAAACTTGGGCAGTTGGTTTTGGCCATTTTAAGATAAGATAAAAGTTGATTTATCTCAAGGGAAATTCTTGTTCAAGGTATCAAACAGAATGACATGACATGAGAAATGCAGTGACTAGAAAGTAGAAAAGGTAAAAATGCAGTACAATACTGAAATAAAATAAGACAAAACAGGCAATGTCACAGGATAGTGGAAAACTGCACCTGAAAAATGAGATGAAAATTAAATATTGCACTGATAATGTTCATCAATGTGAAATTTTGCACACGTAGTCAAAGTAATAGACATGAAGCTGAAATAATGCACATGAAATGAAACACTACACGTGGAAACTGATGTTGCACAAACTGTTGAGGAAAGTAATGTTACAAATGAAAACTTTGTTCATCCTGAAGGAAATTCTTGTGCCAGATATCGCTCAGAAAAACAAACAAAATGACATAACATTAGAAATGCAGAGCCTAAAAAGTAGAAAAGGTACAAGTGCAATACATTACTGAAATAAAATAAGGCAGTAAAAAGTAATGCTGGCACTTTTTACTGATTTAATATCACACAAAAAAACTTAGTTAAAAATGAAATATTACATAATTACAATATTATAATGTTGTCCAAAAACATGAAATATTGCACATGTAATCAAAATAATGCACATGGAACTGAAATATTGCAACTGAGAAATGAAAAAAATAAATATTGCATGTGAAAGGAAACACTGCACATGGAAACTGATGTTGCACAAACTATTGAGAAAACTCTTCTTACAAATAAAATGAGGTAAAATAAAGCTTCATTCATCTCAAAGGAAATTCTTGTGCCAGATATCACTCAGAAAAGCAAACAAAATGACATCACAAAAGAAATGCAGTGACTATAAAGTAGTCAAGAAATGATATAGCTACAAAGCAATAGAGAAGTTCAGTAAGTAGCTAAAATAAGGCTGTAAAAAGTAATGCTGGCCACTAAGGTAATATCACACATGATAGTGAAAAATTGGACCTGAAAATGAGATGCAAATGAAATATTACCTTGGCACTGTTGACCATAAAAGTGAAACGTTGTACAGGTAGGCAGAATGATGCACCTGAAACTGAAATATTCCAACTGAAAAATGAATATATGAAATATTTTACATGAAATTAAATGCTATGTGATATGGAAACTGATGCTGCACAAAACTGACATTAAAAAAAGACAAAACTTTATTTATCCTGAAGGAAAATCCTACGCTAGATATTGCTAAAAAAAAAAAAAAAAAAAAAGAAAAAAGGACACAGCATAAGAAATGCAATGACCAAAAAGTAGAAAAACAATAATATATTACACCACTGACATAAAATAAGTAGCTAAAATAAGGCTAGAGTAGAAAAATAAAAAGTACTGCTGGTAATTAAAGTGAGGTAATATTACACTTGATGAGGGAGTATTGCACCTGAAAATGAATTATTGCACCTGACGTGAAGATATTGCTCAGAAAAACAAACAAAATGACATAATGAAAGAAATGCAATGAATAAAAAGTAGAAAGCAATAAGATTTAAGTACAAAACAATACAGAAATAAAATAAGTAGCTAAAATAAGGCTTGAATAGAAAAATAAAAGTATTGCTGGTACTTACACTAAGATAATATCACACAGAGGATATATAGCACCTGAAAATGAAATCTTGCACATTGCATCGACAATATATTGCTCAGAAAAACAAACAAAATGACACAAAATCAGAAATGCAGTGACTAAAAGTAGAAAAGCAATAAAACATGAGTACAATAAAATACTAAAAATACAGTAAAAAAATGTAATGCAGGCAATTATACTAAGGCAATAATTAATATCACACATCATAGTGAAAATTGCACCTGAAAAAGTAAGATAAATATGAAATATTGCACATTATATTGACAATGTTGACCTGAAAGTGAAATATTGCACATGAAAATGAAACAACACAGATGCTGTCCAAACTGCTGAGAAAAGTATGATGCTACCATCATAGGTTGACTATGAAACAATACTGATATTAGTGTTTAGATGTAAGTGTGATCGCTGCAAAAAGGGGAGAAATTCTACAGTTTGATGGCCACTGGAGGGACATTTTACTGCATCTTTCTCCTGTCTTTTTATTTTATATATCTGGTATTCAAACACACTGATCATTCCTTTTCTTCCACTTCAGGATACCTTTTTCTTCCTCACTCTTTCTGCTCTCTGGGGTCAGATTTACCGGGACGATGTGTTGGTTTTTATTCGCCGAGTTGTTTGAACTGAAACAGTAGCAGTGAGTCGAGGTGTGGCTGGTGAGGTGTGGAGAGACGGAGCAGGGCAGGGCTTGTTTACCCACTGATGAATGTACAGCTCATAATGATATATCATGCTGAAAGGCTGTCAAGGCAGAACATTTCTACACGTCACAGCTTCTGTTTTTCTTTTTCCACTGGAGGCAAAACCGCTGAAAGATTGATGTGTTATCTGAGGTGAAGTTGAAGTACACTAGCAGTCACAAGTTTGGACACAGCTTCTCATTTAATGGTTTTTCTTTATTTTCATTGTAGATTCTCATTGAAATCATCACAACTGTGAATGAACACATACGGAATTATGTTGTAAACAACAAAGTGTGAAATAAATCAAAACATGTTTACTATTTTAGATTCTTCAAAGTAGCTACCCTTTGCTTTGATTACTGCTTTGCACACTCTTGATATTCTCTTAATGAGCTTCGTGACGTAGTCTCCTGAAATGGTTTCACTTCACAGGTGTTCATTGTCAAGGTTCATTTGTAGAATTTCTTCCTTCTTAATGGGGTTGGGACCATCAGTTGTGTTGTGCAGAAGTCAGGTTGGTCCACAGTTGACAGCTCTATTTGACAACTGTTAGAATCCATATTATGGCAAGAACCAATCAGCTAAGGAAAGAGAAACGACAGTCCATCATTACTTTAAGAACTGAAGGTCAGTCAGTCTGGAAAATTTCAAGAACTTTGAATGAATCCTCCAGCAACTATCTAGGAACTACCCAGAAACCTACGAGGAACTATCTAGGAACTACCCAGGAACCTACCAGGAACTATCTAGGAACTACCCAGGAACTTACAAGAAGCCATCGAGGAACTACTCGGGAACCTATGAGGAACCATCTAGGAACTACCCAGGAACCTACAAAAACTTTGACTGTATCCCCAAGTTCAGTCACAAAAACCATCCAGCTCTACGACCAAACTGGCTCCATGAGGACCTCCCCAGGAAAGGAAGACCAAGAGTCTCCTCTGCTGCTGAGGAGAAGTTCATCTGAGTCTCCAGCCTCAGAAATGGAAAGTTAACAGCAGCTCAGATTAGAGCCCAGATAAATGCCTCAGAGTTCTAGTAGCAGACACATCTCTACATCAACTGTTCAGAGGAGATTGAACCAATCAGGCCTTTATGGTCCAATAGCTGCTCAGAAACCACTACTAAGGAAAAGCAACAAGCAGAAGAGATTAGTTTGGACCAAGAAACACCAGGAATGAACATTAGACCAGTGGAGATCTGGGCTTTGGTCTGATGAGTCCAAATCTGAGATCTTTGGTTCCACCTGTCGTGTCTTTGTGAGACCAGAAAAGGTGGACGGATGGTCTCTAGATGGTCTCTACATGCATGGTTCCCACCATGAAGCATGGAGGAGGAGGTGTGATGGTGTGGGGGTGCTTTGCTGGTGACACTGTTGGGGATTTATTCCAAACTGAAGGAACCCTGAACCAGCATGGCTACCACAGCATCCTGCAGCAACATGACATCCCATCAGGTTTGGTTTAGTTGGACCATCATTTATTTTCCAACAGGACAATGACCCCAAACACACCTCCAGGTTGTGGAAGGACTATCTGACCAAGAAGGAGATGATGGAGATGACCTGGCCTCCACAGTCACCTGACCTAAACCCAATCCAGATGTTTGGGATGAGATGAACCACAGAGTGAAGGCAGAAGGACCAGCAAGTGCTCAGCATCTCTGGAACTCCTTCAAGACTGTTGGAGAACCTTTTCAGGTTCTACCTCATGAAGCTCATCCAGAGAATTTGATGCCTTCAGTGAGAATCTACAATGTAAATAGTCGAGAAAATAAAGAAAAAACATTAAATGAGAAACGTTTGACTGGTAGTGTTTGCTGAAATGTGGCTCCACAGCAGCAATATTGATTCAGCCGGCCGATCTTTTCACCACGATGGTCCAGGTCTTCGGTTTACTGAACACAAACCGGAGCTGTTTGTCTTCTCTGAAGCTCGAAGGAAAATCTATGTTTAAAAATGTCTCAAGGTTACATCATTATTAACGCTACTGTGCTCTGTGCAGCTGTCCTTGTTGGCTGCTGCTACATGGGAAAAAAGGCACCCTTGGGAAAAAAACATAGCGTGCAGCCTCAAGTGTCTGCTTTTATATGGAGTCCTCTCGTTGTCAAACATGTCCTGCATCTACTCAACGTGTCCTCTCATATCAGCTACAACAGGAACAGCAGCGTATTTGAAACAATTCCCTCAGAAGTCAACCAATATGAAAACAACAACACAGATTTTCTGGAGTTTTTCTGCTTGATCATTGTGGATTCCCCGTCCTTCTTCCTCCAAAGTGACCCTCCATCTGTGCAAAAGACGAGTTCTAGAACAGCAGGCAGATTTCTGCACACACACATTGTTCCTGCACTCATCTGAGGTGATTATCGAAGCAGCCAAACACACAAACACACATGCAGAGGCCTTTGAGCAGCAATATTCAGTCTGTTAGGAACAGACTCACAGCAATCTGAGTCAGATTTAGTTGTGAATATTTGTTTAAAAAAAAAAAAAAAAAAGCTTTTTGAAAAAATGCTGAGAAGTTGAAGCTGCTGATGTGTGTTTTTTTAATTTGAGAAAATCATTGGAAACCACTGATTTCATAGATTTACACAGATAAATTCATCCTGTTGTGGACATTCAAGGTGTCCAGTAGCTCATACATGCTAGTTTTAAGAAAAATAAGGAAACTAATGTGCAAAATAATTGTGCAGATTCACAGTTTTGTTTTTGTTTTTAACGTTAGAGTCTTAATCTGGACAGCAACTTGTAGGTAAAAATGTCAAATCTACTAAGAAGTACACTATTATGAGGCAGAATACTATAAACGAGCACCTCAACATGATGCTAAAGTGCAGTATGTGCATATTTATTCACTAAAATATCTTTAATTTAGAGAAAAATGTCATTAAAATCCCTGAAATTCTGTGAATTCATGATTATAGTTTCTGGTACTTCTTACATGCAGCAGAGAGGTCAGTAGGATGTTATTTTATGAGTTTCCACGTAATAATTCTGCTCCATAATCCTAATTTGATTGCTTTTGAGGGCAACATTCAAAGACAGAAGGTTACAATTTGTGGCCTCCTGCCATCTGAGCTCTTTTTGATTAAGCAAGCAGCAGGCCGTCTAGTTTTTCTGGTTCATGCGTGTGCATTTATTTTCCATTCATGTCAGCGGAGGAAATCTTTTGACTTTAATGGTTTTTCATTCATACAGTCTGCGGTATTTACATTGTGCTCATTGTACACTGTTGCACAACCGTCTAGATGAGTTCAGCAAAGACTGCAAACAAAACCACACAATCGGATCTCCTGTCTGCTCATTCATCTTCCTCCTCCGTTGTTCTTTCTGCCCGGCAGGTGTGGTGCTGATGGAGATCTCCGAGGTCCACAGGAAGGTGCATCTGGAGCTGGAGGAGAATGTGAGTCGTGCTGTTGTAACACTTCCTGCACATTCTTGTGTCGTCTAATCGTTGTGTAATTGCGTCGCCTCACCCAAAACGTGCTCGTCAGAGATTCTCCAACCTCCAACGAGCTAAACCTCAGTTTATTTAGCAGCATTTAGTGGTCAGTCGGTCTCCCTCACCTGCCTCTGCAGCAGCTGGCATCATGAAATAAACAAAGTATATGAAGGCGCTGAATGAGGAAACAGCAGGTTTGGACTGTCGAACACCTGTGGTTTTATTTCCTTCCTGAGAACAGAGGCAGGTCTGAACACGTTGTGGGAAAATACCAGCTGGAGCTGTTAGAGTTTATTAATCAGCCAACTGGCTCCACTGCAGGGCAGCAAATAAAGACTACTGTCATTTATACTTTATTATTTCTTCATCCATTTTTTACAAGTTTCATCATATACAAAAATATAGAAAATATGAATGTTAGTAGATATTTCCAGAGAGAAATGTGTCATCTTGTTGTTATTTTAGTTATTTTATTGACAGAACCCAACGAGATCCAGCTTTGTGATGAAGTATGAACAGAGACGTCTTTTAACGCAGCCTATAACTGATTTTTTTCTCATATGCTCCTTTCTCCACTATATTTTATTTATTTATTTATTTATTTTCATTCATTTTTTTAAATTTTCATCATAAAGTCAGTAAAAATATAGAAAACATAAATATTTAGTAGATGTTTCCATAAAATAAAACCTTTTTTTTGTTGAATTTTTTTTTCGGAACCAAACGAAATTCAGCTTTGTGATGATGTAAGAAATCCACAAAGATGCTTTTAAAAAAAAATATTTAAACACAGCCTACAACTCTGGTCTCCACTATATTTTATTTATTTATTCATTATTTTTCATGCATTTAAAAAAAAAAACATCATGTAGTCTGTAAAAATATAGAAAATACAAATATTCAGTAGATGTTTCCAGAGAGAAATGTCCCTTTTTTTTTAATTTTTTTGTCAGGTCCATGAAGAGACGCCTTTTTAACATAGCCTACAACTTATATTTCTTTTCCTATATGCTCCTATCACCACTATATATATTTTTTTATATTTTTTTAGCATTTTTTCATGCATTTTTTAAAAAAATCATGTAGTTTGTAAAAATATAGAGAATATAAACGTTTAATAGATGTTTCCAGAGAAAAATTTGTCTTTCTTATTTTATTTTGTTATTTTTTTGTTTGAAATTATAGGGATTCAGCTTTGCGATGATGTACGAAATCCATCAAGACACTTTTTATTTGTTAAACACAGCCTGCACCTCCTGTCTCCACTGTATTTTGTGTATTTTTTTTATTATTTTTTCATGCATTTTTGTCATTTTCATCATAAAGTCTATAAAAATATAGAAAATACAAATATTTAGTAGACATTTCCAGAGAGAAATCTGTATTCTTTATTTCCTTTTTTGTTAATTTTGTTGTTAGAGCCCAACGGGATTCAGCTTTGTGATACAGACACATTTTTTAAAACACAGCCTATAACTCATATGCTTGGTTTTCTACTATATACTATTAACTTTTTGCAATCTTGTCTAGTTTGTAAAATGTCTTTAAGTGTCTTGAAAAGCGCTTTATAAGTATTATGTCTTGTTGTTATTTTAGAATAGAAAAAGCAGCAAAGTCTCACACAGGAGCAGCTGGAACGCGAGTTTCATTTGAAAAATGACTGAAATCCATTTCCTGTCCTTCCTCTAATTGAATGGACACCGTGTCATGGTGACATTTCTGTTGTTTAAGAACTTCCAGAGGATCATTTCACGACAACCACAGGATTATTTTGCTCAGGTTTCGAGCTTGGGAAATAAATAATAGCCCAGTTTGAAAATAACCTGTTAAAGCTGAACTCTGGGGCGAGAAAGTTGCGATTGGCTCCTCTGAGACGCTGCTGCTAACAGCATCAGTGGGTGGCTCGACTTGTTAATGGACTCCCGATTGTGAGTCATCGCATCAATTCAGGTCGGAGAAAATGAGGGAAGAAAAAGCCTGCGAGTGGCTCCGGTGACGCCGTGTGTTGTTCATGCGACGGTCATCGGGGTGCGTTCGGTAATAGGGTCTTTAAATCACTGATCCGCCCGACGTGGGCGCAGACGCTGCAGCTTGGACACCCTCGCACTAATGAGAGCGCTGCAGAGAAGACCGTGGGCTTTCCCACGCTTTGTTTCTGACTCATTCATAAGCGCAACCTTGGACTCGGCTCTCACCCCCGCACCGATACACTCTAGATGATCGCTCTCCAGCTTTCTCTTTGAGCTGACAAACTGCAGCCCTCCATCCTCCCATCAGGTTTATAATCACCACCGTGTCTCCTCTCCTCTGTCTCTCCTCGTCCCTCCACCTGAAGTTTAAGAGGTTCCACCGGGAGATAATAGCCGAGCTGGAGAGGAAGACTGACATGGATGTCAAATACATGACAGTGAGTAGCAGAAATCCCTGCATCACCCCTGTGAAAACACACTTCCATTAAAAAAAAAAAATACACGTTTTTGTTCTTATAACTGGTTTACTGGCTTGTTAATGTGTTCACTGGTCATTCAGAGCATTTAACACAAACTTCACTGTTTTAGCACAAATAACAAGCATGATATTGGTTTAAAAAGGGTTCATTTTGAGTTGGAATCATTGTAAACACAATTTATTGATACAATATTAGTTATAACATATGAGATAAGTATAAAAACAGTGCAGTTTCTGTCCTAATGAGAGTTGTGTGCAAAAACAACACATAAGGCTCCATTTTTCAGAAGCGATGTAATGTGCTTCTCCAACATTCCTTATTTCCAAGATAATAAACCAACAATAAGAACAAAAACAGAACAAAACACGTTTGCAGTCCACAGTGAGTCTGCACAACTGCACAAAAGTAGCAGAAAACGTGTTGTTTAACACAAACCTTCCTGTTTTATGCACAATAACAAGCATAATATGGTTTATAAAAAGTGCTAAATTTGAATTGGCGTCAATGTAAACACAATTAACTGATAAAATATTAGCTATAGCAAATGAAATAACCGGAAACTAGTGCAATAATGTGTGTTTTAGAAGTGATGAGCTCTAGAAACAAGTCTGGATACTGGGTAAAGTGAAATATGAGTTTGTATATGAAGATTTATGAAAAAGAATAAAGATTTATATCGTGATACTCATCCAATTTTTACACCAGTTTCCTGAAATTTCTAATTATTCAGCCAAGTGCAAACTTGTTCCTAATTTCTTATTAATTACTAATAAATACATTTTTAAAAATTCTAAAAATATTATTAAGGACTATTGCACATATCAGTGGTAGCACAGATTATTTTTAATTAATAAAAATACTGATGTTGTTAGTATTATTATTGCAAATAGCATATATTCTAGTGTATGTAATAATAATAATAATAATATAGTTATATGCAGGGTGTCCCTAAAGTCTGGAGACTTAGGAAATCTTATTAACTCTATATATTTTTTGCCTCCACAGATTAAATATGGCTATTACATTTCATATATATTTGATTAATTATCAAATATATATATTACATTCAATATAAAAAAATGTATTGAATAGAATGTTGTTAAAAATTTAATTTCTTGAAGATATTTTTTTTTCTCTGTGTCCAGATTTTAAGGACATCCTCTATACAATTATATTAAAAAAATAATAAAAATAAAAGGATAAATGTTAATAAAGTTACTTTATTTATTGAATAAATAAATAATATTCTTAATTATTATTGCACATATCAGTGGTATTGCACAGATTTTTTTGATTAATAGAAGTGCTGATGTTATTATTGCAAATAGCATCTATTCTAGTGCACGTAGATAATATAATTATATATTACATGTAATATGAAGATTTGTGTTGTGTACCATGTATAACTGCAAACTGAGGTATGACTATGTTGTGATACTCTACTGATTTTTGCACCACTTTCCTGAAAATTCAAATTATTCAGCCATTCAGCTGTTCTAAAAATCTTGTCAGGGTGTTTTTCCTGGCATTCACATGAATCAAAACAAAAAGAGATTGAAAATGACAAAAAAAAATATGAGACAAAAAACATGAAAAAGACTGAAAATGACAAAAAAAATGAAACCAAAAAAAGAACAAAAAGTCTGAAAACGACCAAAAATTAGACAAAAAACAACAAAGAAATAGAGAATGACAAAAAATGAGACAAAAAAACAAAAAAAGAGTTTGAAAATGACACAAAAATGAGAAAAGACAGCAAAAAGATTGAAAATGATTGAAAAAAGACAAAAAAAAAAAACCCTGCAAAATAAATGTAATTAATATACAATAGAATCGACTAAAATATGTAAAGGAAGATTTAAGGTAAAAAAAAATGCTGTGTACCATGTATACTGCAAACTGAGGTATGATTATGTTGTGATACTCAACTGATTACTTTCCCCACTTTCCTGAAAATTCAAAGTATTCTGCCATTCAGCTATTCTAAAAATCTTGTTTTTCCCAGCATTGACATGAATCGTGTCTCCGATCCAGGCCACGTTCAAGAGATACCAGATGGAGCACAAGGTGAAACAGGACTCCCTGGAGAGGTCCCAGTCAGACCTGAAGAAGCTGAGGAGGAAGAGCCAAGGCAAGAACGCCAACAAGTACGAGAACAAGGAGAGCGAGGTGAGACGGGGGAAGAACGGGACAGATGCTGCCTTCCTATGAGCATAATTACACAGAGACACTCGTCCATTCACGCTGTTTGACACCCGAGACGCAGCGTGTCACAGCGGCGGTAACAGTAGTCGGGGACGGCGTGTGAAGTGTCGCTGAGTGCAGTCATGCAGGGCAAGATCCCGGTTTGTTGTTGGGTTTCTGTTGTCCACCACCATGAACACGCCCACATGAAGGCAAACCAACAGAAATGTTCATGACACGTCCTGATCTACCGTCTAGAATAGACAGAAGTCCTGCTCAGACTTTGATAGAAGTCTTTCATTGCCCACTAAGGTTTATATCTTAAAGCTTTATTAATTATTGTTTTCCAGACTGTGTTCAGGTTAATCTGTAGCTGCCTGCTAACTTAGAATAATATCAACTGTTAAGAGTTTTTTCAGGACTGTTGCTGATTATTGGTGATCAATAAAGGCTGATAACCAACATTTAGAACCAACATACATTAGATAGAATGTTTTAACAGCACGTGAGAGCACAAACCTGTCATTCATAACTAGAATTCTTCAGTAATAAGGGTGACTATTACTAAACATGTAAATTAGAAACTGACTTGATTGAATTAGGATTGTAGATTTATCAGTTTGATTAATTATGTCTTTCTCCATTCTATCACTTTTATTCCCCACTAAGGTCCAGATGTTAAATCATTATTAATTATAGTTTTCCAGACTCTGTTTCAGGTTAATCTGTAGCCACCTTCCATCTTAGCCGCTAGCTGTTAGCATAGCATTAGCCACTGCGATGGAAGCTAACTTCCTGGTTTCTTGTTCAGTTTTTCTGCTTGAGAGACATTTCTGAGACCACAGAGTGACTAAAGACAGGTCCTAAGGTCCATATATAAAATCATTAGTAATTATTGTTTTCCAGACTCTTTCAGGCTAATCTGTTGCTGCCTGCTAACTTAGCCGTTAGCGTAGCCATAGCCACTGTGACGGAGTCTAACTTCCTGGTTTCTTGTTCAGTTTTTGCAGCTTTTTCTGAGACCACAGTCAGAGAGAGGAGGCTGCATCAGATTTAATTGATCAATAATTGGCCAAATACAGATACAGATAATCGAGAAAATTAAAAATAATGAACACTATAATGAGCCAGGTCTGTGTAAGCAGTAATATTTCAAAAATGCTGCTTTACTTTGTCATACGGAGTGTTATAGTAAACTGAATATTTATATTTATATCTATATAATAGAAGTTTTACACATTTTATGGTATAAAACATTTAAAAGTTACTTACAGCTCGAAATATGTTTGCTTTTACCGTCAAACATGCGTTAAATGTTAAATCAAATTCCCAATAAAGCTGCTTTTATTTAGATATTTTCCAGTTTCTGCTGTCAGACAGCAGAATGAGAATTAACGTAGTGAATGAAATGCAGCCCATTCCATTTTATTGCCATTTTCAAGCTACTAAAATAAAGATTTTATTACCGCAACGTTGTCTGACAAACTCAACAAACACACAGATTTTAAAAACGTCTGTACTGTCAATCCGTTTAAAATCATCTGTCTCTTTTTGTTGTTTTGTTGTCTCGTTTTTCAATCAATTTTCAATCTTTTTGTTCTTTTTTGTCTATGTTTGTCAATTTCAATCTTTTTGTTGCTTTTTCGTCTATTTTTTTGTCATTTTCAATCTTTTTGTTGTTTTTTTCAGTTTTTGTATTTAATTTATGGTTTAATTTAGGAGAAAATGTCTTTCCATAGGCCATTGCTTTCATATGGAGTATTACAGTGAAGTGAATATCCTTAGGTTTTTGATTTTTTACACATTTTATGGTATAAACCATTCAAAAGCTACTTAGCTCAAAATATGATTGCTTTTACTGTCAAATACACGTTAAAACAGCTGATAGCATCTAAGGAAAGCTTCTAGTGTGGGAACACGATAATGAAAACATGCAGAAATTGCAGACTTTCTTCCTATTCTCTGCTCCAGTCCTCTCTTGTTTCTTTCTCTCTTTCACCTTCCTTTTATTTCCACCTCTCTCCTCCCTCGTTAATCTGATTTAAGTCCAGATTTTAAGGTTTAGAGACGCTGGGTCGGGCCCGCTAACCTCCAGACAGGGCGTCAGGGTTTAGATGACTCACCAGACACCAAAGACACTTCAAAGCCTCAGAACGATCCGACAGAAGACAGAGATGGAATAAAAAGAAAAATATATAGTGGGAGAGCTGTCACAGCTGTCAAACAGCTGATTAACAGAGACTGCAGAAAGTCTGTGTACACGAGATGAGCAGAGACCTAGGTGTGCAGCAAAGAAGACGTCAAGGAGGGAAAAAGGAGATTTATCTGCGGTTTTTCTTCAGCTCTTTTTTACCTGTACTCCTGCAGATAAACACAGGTTGTCCGTAGCAACAGGCTCGGTGAATTGTTGACAGATGTAAAGTGATTAGGAGGGTGTGTGTGTGTGTGTGTGTGTGTGTGTGTGTGTGTGTGTGTGTGTGTGTGTGTGTGTGTGTGTGTGTGTGTGTGTGTGTGTGTGTGTGTGTGTGTGTGTGTGTGTGTGTGTGTGTGTGTGTGTGTGTGTGTGTGTGTGTGTGTGTGTGTGTGTGTGTGTATGTGTGCATTGAAATAGCATTTCACACTCTCCGTTTTTTCCCTCTTCCACTTAGAAACCGTGTCGCCCACTTCATCTACAGATATGGAACAATATTCATCCTCGCTTTCCCTTTATCTCTGTATGTGCTTTAATTGTCAGATTATCTTTTACTGCTGTGGAATTCGACAGTGATTCTGCAAAAACAGAGCAATTAATTTAAAATGCATGTTCTTTGGTAGCTTATTTCAATAATTCTGAATAATTTCACTACTACATACAACAGTCAGATGCTTCCTGAAAGACCATAAAAATAGAATTTAGTTTTTTTTGGTGCATTTCTCAAATAGTTAAGTTTGTGTGTTTTTGTGGTCTATGGAAAGACATTTTCTCCTAAATTAAACCATAAAGAGCTATAACGAACCTTTGAACGGTTTATACCATAAAATGTGTAAAAAAAAAACCCAAAACTTGAGGATTTTCAGTTCACTTTAATTTGACAAAGAAACGCAGCATTTTATAAAAAAAAAATTCTACTTGAAAAATCGACCTGGCTGATTATCGTGGTCGATATTTGGCACTTTCTCCATTATCGGTGTGTGTATTTGGCCAACTGATACATTAAATCGGATCCAACCTGCTGTCTGTGGTCTCAGAAATGTCTCTAAAGCAGAAAAACTGAACAAGAAACCAGGAAGTTGGCTTCTCTCATAGCGACTAATGCTATGCTAACCGCTAGCGGCTAAGTTAGCAGGCAGCTACAGATTAACCTGAAACAGAGTCTGGAAAGCAATAATTAATAATGTTTTAAGATATTAACCATAGTGGGCAATAAAAGTGAAAGAACAGAGACATACATAACTAATCAAACTGATCAATATCAGTCGAGAGTGTCCTAATTTAATCACTTCTGTTTCTAATTTACATATTTAGCAATAGTCACACTAATTAATGAAGAATTCTAGTTATGACTGACAGGTTTCTGCTCTCACATGCTGTTAAAACATTATATCTAATGTATGTTGGTTCTAAATATTGGTTATTGGTGTTTACTGATTACTAATCATCAGCAACAGCCCTGAATAAAACCAATACCGGTCGATCATTATGTTGTTATGCTGGATGTTATTTTTCTGTTAATCAATTAATATGTGTTAATCATCTTTATTAGGAATTTGTCTCACTGTAGTAAATGTCTTTCAGATGTTTTTCACCACATAGAGCCTTCCCTGTGTGTTAAATATCCAGAGTAAAAAAACTATCAATACTGCAGATTTATTTCCATAAAAACAGGATATATACGTCACTAATGTCTATAATTGCCATATCCTTTTGACTAGTCTACGCCTAATGCACCACAGAGTAGCTATTATTTCAGATTTAAATATCGACGTCATCTTTGTCCAAACAGCACCGACTGTCTGCTCGTTTAACACCGGAAACTCTGACATGAAGCGATGCAGATCTGTTAAAATATCCCCCTCCGTATCCGACACCGTGATCACAGTGTTACCTTTGTAGCTGCAAGTCGACACGCAAGCAGATGCAAATATCTGAAGCATTCACACCTACACAAATAACAGCAGAAATAGAACTCTTCCACTCATTACTGCCCATTTTATTCTCTTTTTCTGCCTCTGTTTTTACAAAATAATCCAAGTAAGGGCACATTTTACTGTAGTATCCAGTAATAAACCACTAAATTCAAGTTTAATTTATGAGAAAATGTCCTTCTATAGACGACAATCAATCTCTTTTTGTTGTTTTTTGTCTCATTTTTTGTCATTTTCATTCTTTTTGTTGTTTTTTTGGTCTAATTTTATCGTGTGAATTAGGCGACATTTCCATTTAAAATCGGCGCTCAGAGAAATGGTTAGAAGCAGCAGAAAATCCTTGTTCCTTAGCTGTGGTGAAATCAGTTGTTTTGCTCCGTGCTGGCAATCACAGATGCAGAGAGAGTCTTCTTCCTGAAGGGGGCGTGGTCAATGGATCAGGGCTAAAACCAGGAGTTAAACAGTCATGATGAAAATGGACCATCTTTGCATTATTTTGAAATAACAACAGAAATGCGGGGAAGAGGATAGACCTCCATTAATTTGCTGCAAAGGAGCAGAATACTGGACCTTTAAATAAACATTTTGGTGTCGTAGCTTTTATTTTTACTCTCCTGTGTGACACATTAGAGTCAAACTTTCTGATATTTTCCCTTGTTTCTGGGAACAGCGTGACACGGGAAATGGGAAAGATGCCAAACCTCCACAGCTTCTTCCTGGTTCTTTGCAGCTCTGATCCATTCGGGGATTTATCAGACGAGGACGGTTGTTCAGAGCTGAATAGGAAGGGTGTGTTCGTTGTATTAAGAGCCGTTATGGGCGTGTCGATGGCAGCATAAAGTGACGAGAGGATTTACAAGAAATCAGAGAGCAAAGAGCCTGACGTCATCACAATTGCTCTTTTTTTGGACAATTTCTCAGTTTGTATTTATTGTAGACATCAGAAACTCTAAGGTCCCTGTATTAATTCTGCATTAACACTATATCAGTGACACATTAACACAATGCATTCTGAATTTTGCTTTTTCTGAAACCATTCATTTATTCATTTCATTTTTCATTTATTCATTTATTTTTAAAATAGGACAATTCGTATTGATGTACATTTTCATGTAAATACAATAGATTGTAGCCATACGGCTAATTGTAGTCCACTTATATCTATATATAGCTGTAAATTGATCTGTATGAAGCTTTATTTTGTTAATTCTTCCTCATTTAGTACCCTTTTGAATAGAATAAGTGGAATGTTAGAACACTTTATTTAAAAAAACAACAAAAAGGGATTAAAAATGACCAAATAAAAGACAAAAAACACAACAAAATGATTGAAAATGACAAATGCTAGAATCTGTGGAGTGTCGTTATTTTTCTACTTAAATCTGAGCAATATTAACACGTCTTCATCAGTATTTCTACTCCTGTGCATTTATATGTGCAAAATAGTTTTTTTGTGAAATCCAATAAAATATTCAGGGTTAAATAAGACTTTTTTCTTGCACATGGACTCACATTAGATCCTCCAGCAGCCCTCGGAGCTTTTATGATCTCAGGCTGTCGGTGCAGATAAGGCCGACCCTCTTCCATCTCCGTCCTGCAGCTCCGTCCGTCACTAAACACCAAACACAAACCTGTAAACTAACAACGCCTGGTCTCCTGCACGGGAGAGATTAGGATGTTCAGAAAAGAAACCTGCTCTGTTCAAACCGTGTGCATGTCAAGATAAGACCGTGTGATCTGTTTAGAAGTTACAGCTGTTGTTTCAGATCAGATTTGTATGTAAATATATGATGTTAAATCACCTTTATCTGTGATCGTACGGTTTCAGTGCCTGGAAATCCTGACGAACCGACAAATGGACATGCAGCTGTTCGTCGCCGACGGCTTCAAGGAGGCTCTGCTGGAGGAGAAGAGACGCTTCTGTTTCCTGGTGGACAAACACTGCATGTTCTCCTACCAGATCGCCTCCTTCCATGACAAGGTACCAGACTCTCCTGCTGCTCCTCAGCTCGGAACCAAGCAGAGAATCTGCATTTCTTTAGACAAAACCAGCTTCCATGTTAATGAGGGTTTTGAAGAAGCAAAATGAAAAAGACAAACCCAAAGATGTTCAGCTGTCGACCTTGAATCTTCTTCTCCTCCACAGAAAATTGGATATATTTGATATATTCTGGTCAATCAACAGCTTATAGACCATCTGGAGACCCATAATGCCTTTAACCCCTTGCAGTCAGGCTTTAGATCGGGGCACAGCACAATTTATGGTTACTTTGACAAACTTTATGGTTAATTTTGCTAAATTTATGCTGAATTTAGCTAAATTTATCATTCGTTTTGCTAAATTTGTGGTTACTTTTACTAAATTTATGCCTAATTTTACTAAATTTATGGTTAACTTTGCTAAATTTAAGGTTAATTTAGATACATTTATGGTTAATTTAGCTAAATTCATGGTTACTTTATTGAAATTTATGGTTAATTTAACTAAATGTGTGGTTAATTTTATTATTTTTTATATGTAGAAGTAGTAAAATCAGTTGATTTTTACCATTAATACAGCTGTTTGTTAATATATACTGTAGTTTTGTTTCACAGAATATGCCTTCAACATTTTCTCTAACCGAAGACACAACAATTTATTCCAAAACCCACAATCTCAGGAACAACAACGTTGCCATGGCGACATGGATGTGAGCGGCGCTCCTGCTGATTACTCATGTTTTCTTTTAATATCTTTCTTATTTCCGTGGCTGCCGGACAGGCCAGAGACATTCTGACGGAGAAGCTGAGCAGCTGGCAGGACCAGTGCAACGACGCCACCAACATGCCCGACAGCGTCCTGTCCATGATCGAGGGGCTGAGGACGCCGGTCTCCATCACACCGCTGCCATCTCCGTCACCGTCACGACACAGCGTGGTAAAAAAGGCACATTCAGGCTGGTTTTAGTGGGAAATGTGCTGCTTTCTCATATATATATATATATATATATATATATATATATATATGATGTGGTAGGAAACTAAATGTCACCTGTACCAGATGGAAGCCTGAGAAATAGAGAAGCTTTAAACCGACTTCCTGTGTTGATCTGAATATTAAAGATGACAGAACTGTTGAGATATGAAGTAGATACAAGTACTTAATGTGCTGCAGAAATACAAGTATACTGACAAGAAGAACAAAATGAAGAAGACAAGCTATTACTGCTAATACTACTACTACTACAAATAATACTACTAATACTAATAATACTAACACCAACACTACTACTACTACTACTATAGCTAATAATAATGATAATAATAATAATAATAATAATAATAATAATAATAATAATAATAATAATAATAATAATAGTAATAATGCTTATAATACTAACACCAACACTACTACTACTACTACTAATACTACTACTACTACAGCTAATAATAATAATAATAGTAATAATAATAATAATAATAATAATAATAATAATAATAATAATAATAATAATAATAATAATAATAATAATTCTTATAATACTAACACCAACACTACTACTACTACTAATACTACTAATAGTAATAATACTAACACTAACACTACTACTACTACTAATTCTAATACTGCTAATATTACTACTACTACTGCTGCTACTACTTATCCTACTACTACTAATACTACTACTACTAGCACTTATACTAATACTACTAATACTATTACTGCAGAGACTGATACTACTGGTACTAATGCTATATTGCTAATACTGCTAATACTACTACTAGTACTAATGCTAACAGTAATACTACTAATACTACTATCCAATAAGAACATTGAGCTACAGATAACTACTCAGTCCAAACAAATGAAATAGATAAAAGATTTTCACAATAAATTTGTACAACACCAGATAAAGTCCTGAAGGGCCCCACCTACACACATTTATGGTTCATTTTGCTAAATTTGATGAATTTTGGTACATTTACAGTAAATTTTTGCTAAATTTGTGGTTAATTTTACTAAATTCGTAGTTAATTTTGCTAAATGTATGGTTAATTTTGCAAAATTGATGGTTCATTTTGCTAAATTTATGCTTCATTTTGCTAAATTTATGCTTCATTTTCCTTAATATCCCTGTTTCAGAACATCTCTGCTCCTCCAGCTCCACTTCTAAAGGCCCAGACCAGCCCTCTGGCCAACATGTTCACCCAGGAGAATGTCAGTGTATCAGCTTCTACCAACAACATCACTGGTAAGATGGCATTTAATTTTCATTTAGCACCTCTTTCTGTGTTATTTTTTCAATACAGAAAGTTTAACGCAAGAAGCTTTTATTTGATTTGGAGTTTGGTTTCACATCTTTCTGCTGCTTTCTTCTCATTACAAAAAATGATCCCAAGATGCATCAAATGCATGTTTAATTGAAGTGATTGTTGTTTTTTTAGGAGCTCCAGCTGGTATCGTAATCTCAGTCCAGGTGCACTGTTGCACTGTCGCATGTTTGACTGAGGAAATAATATTTTTCATCTTCTTACTGTTTTTCCATCTTCACCAGACCACGGGAACGGCGAGGACAGCAACCTGGCCAGGTCGGTGTCCGTCGCCACGGGACTCAACAACATGGTGAAGAGGCCTCGTGTTCGAACCATCTTCCCTCACACCGCCGGAAACAACAGCACTCTGCTGAGCTTCGACGAGGGCGACGTCATCGTCCTACTCATTCCCGACGAGAGGGACGGATGGATGTACGGCGAGCTGGAGAAGAACGGAAAGTGAGTCTGATATGGGACGTCAAAAATGTGCTCTGTATGGAGGGTTTAGATGAACAAGATGCTGTCAACAATAAGGCAAATTTATTTATATAGCGCAATTCATGCACAAGGCAATTTAAAGTGCATTACAAAGGCAAAGAAATTGATCACAAAAATGATTTAAAAGCATGCATTAAAATCATAGAAATGAAACATAATTTAAGCAATAAAATCAACATGAAATTGTATAACAATAACAAATACATTAACACTAAGACAAAAAGAGAGATAAAACAAAATCACTTTAAAGGTGACAGTGCAGTGCTGGTATTAAGACAGTCATTAATCGAAGGCTGCAGTACATAAGTAAGTCTTTAACCTTGATTTAAAGGAGTGGAGAGTTTCAGCAGACCTGCAGTTTTCTGGAAGTTTGTTCTAGATGTAATAATAATAATAATAGGCTCTGTCTCCCATGATCTGGAGCTTGGTTCTAGGGGGGCGGAGGAGGTCACTGTTATTGTTGCGGAGGTTTCGTATGGATGATTGGTGACAGAGGAGTTCTTTGAGGTAGTCCAGGTCATTGCTGTGAATGTGGTTTTATACCGAATTCTTAAGCAAAACGACCACAATGAGAAAAAAAGTGTCCCAAAGACAAACAAGACAACACAAAACTGACAAAAAATGGCAAGTCACACATGTAAAATGAGACACCTGTGACTCCTCTGAAGGAGTTACTAGAAAGAGACTAGTGATGGAGGCCTGCAAGACACCCACACATGCACAGGGAGAACATTCAAACTCCATGCAGAAGGATCCTGGGAAGGTCTGGATGGGATCCGGGGATCTTCTAGCTGCAAGGCGACAGTGCTAACCACCAAGCCACTGTGCGGCCCCGACTGGAAGCCAATGCAAACACCTCAAAACTGGAGTTATGTGATCGACTTTTTTAGCCTAGCAGCAGCGTTCAAACAAGGAAACACTCCTTCTTCCTGTATGTTTGATAGATTCTTGCCACCGTCTTCCTAAGGGTCATGTGGTTAATACGAGTTGTTCTTTGCCGTCTTTACCGTCCAGATGGTCCCCGGCCTGATTGCCAGGCTGACCATGTACGTGCACACACACAGCTCTAGCCTTGTCAAGTGCTGCCTGAGCTGAGCAGCTCGCTGATAAGGAAATCAAAGTAAAGTATAGCCTGAGGGTGGGATGTACTGCAGCCGAGCAGAGAGGAGTTCAGAGTAGCACCTGCTCCCCCACACACAACCCAAACCCTCCCTGCCTCCTCTGATGTTGCACTTTCTAAACAGGGATTTGATCTGAGGCCCTTGGAAGAGTGTTTGTGAATTTTAATCATTCATCAGGTTTGATCTTTATTGCTATCAGGGGAAATTACCTGATAAATGTATCCCCAAAAAACTGATCAAGGGCAAAAAAAAAATTTCTGAGTTGCTTTCAAAAACTTTGGTCTCGCTGCCTCGCGGCTGCAGGTGGTGGAGATGAAGCGCCTGAAGGCTTAAAAAGTGTATATCGCCGTGTTTATCTGACAAGACGGGCCTCACATCCCTGCGGGAGGTTGGGCTTTGATGCATTTGGGTCTCTTGCTGGGTTTCTACCTTTGTCTTAAATCAGCTTTGATCCCAGCAGCTCCCCTGGCTCAGACAGATTCCTGCTGATGGACTCAATGCCAGACTTCAATCCAGAGACTGAAAACCAACCTGGGGATCAGAAAATACACCAAAGCGACATCTGACTCGTGTTTATCCATTTTATTATCTGTACCCCTGTGTAGATATTCCATTAAAAATCCAGCTTGAATAGTCATTTACCACATGAACAATGTCTAGACTGGATTTCTGAGTCTTTGAATGTTATCTTCATTGAAAAAATGCTTTTCTTTCAAAAATAAGGACATTTCTAAGTGACCCCAGACTTTTGAACGGTAGTGTATCTAATATAGTTTCAGCAGTTTCTGAGAAACATAAGTACCATCTCGTCCTTATCACAAGTTCATACCAAGGACTGTGTGTCATTGAGCTGCTGTGGAACAAGACTTACTGTAATCAGTGTGTTTAACCAGCCTCTCCCTCCGTGTGCATGAATGTCAATATTTACACATTTGGCTTTGGAAAATTATTTCCTTCAAGATAAAAAGGACTCTCAAGAGCTCCTGGAAAATACATGTCATTTAACAATTGCTCTTGTTTATTCAGGGAATAAACTCATGACTGCTTCCAGCAGGATTCAAGGGCAACTTTTAAGTCAAAACTGTTCTCCTCCTGATGCTCCTGGACGCTAATAATTAGCTTAATGCAGATAATAAAATGGATAAACACCACAACAGCAACTTTAACTAATATGGAGTAACTTTAACTCCTTTACAACAACTTTGACTAATATAGAGCAACTTACACTCATTAAGAGCAACTTAAATGAATATAGAGCAACTTTAATTCATGTATACTACCTTTCAAAAGTTTAGGGTCACTTAGAAATGTCCTTACGTTTGAAAGAAAATCATTTTTTTCAATGAAGATCACATTAAATGAATGATAAATCCAGTGTAGACATTGTTAATGTGGTAAATGACTATTGTAGCTGGAAACAGCTGATTTTTAATGGAATATCTCCATAGGGGTACAGAGGAACATTTCCAGCAACCATCACTCCTGTGTTCTAATGCTACATTGTGTTAGCTAATGGTGTTGAAAGGCTCATTGATGATTAGAAAACCCTTGTGCAGTTATGTTAGCACATGGATAAAAGTGTGAGTTTTCATGGAAGACATGGAATTGTCTGGATGACCCCAAACTTTTGAACGTTAGTGTAGGTCAATTTTAACTCATTTAGAGCAACATTAATTAATTTACTGTATACAGTGAATTCATGCAACAGCACTTCTCATGATGCTCCTCATTTTAAAAAACGTCAAAGGGTATCACCTAAAAAATGTTGTTTTTCTTCACTTTTTAACAACAAAACTGCCCCGATGGCCAGTTATTTTCAATCTTTTAGAAGGAAATCTGTGACTGGAATGAATTTTAAAAAAAGAGATGCTGCGGTCGAGGTCTTATCCTCGACCTGCCAATCCAACGAACAATAACAGCGAGTTTGTTTGGAGCTGGTTTAATAAAATGAGTGAGTTTCTGTGGCCTCTGTAAGAAACAGGTGCACCTAAATAAAGCTGAAGTCATTCTTGAGCTGCAAACATGAAGTGATGAAGCCGGTAAAATGACACGATAATAAAATAAGGGTGGCACTGCAGCAACAATTTCTCACCTTGATTTTAAAAAAGTTTTATTCCAACTTTAAGACGTTAACGACATTCAAACGTTCAAAAGTTTGAATGGTAGTGTACATGAATTAAAGTTACTCTATATTAGTTTAAGTTGCTCTAAATGAGATAAAGTTGCTCTATATTAGTGAAAGGTGATATTATTAAAGTTGCTCTATATTAATTGAAGTTGCTCTATATCAGTTAAAATTGCTCTAAATGAGTTAAAATTGCTCTAAATGAGTTACAATTGCTCTATATTAGTTAAAGTTGCTGTAAATGAGTTGATCATTTCAGGCGACTTTTTCCTCTTATGATATCAAAGTGCTTTAATTGCTTCAAGAAACGAGCAACTTTCAAAATTGTGTTTTCAGTGAGGTATATTGTGCATTAAGGAAATCCTGCTAGTCTTTTTTTTTTGCTGAATTATCCATTTTAATCACAGTGGTTTAAAGAAACAAACTTCCTGATGGTGCAGCCAGACCATCATGTTCTGCAGAATGAACTGATAAATGAAATAACAGAGGAAACTGAAGCACCTCGCTGATATTTAATGCTGAAAGAGAAGCATCTTGAGTAGAGATGGAGAATAGATTTTGGAGTTCTTTACTGAGAGGCTTCCAGCTGTGCAGATGTTCTCACCCTGAGCTTGTTGTGTTTCAGGAGGGGCTGGTTCCCTTCGTCGTACTGCCGTGCTCTCTCCGAGCCTCTGGTGAATAACAACAGGTAAGGAGACTCCACATTCCAGCTAACACACACTCAGCAGCAGGTCTCACGTTGCAGCCAGCTGTATTGTCGGCCGTGTTTCCTCCAGTTACTGCTGCTGGACCGATAACCTTTTTAATCCTCAACCTTTGATTCCTGCTGTCCTTAAGTCAAATCCTGCCTCAGTTCCTTATTATTTTTTATCAATACAGTCATGTGTTGTCTTGCATGTGATGTAGTTTCTCATCTGAATACTGTTCAGTCCTTCAAACGTTCTGTTTCTAAAATTGGACTTTTTCACACGAGCTCAGCGAAGTACCAGGAAACAGGATGCTGTGTGCTGATGAATTAGATTCTGCTGCTGATGAGAGAAGGTTCAGAGAGTCGACTGCAGGCTTTTCTTCAAAGAGACTAATCCCTGTCGGATTAATTTATTAGATCTTAATGTACTGCACCTCCCACAGAGAGGCTGCTGGCCAACTGCTACCAGTTTAAACTATAACCAGTGCCGGGGGACACAACAACATAGAACACATCCTCGTCCTTTTGTCCTCTTCGGGAACTTCCATTGACCACATTAAGTCGATCCTTTAATCCTAATTTAACATCATCTCTACAAGCTTTGTATGTTAAAATTAATGCAACTCTGGACAGAAATAAATGCTGTAACTTTGCAGAAGCTTATCGAAACGATGCCACGGCGAATGTATGTCGTTCTCAGAGCTAAAGGCGGTCCAATGAAATTTTAGAGTGCGTGACTTTTTTTTTTTTGGACATGCGGTGTATTTCTGATTTATTTATTGCTTCTGTGTCTCCACAGTGAGGCTGCCGTCCCGTACCGCAGCAGAAGTGTGGTCAACCTCCACCATCAGGACACGGAGACGGACGAGGCCACCATGGTGCTCCCTCCGGCCGATTACTGTGACATCTCGCCTCGCAGCGCCGTTAAGAACAACACCGTCACCACCATCAGCAACCACCACCACCACTCCCCGACACCGTCTGCAGCCTCGTCCTCCTCGTTTGATCACAACACGGTCAGTCAATGAGCCAGAAATGGGGTTTATTGGGGCGCCCAAGTAGCTCAACTATTCGAGCTGGCAACCCGTGAACAGGGGCGCTTGTCCTCAACGCAGCTGCCTGGGTTCGATTCTAGCTCACTGCCCTTTATTGCAGGTCTCCCCCCAATCTTCCCCTACTTTCCTGTCTGCCTCTCTAGACTAACATGTCTAGTAATGCCAACAAAAGGCCAAAAAATATCTTTAAAAAAAGAAGAAATGTGGTTTATTCACATTATCTGAATTATTTCTGGATTTTCTAAGAGTTGGAACTGTGTTCAAAATGTTGAGCCACCAAACGATTGTTCTAAGAAATGCAATCAGCCCAGAACACTGACCGTCCTGCTGTCATAGCGTCGGGATGCGACTGGCATTATGAGGCCACGTCTCACCTGATACCTGCTGCACCTTCGCTACTGTACGCTCGGCCTTATCTGGACTCCTGGAGTCGGTGTCAGATGAGCTTTTTATGTCTCCTCTGGAAACCTGACCACATTTGGCAGACGTAGGCAATAAAAAATCAATTATTGGGACTCCAGGATAGTCTCACACAGACTAACTAAGGTTTATTCTGGGTATTTGCACCCACTGATGGTTTATTTCGGCTTTAGCATCATGTTTTATTTGTTAGATGAGGTAATGCGCTTTATATTTCGACTAAAATAAACACTAAACACATTTTCAGAATTTTGCTGGCTTAACTTTTGACTGTCTTTTACAAGGATGCCCGTCACAATGCTTAAAAGAATAAAAGCATGAAATAAAATTATGGAACAACCAGTCCAGTAACATCAGCATGAAGGGCAATATCACTCCTGTCAGTCAGAAGGGATTTAAATTGATTAGAAGGTAATACCGCACCAGATTCCTTTGCTTCTGCAGATGTTCCGCTTATGTGGAGCATAATAATTAAAAATTTGGGGACCTAGCGCAGTGTGAAATTGATCTTTTAGTTAAAAAAAAAAACACGCAAGATAAATAAAAAGCAATGCCAAACTTTGTCATATAGAATCCATTTAAAGGCATCCCCAGTTGTGAACCTCAGGGCAGAGCGATAAACAGCGATAAAGAGGTTGGGCAAGAGAATAAAAATTACATCACTGTAATCTGCAAGGAATAAAAAGGTTCGCTGAACAATTTGCTTGCTGCATTTCTGAGTAATACACGGCTTGTGTCTATAAAACAGATTAAAAAACAGTTTGTCACAAAGCCAAGGCGGTTTTAAGAAAATCTGATGTTCCTTTAAAAGTAGTAATAGTGACGTCAGTGTAATTGTTTGGTTTTTAAAAGAACGGCATACATTTTGAGTTTAACAACTAATTAAAGATCAGTTAAAAGCTCCCTGAGTGGCACAAAAAACAACATACATGAACCATCAGAGCAACAAGGGGTATTACTGCATGTAAAATATTTGTAAAAATTATTAATTAAAGTGGTCCTAAAATCGTACCCTGTGGAACGTCTTAGTCACAAACCTGCACAGAAGCCGTCATCTCTAACAGTTTATTTTACAGGGTTTTTTTTTTTTTTGGTCAAATACTGTAATTTCTAAGCCTCTCAAAGGTATGTGATAATGTACAGTATCAATACATAAATCAATAAATAATCACACACAATACAGCTTAGAATCTAATGATGCTATTAACATAATTTCATTTAATGTAGGACAAAAGTGGTATATAGAGTAACAAAAAAATAAAACGTTAAAAGTTAACCGCCTGAGTAACAGACGGTGTGGTTTCACCTGTGGTTGTTAACACCTGAATCATTTGTAAAAAATTATGAATAAAGTGGTCCTTAAGTCATACTCTGTGGAAGGCCAAGAAACCGTCAGCTGCAACAGTTTATTTTCTGCTTTTTTTGACAAATCCAATTATTTTTAAGCATCTGAAATCCATATTGATAGATAAATCAATAAATAGTCCTTCACAATTCAGTATAATCTGATGATGCTAGCAATGCAATTTAATTTACAGCAAAAGTGGTATATAAAGTTATTAAATTGCTCATATGCAGGTGTTAATCCTTTAAGACCTACCATTGTGGAAGTCCGCCAGGGCATATTCTTACATTTTTATATACTGTAGTGCAATTTTTAGTAATATTTTTATTTGCTTTACATCAATATAACCCTTATATCCCAAATTTGAATAATATGTATTGACTTATATCTTAACTACTACAATAAATTGCTTAAAAGTACAATAAACCTAAAAACTAAAAATAATTTTAGTCTTTTTTCACATTTATTTCAAAATACAGAAACTGCATAGCTGTATCCCTCAAATTAGTAAAAAAGTTGCACAACATTTCATGGACTCGTTTATAAAGATTTTTATTATGTGCGCTTTATTGTGTATTTTTACAAACCCACCACTGCAATGAAAAAGCCCTCTGAGACATGGTGAATATGTGAAATGTTAGTTTAATTCTCCAGATTTTATAAGCAAAAAGAATGATGCATCTATCTTATCTGGTTTTAAATCTCCTGCCAATCAAAAATGAATATGCAATCGTAGTGCCAGCGCTACACTGGGTTCTATAGGGTTAATGCATATGAATGGGCTCTGCTTCTAAAGTCTGTCAGGGTTTTAAGTAAATAAAAAGGTTATAAAGATGCTTTTCTGACAGTTTTATTCGGAAAACAGTCCTATTATGCAAACATGCAGCTCCAGGATCCGTCCTCGTGGTTTTTCAGGGGATGAGGACACAAACCAAGTGGCTCACAGCTGTAAAAATCTGGTTGTAATAATAACAATCCCTGGTGTGCTGATAATGGGTCTCTGGGAGAATCTGTTCCAGTCAGAGGCAGGACCGCTGGGATCTGCGTGAGACTATGCTAAAGGTCGACCTGGGTGACATAATGATGACGTTCCAGCAGCTCCTCACTTGTCAAATGTCCTTCCATTTGCATACGACGCAAAGTCGCAGGCAAAGTTGTGGTTTTCCCTCGACAAGAGCTTTTTAGTTCCCCTGTGCTGGGTGATGTAAATGCATTGCGGTGTGTCAGGGTCAAATGCACACGGACTGTCTACGATTACACAACCTCTGCACAGACTTCTTCATGCAAATGTGCAAAATATACAGAGAAAAGTAGTTTATCCCTTCATTTGGTGCTTTAAATGTGGAAGATTGCATATTTCTGAATGCAATCTGAGCAAAACAACACAAAAAGCGTGCAAAGAAAACCTAAAAACCCCACAAAAACATACAAATCAACCACAAAAGACATAAAATAAGGCACACACAGTCACATTAAATTTAACTACTTGCAGCGTTAATTTGGCTGCACTGGAGGTTATTTCTGAATGAATTCTGAGCCACAACACATAAAATAATCGGAAAAATACACAAATTAACCACAAACACAGTGATTCATAGATAGATGGATAGATAGATACTTTATTAATCCCGAGGGAAATTCAAGTCCTGTAACACTATCCACTCGCAGCATTGATTCAGCGGCAATGGAAATTATTTTTGTACTAAAAAGTGCAAAAGAAACCTAAGAAAATATCTACAAAATGACACAAATCACCCAGACAAGACAGAAAATAAGGTACACAGTCACTCACATTAAATTTGTCTACTTGCAGCATTAATTAGGCTGCACTGAAGGTTATTTCTGAATAAATTCTGAACAGAAAGACACAAAATGATCACAAAAACACACAAATCAACCACAAAAGACAGAAAATAAGGCAGACACACTCGATCACATTAAATTTGACCACTAGCAGCATTAATTTGGCTGTTTTAAACTTTGTCCTAAAGTTCTTCACTTTCTGCATCATCGACCAACTACATAGTTTTTTTTTAACTGGGCCACACATCACTAAGATTTGTTGGTTTTTGCATCTTTCCACCTTAATAGACACACAGCAGATCCAGCAAGAAGGAAACGCCAACAGAATGAACTCTCTGGCGCTGTTCTGGTCGTTTGCAATGTTTGACCCAGTTAGAGCTTCAGCAGTCAGATGGCAAATGGAGATACTTTCCTCTTTCTTGCCTGTATTCATTATTCACCGCTCATTTGGTCCATGGCCATGCTAGTAGAGTCAAACGCCGGCGAGTGCGTCCCGTCAGTCGACATCCGCCAGCCGTCTCCATCACTGGCTCGGCTTTATGCTGGAATTCCACTCTGGCTTGAACCCGACACCAGCCTCCCTTCTTTGTCACTCTCTCTTCATTATTCCTCCTGTTTGTCTTTTATCTCGACATCTGAACGCTCGCCTCTCCTTCTTCATACCTCTCCATGCACTTCCTAATCAAACGACGGTCACTTCCTGGAAAGTTTAAGACTCACAACAAATAAGGGTCATTCCAGAACTGGAGGACATTTAGGATTCAAAATGTCTTTTACAGTGTTCTGCTCCATATTCATCAATAATAGGTACTGATTGACTCAACTTCCACATCAATGGTAGCATTTTTATTCCATGTTTTCTGTGTTGTTTGCTAACCCTACTCTAATCACAGTAACAGGGTTGCTAATCCATGCTAATGTGATCTTTTTCTCAGCAGTAGAAGCTAGATATTTAGCTGCTGTTACTGCTGACCAAGAGGACAAATTGACTGATGGAAAATAGTCCAAAGAATTAGTCTGATCCTGATAATATGAGGTAGAGTGAGACATTCAATCAAGGCTGACAATGGGATGAAAAGATGGAAAATAGAAGAGAGGACATAGCTTTGCTCTACTTATTCTTTAGGAAAACTGTTTAATGATGTTGATGACAAAAACAAGACAGAAAATGACAAAAGAAGACAGAAAATGACAAAAACAAGACAAAAATGACAAAAACAAGACAGAAAATGACAAAAGAAGACAGAAAATGACAAAAACAAGACAAAAATGACAAAAACAAGACAGAAAATGACGAAAAGAAGACACAAAATGACAAAAACATGACATAAAATGACAAAAACAAGACAGAAAATGACAAAAACAAGACACAAAATGACAAAGGGGGCAGTGGTGGCGCAACAGTCAAGTCTCTGGACTACTGATCAGAAGGTCAGAGGTTCAAGCCTCGATGTGGCCACTGTTGGGCCCTTAAGCAAGGCCCTTAACCCTTCCTGCTCCAGGGGGCGCTGTACCACGGCTGACCCGTCGCTCTGACTCCCCCAACTGGGGAGAGATGCGAAAACTGCCCTTGTGGGACTAATAAGGGGATAATAAAATTTAAAAAAACAGGATACAAGACAGAAAAGACAAAAACATCAACAGTGTTGCTAACATGTTGTAGGACACAGGTATCATGCAACATAATTATTATTTAAAATATGTTGATTAATAGTTGATTTTTTTGCCCACAATTACAAGAGACATCAGTGAAAAAATAATACCAAAAAAGGAGATCTAAATTTCATTTTAACAGTTTTATTAGAGATTCAGTTTGGTCATCAGGGGGGTGGGACAAGAGAAAAATGGCATTTTAGGGGGAACTCCAGACTTATTTGGTATTTTAAAAGTATTTTCAAACATTCCTTTCTCCTAGTTTTTGTAGATTTGGTCTCAGGACAAGAACATTTACACAACAACTGTGTGTTTTAGTATTTTGTACATGGATTATTTGAAATTTGATGGATGAGACGTAAAATATCCTCCAGTTCTGGAATGACCCACAACTCCTCTGAAAACATGGGCGACATGCACAGATCCCAGAATAGACTGGCGTGTGGGAAAAAGTTCTCCACGGCTACAGTAGATTACAGTACTCCGGTTTATGTTCAGCTCAGTGGGCGGCTGAGGTTGTGTGTTGGCGTGCGCACATGTTTCGTGCATGTGTGTTTGGTTAGTTAGCAACTTGTGGCTGCAGTTTTCATAAATATTGCAGCTGTAATGATGTTTGCTTTGCAGGTAATTAACCGTATGGAGGAGTGGGCTTTAAGCAACAGGACTGTTTATTCTACATTTCTGTCGTTTGCTTTGAGCTGATTGGAATCAGCGAAGCCTCCGTTTGTCAGTGATGCAGGTTGATCCAGAGGTGGGGTTAACCTGGAACGCTCCGTCATCCTGAGAAAAAAATGCACCCTCACTGGTTTCAGCGCTTTGTTTGAAGGAGAAGATAACAAGTTGTGGTTTGAGAGATTGAGGAAGATGTGAGTATCAGTGAAAAGAAAGGAAGAGTCAGTTTTGGTGATACTTGGCAGAGGTGGAGACTGGGCTGGTGTTGGATGTAATAAACTGCAACCAATGAATAAAGAGATGCACCTTTTTATGTGATTCCTATCCAAATATGTGTCAGACTCCTGTGGGAAACAACTGTAACTCAGCTCAGTCCTGACCTCTTGTGGAATCTCTCCTGAACTGCAGGTTGCTTTAGATTCAGGAAGAAAACCGTTTTTTTTTGTTCGTTTTTTTGACTTGTAAGCAGCTGTGTGCATGTTAGTGTCTTATTTACAGCTCCATTTAAAATAGATTCTAAATGTGGCACATTACAGTGAGCAGTAAAGTCAGATTTTATTATCAGCAGCAGTAAATGTTGTGTTTTTAAAGTACGTCAGACAGGAAGAAAAGACATTTTCAAGCTGTAGCTTAAAAGATTAAACTCCACCTCAGCTGATTTCATGTAAACATAGTCAAGTTTGTGCGTTTTAATATTTGAATCTACATTTACAAGCTGCTAGTGACAGTTCAGTTTTGTGGTTTTTCTCATGCACAGTCACAAATGTGCAACCAGGACATAAAACATACAGATATTAGTGTAGTTACTGGTTCAGGTGTGGATGCTCGGGTGCTCAGTTTTTATTGTGGATGCATTTTAGATCTTCTGTGTGTGGGTTGCAAAATTTAATGAAATTGTTTCATTAGTATAGTTACTGGTTCAGGTGCTCAGTTTTTATTCTGGATGCATTCAGGCCTTAAATGTTCAACACTTCTGTACGTTGGTTGCAAAATTTCATCAAATAGTTTGTTATTTGGTTCTAATGACCCCAGCAAATGTAGCTGCTAATGTTTAATGAGCATCCAAGTAAATAAATGCTGTAAATCTGCAAGAAAAGAGTAAATTTCTTATTATTTTAAATGAAAATTGCATTGAGAACACTAGAGAGCATCGTGCTACATCTCGCTGACTCTGCTGCAGCATTTCATGTGCACCAGCCAAGATAGATATAGACTTTGCACACATTTCTTTTGCACATTCATGCTTGTTTTTTGTGCAAAATGTGCAACACGTACGAACATTTACACTGAAATACTTACTTACATACGGTCTAACCCACTTTCTGTAGTTTTGGAGAAAAATGGGTCCAAAGTTTTGTGTTTTCAGATCTGCTAAAAACAAACAAACATGTAAATTTATTACTCTTTTAAATGAAAATGGCTTTTCCTGTTAAAACAGAAACGCCTTGAGCGAACTGCAGGGGACACGTTGAGATCCTCGGTGATGAGTTCAGGTTCAGTGGCACTCGCTGTGACTTGTCAAAAGAAAACTTCACAACTTGAATTTCCAGAAGTTCCAGGTGTCGCGGGTTGTCTCCTGATATGACGCGCTACATTGTTTTCCCATGCTTTGGGCCATCCGAGCCAAAAATATGGGTCTGTTAACTGTAATAAAAATAAGAAGAAGAACTTTATTTATAGCAAGCAAGATATAGGAGACAAGTCAGAGCAGTCAATTAAAATAAATAGTAAAAATAATAATAAATGAATAATTAGCTAGATTAGCACTCATATCAAACAATGGAACTACGTAGTTTATAAATTAAAGAATAAGATTGAGGGTTAAAATTAGAAATTGAAATTTTTTTTTTTAAATAGAGAATTAGGGAGACATCATAACACCAAGAGAGAACATCTAAAAGTAAAGCTGCAAGCACGATTGGTCGGATCCTCACAACCTTGTTGGTCAGCGAATCAAAGCTTGTCCACCAGGTGGCGCTGCGACTGAGTGTATTTCGGCCTATGGATGTGATGAGGGCCGGACTGATCACACATGTAAAGTTTGAGACAGATTGGAGCATGTACAGGCCAGTTACACAGTATTTCCTGTGTCATGGCGATCCACCATTTCCACGCCGTCAGACTTTTGCAGAGCATTTTGATAACTTTTGATCACACATGCCTGATTGTACACCAGAGGCCAGATTTGAGCTCCGCTGGGGTTACCCTGTTTGAATTTAAAGCTTCTGAAAATGTGCAGAATTTGGTCCAAAATCGTCCAAAATATGACACATAATTCAAAATGGCCGACTTCCTGTTGTGTTTTAGGTTTGGTTGTCAATTACGTTTTTGTGCGTCTTGACGAGTTTCTTATGTGTACAAATTTCATAGCTGTAGGTGACATGTACTGGCGCTATTAAGCCATTTTGGGTCACACCTCTGCAATTCCCCTAAAATATCGCATTTTTCAGCGGTCCTGATGTGTTTGCAAAGTTTCACACGTTTTCCAGTATTTTTAGGCTTTCAAAACTGCGATTCCAAAGACTCACAAAGAATGAAAAATAATTTTAAAAAACTTGAGTTTCAGTAGGTTCTTCACAACATTCGGTGCTCGGACCCTAATAAACAGGATATGATACAAAACAGAACACCAAAACTAAATAAAGCTAGAAGTAAACTTCACATAAAAGTGGGTTTTCAGGAGTGATTTAAAAGAACTCTGCAGGTCTTTTCTCCTCAGGCAGGTCGTTCCAAAGTCGAGGTCCTGATGGAGGAAGCTCGGTCACCTTTAGATTGAAGCCTCGACTTTGGAACGACCAGAAGGATCCACCTGAGGATCTAAACCAGGAGTGTCCAACATGCGGCCCGATGGCCAAACCGGCCCTCCAGAGGGTCCAATCCGGCCCACGGGACGACTTTGTAAAGTGTCAAACTTCCAGGAAGACATTAACTGCACATTTTAAATTTCTAAAACTACAAATTTTAAATAATTCCTAGACCATGACAAGTTGTTTGGATCATAAAGTAAAATACTAGATTGTTCATTGTTCTGTCATTTTGTGTCTCATTTTTGTAATATTTAGTTTTGGTTTTGTTGTTTTTTGTCTCACATTTTTGTCGTTTTGTTTCTGTTTTCTGCTGTGTTTCCTTTTTTCTCACTTGTTTTGTCTTATTTTTCGTCATTTTATGCTTTGCTTGTTGTTTAGTGTATCGTTTTTCTCGTTTTGTGATTTTTTTTGTCTCATTTGTGTTGTTTGTCTCCAACAACACTTGTTTGGTTGTTTTTCGCTTTTGTCATTTTTTGTCCTGTTTGTGTCATTTGTATATTTGTAAATGTCTCATTTTTGTCGTTTGTCCATTTTTTTGTCACGTAGTAACTTTTTTGTCAAATTTGTAGTCTCTTTTTTGCTTTGTTTCATGTTGTTTGTCTCATTTTAATCATTTTTTATTTTACTTTATTCGTTCTTTTGTGCATCGTTTTTGTCGTTTTCTGTTTTTTTGTCTCGTTTGTGTTGTTTGCCCATTTTTTTGTCACTTTGTAAGTTTTTTCAAATTTTTTGTCTCTTTTTTGTTCTGTTTCATTTTTCTCATATTTTGTCTTTTTTTCTCGTTTTTGTCGTTTTGTGTCTCGTTTCTGTAATATTTTGTGTTGTTTTGGGTGGGGGTTTTTTTGTCTTTGTTTATCTGACTTTTGTCATTTTGATCATAAAGTACTATATTGTTCAGTTCCAGATACCTGTGATTATAATTAGGAGTTGTGGTTATTTCTAGGTTATTCTGCTGTGGTTTTACTGGTCCGGTCCACTGGAGATCAAACTGGGCTGAATGTGGACCTGAACTAAAATGAGTTTCACACTCCTTATCTAAACTATTGGATTAAACTGCAGATCAAAGCCATGTAAACGCACCAATCTGTCCCGCCTCCTCGCTGCTTGACATTAGAGGCCTCGTGACTCAGATGTGACGTCTGTTCTCTCCACAGGCCGCTCAGACCAACGGCATCATAAGGCCTCCTCCTGCTTACCTCGCGTAAGTCGCACAAGAACTCGCCAACTAACTCGATTTGCTGCTTCGCTCAAACACAAACTCATCGCTTGTTTCTGTTGTGGTTTTTCTTCCCACAGAGGAGGGAATCCGTTCGCCACAGTCCGGCTACGTCCCACCGTCACTAACGACCGCTCTGCGCCGGTCATCTGATCTCACATTTCCACACATCCCCCATTCCTGCAAACACTCGGCGAACTTCCCGTCATCCGTGAGGACTTCTTCTCCTGGACTGGAAGGAACTTGATTAAAGTTTTCCAGCGCTGAGAGGGAAAAACAACAACTGGCCATTATAATCTGGAACCCCCTTCCTGCTCCAATCTCTCTGGGACCCGGCACAGATGCTCCTATATTTATGATAGATATAATATATATTTTCTATGTCTATTTTTGTCCCTCTGTCTGTGGTGGTGAGATCTAAAAGCCCACATTTTTACCTGCACTTTGACACATAGACGAATAAAAATGGTCAAAGAAAATACTGTATTTAATGCTGATGTTGCTTCACTGTCAAAAAAAAGACTGTTAGAAATGTTTTCTGTTGCCATAGGACAGTAGAAGTGCTGTAGAGGACCTCCACGTTTCACCTTCAGGTCCAGACGACAACATTTCTACTCAGTCATGGAGCTGATTTAAAGAGACGAATCCATAAAGGCACAGAGGGATCTTTGTCCTCTTGTATGTACGCTCCTGTATGTACATTTGCACAACAGATGCTTGGCTGTCCTTTGCCATCCAGCTTTAACGTTTTGTAGTGTGGAAACAGGAATTCTGCCTAAACGACACAAACGTACCGACGGTAATATAGCCGCTGCATTTTTCAGAATGTGCATAGGGGCTGTATCCTCCTTCCTGTTGTATTGCGACGCGTGGCGAGACCAGCGTACACACTTCCACCCTTAGTAGAATCTGCTGTATGAAAAATAAAGGTTTATTTCTTCAACTTAATGTTCAGTTTGTCGTCTACACAGAATGTAAACACGCTGAGGTTTATGTCTACATACACTGAAAGTATTCAGACTCCCTTAAATTTTTCGCTCTGTTATATTGCAGCCATTTGCTTTAAGTTGCCCAACAGTGAAGCATGGTGGTGGCAGCATCATGCTGTGGGAGTGTTTTTCAGCTGCAAGGACAGGGACTGCACTGTATATAAACTGATAGCTACCTCAGTTTTGTGGTTTCTCTTGTGCGTATTAACAAATGTGCAGCCAGAGAATATTGCAGTTCTGAGTTCAGGTGTGGAGGATCACTTCCCCCTTCATGTGATGCTTTTTTTGCGGATGCATTTTGAATCTCTAAATTTGGTTAAAAGTGTTGCAGTTATTTTGTTCTAATGATCTCAGGAAAAGTATCTGCTGACGTTTAATGGGCTTCCAAGTCAATAAATACCAAGATTTGACTGTAAATCTGCAAAAATATGTACATTTCCATACTTGTCTCTTAGCTGCTCTGTGTAAACACTGCCTGCAGTTCAACCTAGTTCGGCTAAAAAATTCCTGATTTTTTTTTCATGTGATTGTTAGTCTCAGCTGACTCACTAAATGTTTCCCAGTTGCACCGAGAAACACAGAACTTTTAGTTTTTTACAGACTCTAGTTAGAACAAAGAGTATATTATTTGCAACATTTTAAATGTGTAGAATAAATAGATTTTGATAAATATCCTGATTTGAGGGTGAGATATGGTTGAGTTTTCTGTATGAACAGAGTTTAAGTGGTGTCAGAAAGTTGGAAATCCAGCGATTGTTTTTGTTTTTGCAGTTTCTGGTATTGATTGTGCGACTCTGACCATTTTTTAAAGGCAACGTGCCTTTTATGATGGGTTTTAGATCAACACCAAGTAATTCGTGAAATTGCAGGTTTTTTTGTTCTAATGACCTCAGGAAAAGTAGCTGCTGACGTTTAATGAGCATCCAAGTCAATAAACGCCAAGATTCGGCTTTAAATCTACAAAAATCTCTAAATTTATTCCTCAGATTTTCCTCTCATGCATTCATCTGTTTGGATAAAAAGCTGCAGTGAAAAGAAACACGAAGTCAAAAGCTTAAGTAGCATTCATTTTTAATTACAGTAACTCATATATAAAAAGTAAGAATCTCAATCATAACAGCGTGCGTAGTGTGTTTTCTAAAGCAAGATTTTTTTGTTTTGTTTTGAATCCCTCCCATCCAGTTATATCTCCTTCTCCTTCAGTTTCGTAACATCTTGATGTGATGGAAGACACGGAGATACAGCAGATACACGGATACGTAGACATTCTCCATTGATTGTCTGGCTGGGAGGAACGGGGCAGGTCGACTTGTCACAGAGTACTAAGGTAAAAATTCAGAGATTATACACATTATCGAGAGATTTTCTTCAGCATGCTTCCTTGAACTCATTAAAGGTCTGCGCTTTTGACACGAGAGTTCTTTTTAAAGTAAGACCGAAGTCAAACAGTGGTTGAGGTTGTAAAGTCGAGGGCGTTTCAGATTGTATGTACCTGAGGTCTGCATTGGCCCTGGAAAAGCACAACCCAGCAGAAGAATCATCAGACAAACGGTCAGTGCAAATATGGCCCCAAAAAATAATATCAACAAAAACAGACAAAAAAAAAAGGCTTTTCTGTCTCAACACAGCTTCAGCTGGAAGAGTCCACGTCCGAGGATCTTCTTAAACATGTCCACAATGAGCCGAAAATAAAGGAACAAAACAAAAAATGGTTCCTAAAAAATCTAATTCAAAAGTGATCTGATATTACTAAGCACAACGTTATCCAAAAAGTAGGTCTGCGGTGAAGCAGCAAATACAAAAAGGAGAGAAAAAAACCCTCTACATGCCTCGGTTCATTCTGTCAAACGAAGGAATCTGCTCAGATCTGCACATCGCTGAGCTAAATCTACAGAAGAAATCATGACTGGCGGAATCCGATGATCACTCAGCATGTAGTGAAGGCACTGACAACAGCTGGACACGGACACACGCTAGAATATTCCCTCAGCTAGCGGACCAAGACCAAAACTCACATCGTAATTTGCAGTAAATATCTAGATCGTTGGTTGTACACGACTTAATGGCAACAGCAATGTGCAATATTAAGAAAAGATTACAAAAGAAAAGACACAGACATGGTGGATCATGTAGATGTGTGCGTAGATGTGTGTAGATGTGTGTAGATGTGTGTAGATGTGTGTGTTTGCATGGGAGTAGAAGCGTGTGCAGGAGCTGCAGTTTGGTCCCTCTAGCCGAAGGTGGCGCCACAGTTAGGACACCGTCTCTGACGCAGTGCGAAGCAGAACAGGATGCCCAGAGGGAAGAAGACGATGGCGCAGAGGATCCCCAGACAGGTGAAGTCATCCTCCAGGACGCCCACCCTGCAGCACACACACAACAGGAAGCACCGCTGAGGACAGGAAGTGATTTTAATTCAACAACATCAACAAGAACAGCTTAAATTCAATGCAGAAGTTGCCGAGACTGTCAAAATAAAGCTTTAAACCTCTGAATATCAAGTAGTTTCTGCACCTTTTCCTCACTGTGAGCTCATTTTTTACTGTATAATATAAAGTCTTAGGCATTTATGGTAACAACACACCCATTAAAAACTCCACAGTTACGTTAAAATGCTTTAAATCATCAAAAAGAGAAAACTCAAGTTGACTTATTTTGATTATTGATCCTACAAAAGATGTAAAAAAACTAGAATCAACATGTACAACATATTTCCAAGTGTCCACAGGTGTTACAAATACTGGAAAAAAAAAAAAAACGCAACACATCCACATGCTATGAAGATATTTTTTACTACTTGTTTCCACACTTGTCTCTTATCTGCTCCGTGTAAACACTGCCTGCACTTCAACCTAGTTCAGCTAGAAAGTTCCTGAATTTTTGTCATGTGATTGTTGGTCTCAGCTGAGTCACTAAATGCTTTACAGTTGCACCGAGGAGTGCAGAATTTTTAGTTTTTTACAGAATCTAGTTAGAACAAGAGTATGTTATTGGCATTTTTAAAATGTGACATGAAGAATAAATAGATTTTGATAAATATCCAGATTTTAAGTTGAGATTTGGAAACATTTTCTGTAAGAACAGAGCTCAACAGATGTCAGAAAGTATAAAATCCAACTATTCTTCTTGTTTTTACAGTTCCTGATTCAGATAAATGGTGTCATTTTGACTATTTTTTAAAGACGAGCTAAAATAAAGAAATATACAACTCAACCAAGATATTAAGCAACAGATAAGAGACAATGAAGCCATGTCAAGAATAAATGAATCAACAAAAGCATAATACATAAAGGTAGACTCTAATTAAAACAAACAAAAGAAGAGTTTCAAAAGAGGACACCGAGTTAAGCAGGTCTGATTCTCAACAGGTTATTCGACAATTGTGGAACACAAAAGGCAAACGCCCTCCTGAGCCTCGCCCAGAGCAACATTTAGATCCGACGTTATGAAAAAGGGTGCAATAAGTGAGAGGCTTCGTTATGCAAGATGGGGCAAGACTGCTCAGTGATTTCAAAAGCTGCAATTAGAATTTAAAATCACATCCGAGGCCAGAAGTGCTCGTATTTTTCACTTCTTAAAGGAACATTTGCTGCACAAGTTGTAGCTGGTTGATACATTTCTGGCAAATAATGACAATAATCTAAACGTCATGATACAAAAGCATGGATTAGAGTTGCTTAGCTGTACTCCTGACCTGACTGATGGCTGATTTGGTGTTAAATAAAATTCAAGTCTGAATAAAATATTTCTCACAGATGTTGTGGGTTCAATTCAAATCCTGCAACATTAAAATCTAGATTACATAACCCCATCTATGTACGTTGGTGTCCAAACACTATGAATTAAAGTCCATCTACGCTGGCAATGATTACAAACCATTAAAAACTCATCTCTGTGTATCGAAAGTACATATTTAGAATTGTCAGCATGAAAATAAAATGCAAATCCTGCATTAAAATAGCTGAGACCATCTGTTCCAACACTGTAAAACTAGCCTGCACTGAACAATAACAAGCTGTAATATTGGAGTTACACAAGTATTTGAGATGAATGATACAGAAAGTCAGGACAGGATTGTTTCTTTAGCTTTGTTAAGATTTAAACCCCACAAATTTAAATCTGTATTTTTCTGACAGCCATATGTAGGTTGTGTGAAGGAAAAATTACTCTTTCCTCTTTTAGGAGATGCTGCAGGAGATTAGATGTTGTCTATTCTGATGTGAATAAGCAGTAATCTAAATCTGACCTTCTCCCAACTACAATATAAACCCGTAGATCAGAGAGAATCCTCAGATCTGATGCTTGCATGTCCTGCTGCTCTGTCAGAGTCACTTCTCCTGATATCAGTAAACTTTACTCACAAAGTTCAAAATCCTCCAATTCTTTCCGTTTTCACAGTTTCTGGCTCTGATAAACGTGTGATTTTTGTTGTGCCTATAACTGCCTCTTTTAAAGAACTCCATCAGCCAAAAATAAATAATAATAATCATGTTTTTACTCCAAAAAAATCATTGCTCTTACACGTGCAATTAGGATAATGTTTTATTTAATGTTTAACTGTCAGGAAGTCAACACAAGATCAATTTCTGCTTCTGGTGTTTTTTTTAAAGTGAATATTTATCTGAATATTTGTCTCTCTATGTTTGGACACGTTATGCTAACCACCATGTTTTCACTCATTTTGTTCTAAATTACAACTAAGTAAAGTTTGGTCATTAAAAATAAAAGAAAAGCTTCAAACATCTCAGAAATAAAGAACCAAACAGAGTTGATTTTTGCACCCAACATTCTCCAAACTATTGTAGATTAACAGCAGTCTGTAAGCATCAAACCTGCAAAATGCATGAGCACAACATGTGAATCTTTGCTTTGTTGGTTCTTGATTTTACAGCAAATAGACCTAAAGGCCTTTAAAGAAAGACAGAAGACGAATATCTGTCAGAGAAACGAGCAGATCATGGTGAGAACGTGCAGCAGGTTGTTTTTAAGGACGGACTCTGGAAGGTTTTGTGCCTCGGAGCAGCTTTTAATCCAGAGTGACGGGAAACAAAGCGCTAACAGTCCCATGACTGCACGGTGTCGACCAGCAGGCGGTTAAATCTGCTGCAGGAAGGAAAATAAAAAGCCACTTTGGAAAGCACATAATTCCATGTCACACAGCTTCAGATGTTTTGTTGGCAGGGGATCGGTTTAATAGAAATAATCCTGATGAATGGGGCCTAATTACAACCTTAATAGTACATTCTGCTGCGACGCTCAACGGGATTTCACCTCATTATTTTTTTATTAGAGCTCTTATAATAAAGCTTGTTTCCTACTCAGACTGTGTGTTTTTAGAATTATGGCGCCACACGACTTTATGTGCATGTAAAAGGTGTTTTTGTTTGCATTTTCAAATTATTAGGCAAAATTTCAGTCACTTTTAGAAACACAGGGCTGATATAAAGCACTCTGTAGGTGGGAAAAATGCACAAATTTAACAGCCACATAAGAAAAAAGCTAAATTAAAGACCAGGATTTACATAAATTCAAATTAATGCTGTTGTGTAGTTACGTCTGCATTAAATTAATTCTAAACACCATGGTTGTTTTTTTGATCCTGTCACGTTACTAATTTTTCACTGTAATATAAAAACCTACACTTCTGTGAAAACTGCACAATCATGACAAGAAGTAGAGAAAACCTAAAAATGTCTGTTGAGCAGTATGACAAAGTTATAATGCCATAAATAATATTTTAAAAAGCCACTAAAAGACTTAATTTGATTGCATATTTCACAAAAATCAACATGCACAACAGTTTTCCACGTGCACACAGTTGTTAAAATGCTGACTTCAAATATTACAGATATTTTCCTACTTTTAATTTGTTACTATAATTATCTTCTACACACTGTCTGCAGTGCTTCTGAAAAGTCCCTGAATTGTCACATAACTATTAGTCGCAGCTGAGTCACTAAAGGCTTCTTAGTTGCAGCAAAGAGCGCAGATTTTTTGTTTGTTTGTTTTTTACAGAATTTAGGTGGAGCAAACAGCCTATTTTTGACAAATTTGTGACACATGTAAAATGAGGTGGTTTTGATACAATGTCCCAATTTTAAGCTCAGATTTAGTATTTTTCCACCAGAGCAGCTTGTCAAAGATGATTCACACCATCTTAAAGCTGAAAATCTAACAATTCTTTCTGTTTTTACGCTTTCTAGCTCTAATGAATGTGTAATTTTTGTGATTTTCTTTTAAAGAAAACATGCCTTTCTAACCCATTAAAAGGTGCTTTCAAGCTCAAAGGATTAAAGCTATTCCTGCACTGCCTTTATACTTTTTCTTTGGAGCTGCTGTAACGGTGAACTTTCCCCACTGTGGGATCAATAAAGTTTATCCTTATCCTTAAATTTGTATTTAAAGCTGATTTTGATTCTGTATTTAGCAAAATTTAAAAAACTAGAGAATACAGAGAACTCACTGTGGCTAATTAGCTGATGAGTCAGTTAACCTCATTTAAGGCTGAGGTGTTCTGTTTATTTATAACTCCATTACAGTAAGTTTCAAAAGCTGTCAGTCAAGAAAATTCCTAAGCAAGCATAGAAAAAAACACATAAACTTTAAGCTCATGTAAAAAAATAAAATAAAATCACCGTAACTGCTGACAAAAAACAATTGTGCTGCACAGAAGAATTACTTCCTACAGTAGAGCTCATTATCCCAGCAGCTCATGTGAACCACGTCCTGCAGAAACCTTTGGCCTCATCACATGTCTGAGGGTGAAATCATCTGACTGACAGGACGTTGACTCACCGCAGAGAAAAAAACTGAAAGTCAAATCTGAACAGTAGCGATGAACGCACACAAAACAGGAACAGCTGGGCTTTTAGAGGAACTGTTCACAAACTGGGTGAACAACATGAAGCTGAAGGTTTATTAGCGTCCTGTTATCTACGCTCCAACAGGTGTGTGTTCTCACCTGCAGGCTGGACATCCTCCCACCACCACCACAGACGGCTGGATGATGGCGTACGTTCCAGAGTAGGGCTGCTGGGAGACAGCCGGGCTCATCTGGGCTGACGGGAATCCTGCAGATCAGAGGGAGGAGATGTTAGAAAGGGATATTTTTACCCGATATACATTAAATATAATGTTTTAGCAGCATGTGATAGCAGAAAATGTGTCATTAATAACTAGAACTCTTCACTAATAAGGGCAACTATGACTGAATATGTAAAATAGAAATAAGAGGGATTAAATTAGGACGCTCTCGACTGACATTGATCAGTTTGATTAGTTATGTCTGTCTCTTTTCTATCGCTTTTATTGCTCACTAAGGTCCAGATATTAAAGCTTTAGTCATTATTGTTTTTCAGCCTCTGTTTCAGGTTAATCTGTTGCTGCCTTTAGCTTAACGGTTAGCTGTTAGCGTAGCATTAGCAGCTATGAGAGAAGCTAACTTCCTGGTTTCTTGTTCAGTTTTTGCAGCTTAGGAGACATTTCTGCGACCATAGAGAGAGGAGGCTGCATCGGATTTAACTGATCAATAATTGGCCAAACAAAGATACAGATAATTGATAAAATAAATATCGATTTATCAGCCAGGTCGATAATCGGTTTATTTTCAAGCAGTAGCATTTTTTTAAAAAATGCTGCTTTTTTGTCATATGGAGTATAATAGTAAAGTGAATATCCTTAGGATTGGGATGTGTTTTTTTTTTTTTTACAGATTTTATGGTATAAACCGTTCAAAAGTTCTTTAATTGATCAATTATTGGCCAATAAAAAGAAAGATACAGATAATGGCAAAATTCCCAAATATCGGCCACAATAATCGATCTATCCCTAGAACCAACTAGAACAGGTCTGAAAACACAGAAGTAGATTGTAAAAAAAAAAAAAAAAAAAAAGGAAGCACTGACAGGACAAACAGGAGAGAAGCTTATCTCTCAGTCTGCCTTTATTAAAAATCTATATAAATTGAGTTTTAGTCCGATATGAAGTCAACTGGAATCGATCTGTTGCTGTTTCTGAGTGTAAAGATCAAGTTAAAGCTTCTAACTGGGTCATTTTAAAGTCTTATCCATCACATTCACAGCTCCATATGAGAAATGCTGACCCATATAAGCTGCTTTACAGCCTCAGATCATCAGGTGATGGTTCCAAAGTCTTAATATGACGTGACCAGGATTTTTCCATCAGCTTAAAAGCCATTTTTAGAGACTTTTATAGAAAGATTTTTAGGTGGTGTGGTCTTGTTTACTGCGTTTTATGAGTTTCTTTATATTGAAAGTCTGTGTTGTTTATCTTTTACATTGTTTAACTCTATTTCTTCAAGTTTTTGTGTTGTTTTTGTTGTAATATTGTCTTCAAATGTGCTACCTGCCTGTAAAGAGGTAAATACAGTTATTAGTAACATGATTATATTATTAATATATTCTGTCCTTGTTTGGTGGACAGACACAGAGAGGCTTGAATCATTAATCTTTAAACATTATCTTCAGTGATTAACAGGCCTCCACAGGTCCGTCTGATGATCTAATTAGTGTAAAAAGAAGACGGCTGGTTAAAGTCAAATAAGTCGTGACAAATTATGACGAATGTGTTAAAAGAAGGATCCGCTGGTTCTTTTCACAGAAGCTCACCGGCTCCATTTACTTTGTTTAAACCACTTTCTGTAGTTGTGGTTCTGTGACAATGAACTTTGATTCATTCGTTTCCCAGAACTGACAACTGACACCTGTTTCCCGATAAGGACGTCTCTCTGTTCACCGAAAACACAAAACCAGAAGCAAATAGTTCAACGAGCAGGAAGTTACACTTTGAGTTCGTGCAGCACAACTTCCTCGACACTGCAGCTCTTATACAATCTCAGTCAGGTGATGAACGGCTGCTTCACATAAAACAGACAGGAAGGTGTACGAAAAAAATCCTGAAAAATACCAAAACTCTAGCATTTAACATCATTTTTCTTCCTATAAATCCACTGAGCAGATTCAGATTCAGAAAACTTAGAGCATACAGAGCAACGATGATGGAAGAAATTGAGTAGAAAACAAAGAAATTAAATTTAAGTAACATAAAGAAAACAACAGATAGATAGAAAGAAAATGAAAAGAAAAAAATCTCAGTAACATCCTAATACACATGAACAGCGTGTACAGGTGAAACTGGCAGTGAGGCAACGATCAGGTGATGTTCTGGCACCATGAATCATCTCACAGATATTTCCTGTGTTTTTGTGGGTGACTGTGGAATTCTTCCTGCTCCTGTTTTATTTATGCACAAAAATCCTCAGCATAAGACAGCTCTACTGCCGAACTGCGCATGCGCGGCCGTGGAGCGCCTGATAAACGAAACTAACGACTTTTTCACGGCGTAACTTCAAGAATGAGCCTCTGTGGGTTGAAATGTTCCACTGGAGGTTGTGACCCTCCGTGGGGCTCCGTGTGCGCCACGACGCGGCGCCCTGCGACTCTGATTCAACCGAAGACGGAAGTGAGCAGCAGTGAAACACCGACACTCACTTTGTGGTAAATGTGCTAAAAACAAGCTTGGCTACTTGCCTTGGCCATCCTGGTACGGGTACGGCGGAGGTCCCGCGGCCGGGATGGCACCGTATCCGGGCTGCGCCGGCGGCTGCTGCGCGCCGTAGTCGTACGCCGCTGGGACGGCGGCGTAGGCGGGAGGTCTGTCCTGGAGCAGAGGTTTGTTGTCCACCATCTCAGCCGACGTCCTCAACTTGTCTCTGCCCTGAAGTCTTCCGCGACACAAAAGGGGCAAAAAAAACTAAAGTACTCGGCTGTGGTCGCGCGTAAAAAAGCTGTGCGACGTTCGCTGACACGCAGTGGCGACAAAAAACAAAGAAAATACGCTGCGCAAAAATGAAACTTCGTCCCTCTCCATGCGCCAACTTTGTCCCCGGTGGCGCAACAACCCAAATGTTCACCAAACGTCCAGTTTAAAGGCCGGAATGGCGGAGCGCTGCTGGTAATGGTTAACTCAACTCCATGTCCCTCCTTGAAGTTGGTCCTTTGGCACCAAAACAACAGTCATCACAGCCGCAGATAACTCAGCTGGAAGTCAGAAAGGCTTTTCCTTTCTGTCTGGATTGTCACAAGAGAAGCGTCATGTGATGCGCTGCCGTGGAGCCTCTGCGCACCCAAAGGCTCCTTAAAGCGACAGTGCGTCAGAATAGAGTTGGTGGTGCAGCTGCTGCAGGAGGCGCACTGCAGCTCCCGTCACACTCTGGACTCCAGTGATTTTAATCAGGAAACAAGCTGCAGTCACTGGAATGCAACTGGTTCACTTCACCTCATGGTCCGACTGGTTCCTGACACCGCCGCTGATCCAGAAATGTTCCCTGAATGTTGCGTAATATCAGCTCCACATGTGGCTTAATCAGGATGAGAGTGAATGAAACGTCAAAAGGATTTAAAACATCACAAATACCCTCTAATAGGATCCAGTCAGAGTCAATACAAAGGGCTTCATAGACTTCTACAGGACTCTAATACAGAATCTGATACTAAAATAAAAAAAAACAAAAAGCAGATTTTACTGAAAAATAGCAGGAGTTATGTTTTACAAAATACAATAATCTTCATTTACACCATCTATTTATGAGTTTCTTGTAAATTTGAGGAGATAAAATGAGTTTTATTCCAGCAGCGTGACTGTATTTATAGTGATTTTGAGTAATTTTTACCACTTTATGCTTCTAATGATGCTTTATTGACCCCCCCAGAGGAAATTGCAGCGTTGCAGAAACAGTTTAAATTTCAAAAAAAACCACCCACATATTAAATATATAGCAAGAAGAAGAAGAAGAAAATATTTATATCTATGCACTGTGTGCTGCTCTCTCTTTTATTCAAACTGTTCTATTTGCTGCTGTTACACTGTAAATTTCCCCGCTGTGGGATCAATAAAGGTTTAATCTATCTATCTATCTATCTATCTATCTATCTATCTATCTATCTATCTATCTATCTATCTATCTATCTATCTATCTATAGTCTATCTATCTATCTATCTATCTATCTATCTATCTATCTATCTATCTATCTATCTATCTATCTATCTATAGTCTATCTATCTATCTATCTATCTATCTATCTATAGTCTATCTATCTATCTATCTATCTATCTATCTATCTATAGTCTATCTATCTATCTATCTATCTATCTATCTATAGTCTATCTATCTATCTATCTATCTCAGAAAAAAAGAATATTAGAAATCTTTACTCCACTGAATTGATCTGACAGTTAAATAATAATTATTTATAATTAATTATTATGATTATTTTATATCAATAATAACAATTTTGTGCCTCATTTTGGTTGTTTGTGTCTGATTTTGTTAGTTTAATGCCTAAGTTTGGTTATTTTTTGTCTCAATTCTCCTGTGCCAGATTTTGGTCATTTTGTGCCTCATTTGCTCATTTTATGCTTCATTTTGGTTGTTTTGTACCTTGTTTTGATAATTTTGTGCCTCATTTTAACTCTTTTTGGTTGTTTTTTTTGTGTGTGTGTAAATTCCCAGAGCATGATACTGCCACCTCCATGCTTGATGGTAGGTTTGGTGTTCTTGGGGTTAAAGGCCTCATCTTCTCTCCTCCAAATATATTTCTGCTCAGTTTTTGTTCCGTCTGACCACAGAACTTTCCTCCAGAAGGCCTTTTCTTTGTCCGTGTGATCAGCAGCAAGTTGTACATGATGCGTTTAAGGAGTGACGGAAAGTTGAAAATCTGTGGAATCTTTCTAGTTTTGCAGTTTCTGGATGATACATGGCGAAAACCATAGTTGTGTAGTGTCTCATTTTGTTGCTTTTGTATTTAATTTAGGTTGTTTTGTATCTCTTTTTGGGAATTTTGTGCCTCGGTTTGGTCGTTTTGTGTCTGATTTTGTGAATTTAATGCCCAAGTTTAGTTGTTTTTTGTCTCATTTCTGTTGTTTTGTGTCCAATATGGTCATTCTATGCATCATTTTGGTTGATTTGTGCCTTGTTTTGATCATTTTGTGCCTCATTTTGACTGTTTTATTCCTCTTTTTGGTCGTTATTTGCGTAAATCCCCAGAGCCTGATACCGCCACCACCATGCTTGATGGTAGGTTTAGTGTTCTGGGAGTTAAAGGCCTCACCTTCTCTCCTCCAAACACATTTCTGCTCAGATTAAACTGACAGAAAAATGAGACAATAAAACAACAACAACAAATTAAATTGGCAAAAAATTTGACCTAAAAATAACAAAAAAGATTGACAATGCCAAAAAATGAGACAAAAACCAAAACAACAAAAAGATTAAATTGGCAAACAATTAGACCTAAAAATAACAAAAAAGATTGACAATGCCAAAAAATGAGACAAAAAAACAAAACAACAAAAAGAGATTAAACTGACAAAAAAACTAGACTTAAAAACAACAAAAAATTAAAATGACAAAAAACTAGACCTAAAAACAAGTAAAAGGTTGAAAATGACAAAAAAAATGAGACAAGAAAACAACAAAAACAGATTAAATTGATCAAAAATTTGACCTAAAAACAACAAAAAGATTGAAAATAACAGAAAATGAGACAAAAAACAGCAAAAAGAGATTGTAAATGACAATTATATTTTGGACCCAGCAGATTCTGTCATATTTAGTTTCTGTGTCAAGAAGACATTAAGACCAAATGAAGAATTATAGGAGTCACTAGGACATGATGCACATGGTGTTTAGTTCAAGACTGTACTTAATGTTGTATTTTTGACAATACTCTGACTGAAAAATGCTAGAATTGAATTATTCTCACACCTGTATATTTCCCATAAGGATTCATTCTAAGTTAGATTAAGAACATCTGTTGTTTTTTATCCTGGTTTGTTTCCAAACTGTAGCCAAACAAGTAAAACCAACCTCGCGCTTCAATAATTAATCTGGCGCTGAATAAATTATTGAAATATGCGCGTTGATCAGCGCACGGAAGGAAAACATTTCAGCCCGCGGTGGACCAATAGGAGGAGGGGATTCCTGACTCCTGCCGAGCTGCAGCCAATCAGAGCAGCACTTCCTCCATTTGCGGTAGTGGACTCGGAGTTGGACGGAGCATTCCTCTGGTCCAGAATGGGAATTAAAACACGCCGTGTGCATGGAAGACTTTAACGTTTCCTGGCCGGAGGTGCTGCTCCTGATTCGGCCTCATGCGTGAGTAGCTGCTCGGTTTGTTTTGGAAGCTGTGGGAGGCTCGGATCAGCTGACTGCCGCCTGTCCCCTCAAGATGTAAACAGCTTATAGCCGACTTTGCGGCATATGAGTCCATATCTGTGTTATCATGGTGCGTCGGAGGCGTTTTCCTCCTATGTTGCCGGTGTCTAACGGGATATTGTGTCCCGGCAGGGGCCTCGGAGGTGCCAGGTGTCGGCTGTTGCGCCTGATGTCATGACGCGTGTGTTGATATTCCCTTGACAACCGCGGATCGGATACCAATATTCAGGTAGGCTGCCGCTCTGATCCTGGATTTACTGTAGCGGCGGGACGTGCGTAAAGCTCCGCTGCAGTCTGGGAGCCACAAGTTCCACATTTAAAGGTGCAGAATTATAAAAACTCTAAACTGAGATGTCCGTGTGGACTCTCAGCCATCCAGGTCAAAATATATCAGTGTAACACAGCCAGAGTCCTATTTCTGGTGCTTGGAGACGTTTGATGGGTGGATTTTTTTGACACTAGTTCTGTCTGTGTGGATTAAAAATAAAGTTTACATCAAGAAGCTGCAGGATTTCCTACCAAAAAGACAAATAAAGACGCGGCATAGTAACAGTCAATACTGTAGCGGATTATCTAGAGCAGTAGCAAGTGTCAAGCTGACAGCAGCAATAAAAGGAAGAACTCTGGTCAGAAATTTCAAATTAAGACTCTATAGCCCTTTTTTTTTTAAAAAAAGAAAAAAAGAATATTTCTTTGAGCTAATAAGTAATACATACTTACAAATTTAAGACTCCACAATATTATTTATTATATAAAATCCATGACTTATTCAGACATTATTAACACCCTATAATGTTAATATAAAATATATATTACCCTGACTAAATTAAATATTAAAGTTTAGAACCAGCACTATTTTCCTTTTAAAAATTACTGGACAAATTCAAATATTAAAGTTAGAACGAGGGAAATGAGGGAAACTGCAATTAATTACGTTATTATTATACGTATATATATATATATATATATATATATATATATATATATATATATATATATATATATATATATATATATATATACACTTATCTACTAAGTTTGAATATTAAGGTTAAAACCCTAAAATTTTATATATGAATGCAACTTTATGTGACTAATTGAAATTATAAGATCAAGACCATTTAGTATTATATATAAAAAACAAACTTATATAACAAATTTCAATATTAAGGTTAAGATGAGACAAATTATAAATGGGGAATAAAGCATTTTCATATTAAACCTGTTAAAGAATTAAGTAATAAATGTAGAAACAGTATTTTTCTGTATATTTTTCAGTGTTTTGTCTCAGTTGCCTCCCTGAAAGTTCTGACTCATGACTGAAAACATTTTATTTTCCAGCATTACTCTCCTCATCACATGTGTTTTTCTTATTGCTCCTCTCCTGTCTGTGATTATTGTGATGCTAACTGCTGGAGTGGGAAAATAACTGTGACTAGGATGAGTCTAAGTGCAGACGTGGCCTTTAGTCGTACCTCTCTAGGTCGTAATAAGCCTTAAGTAGAGTCATTAAACATGTAGTGGATGGAGGGATGAGTGCTGTGCTGCTGGTTCTGCTCAGGCCCATCATGCCCGTCACGCTGCTGTGGGCCGTGGACGTCTACGGCCGGGTCTACAGCCTCTCCACGGCCGGCCAGCGCTGGGAGCGAGCCGACGACCTGCTGCTGGAGCTCAAGAGGGTCACGGCGGGGAAGGGCCGCTGCTGGGGCATCGGCTGCGACCACCACGTTTACCTCAACATGATGCCCAGCGAGGCGTCCATCCGCTACCGGGAGGAGACCTACGAAAACCAGGTGGGTCCTCTGGAAAATCTGAAGCTGGATTCATTCAAACTGAACCTGGTTTCTGCATGTTTGTAGCATCAGAGGTGGAACTCAGAGGATGGATGTTGAGGCTCAGGCCATAAAATATCATATCTAAAATACAAATTTACTTAAAAAGTTTGAATATTGATGAAAATTATTCCTAAAATATTATCCAATTTTACCCAAATGAATTAAATAAAAAGGTCAAGACCCAATAATGTTATACATAAAATACAAATTTACCTAACAAGTTTAAATATTCATGAAAATAAACCCTAAAATATTATATATAAATGCAATTTTACCTGAATTTTTGATGAAAATTAATTCTAAGATACTATACAATTTTACTCAACTATATTGAATAATGAGGTCAAGACCCAACAGTATAAGTTTAAATATGAATGAAAATGGACCCTAAAATATTATATACATACAATTCTACCCAAACAAATTAAATAATAAGGTTAAGATCCAACAGTATTATATATAAGGTACAAATTTATCAACCAAGTTTAAATATTAAGGTTAAAACCCAACAGAATTATACATTGAAAAGTCAATTTTCATATAAAACCTGTTTATTTACATTTTTTAATATATCTATAAATACAGCTTTACCCAAATAAATTAAATAATAAGGTCAAGACCCAACAGATATATAAAACCCTCAAATTTTATATATAAAAATACATAATTATAAAGAATAGAACTTTAAATACAATAATATGATATACAAAATACATTTTCCCGTGACAAGTGTAAATATTGAGGGTAAATCCCTGTAATGTTGTCTAAAAAGTACAAATTTACATGATTCTTTAAATATTTCTGTTAGTAACGGAATAATACATGGGAAGAACTGCATTCTCATATTGTTCATTATGTAAGTTTTGCTGACTAAATAAAATTTAAGCTGTCCCTACCATACTATATATAAAATGCAAAATAGAAATATTAAGGTTAAATCCATATAATATTGTATTAAAAAATTCCCTGACTATTTAAATATTATGGTTAATAAATAACAGAAGAATATGTGGAAAAACTGCATTTTCATATTTTTTATTATATAAATTTTAAAATATATATTTATTATTTAGATAAAATAACAAAAAATTTAATTAAATTTTAGATATAAAATGCAAAATATCTGAAGTTTAAATATTTAGGTTAAGAGCATATAATATTATTTATAAATACAATTTTGCCTGATTAATTAAATGTTAAGGTTAAGGCCCTCATGTAGATATATCTAAAATACTAATTTACATAACAAATTTAAGTATTAAAGTTAAGTTTCATGCATTTTTACATGTAAAATTCTTTAACTTTTGAACAAATTTTTTTTAAACAAGTTTCTGATTAATTCAAATTTTGCGGCTAAGTCCCTACAATATTATTCATTATATAAGTGACTTGACTAATTCAAATAATGAAGTTAAGACCATAAAATATTATATATACGTAAAATAACTGGTTAAATGAAATGCTGGCCCTGGCTGTCCACTGAAAATGTAGATACTGGACATCATTGAACTAAAGCCGGTTTCTGTGTGTCGGTGTCCTCAGAGGTGGAACCCGGTGGACGGTTTCACCGACACCCTGCTACCCACCGACCGCTGGCCGTGGAGCGACGTCACCGGGATGAATCCTCAACCGCTCCACAGCTTCCAGCTTCCCTCTCGCAGCTGGGAATGGGAAGGGGACTGGTTTGTGGATCAGAGCTGTGGAGGAGAACCGAGCCAGACTGGGGTGAGAAAATAAACGTGGAAACAATTCTCAAACCTTTAAACATAACAATCGGTCTGGATTGCTGTTTTATTGAAAAACAAAAAGCAGGACGGCATCAAAAACTGAGTGACCGAGCAAGAAAGAGACTAGCGAGGGAGGCCACCAAGACACCTGTGACTCCTCTGAGGGAGTTATAAGAAAGAGACTAGTGAGGGAGGCCACCAAGACACCTGTGACTCCTCTGAGGGAGTTACAAGCTAATTATTTTTGTGGTAAAGGCACAAAGAGAAAGCCACTGCTGAAAAAACTCATATTAAAGTTTCTACTCTTCTATCTTTATCATGACGGGGTTTGTCATTGTGATGCTGCTAGCTGAGACTGTTCGTAGTAAAAGCATACAATGATGTCTTCTATTTCTGCTGTCAGTTTCTGCTAATGTTGACTGATAAAATGTGCAGTTTGTGCTCTTTCTGCTCCACCTCTCAGGGCTGGGAGTATGCAGTTGATTTTCCGGCCAACTTCTCCCCAGACAAGAAGTGGAACTCATGCGTTCGTCGTAGAAGATGGATCCGCTACAGAAGATACACAGCACAAGGCACCTGGGCCAGGGTTTGTAAAGTCCCGTGTTTATTGTAGATGTTTATGAGATTGTTTGGCTGTCAGATTGTGGACAATAGATAGAGTCAAAAAAGCTCACTTTAAATCTGGATTAGAGTTCAGCAGAAGGCATGTTGGAGACTCTAGAGTCAACTTGAAGAAGGTTCTTTGATCTGAGGAGACCAAAAATGCGCTTTATGTCCACTGGACACCACCACTGAACATAATCACACACTCACCATCCCCCACCGTGAAGCATGGTGGTGGCAGCATTATGATGTGAAGCATGGTGGTGGCAGCATCATGATGTGAAGCATGGTGGTGGCGGCATCATGATGTGAAGCACGGTGGTGGCAGCACCATGATGTGAAGCACGGTGGTGGCAGCATCATGATGTGAAGCATGGTGGTGGCAGCATCATGATGTGAAGCATGGTGGTGGCAGCATCATGATGTGAAGCATGGTGGTGGCGGCATCATGACGTGAAGCACGGTGGTGGCGGCATCATGACGTGAAGCACGGTGGTGGCGGCATCATGACGTGAAGCATGGTGGTGGCGGCATCATGACGTGAAGCACGGTGGTGGCAGCATCATGATGTGAAGCACGGTGGTGGCAGCATCATGATGTGAAGCACGGTGGTGGCAGCATCATGATGTGAAGCACGGTGGTGGCAGCATCATGATGTGAAGCATGGTGGTGGCAGCATCATGATGTGAAGCATGGTGGTGGCAGCATCATGATGTGAAGCATGGTGGTGGCAGCATCATGATGTGAAGCATGGTGGTGGCAGCATCATGATGTGAAGCATGGTGGTGGCAGCATCATGATGGGAAGCATGGTGGTGGCGGCATCATGATGTGAAGCACGGTGGTGGCAGCATCATTATAAGAAGCACGGTGGTGGCAGCATCATGACGTGAAGCATGGTGGTTGCAGCATCATGACATGAAGCACGGTGGTGGCAGCATCATGATGTGAAGCACGGTGGTGGCAGCATCATTATAAGAAGCACGGTGGTGGCAGCATCATGACGTGAAGCATGGTGGTTGCAGCATCATGACGTGAAGCACGGTGGTGGCAGCATCATTATAAGAAGCACGGTGGTGGCAGCATCATGACATGAAGCACGGTGGTGGCAGCATCATTATAAGAAGCATGGTGGTGGCAGCATCATTATAAGAAGCATGGTGGTGGCAGCATCATGACATGGGGATGTTTCTCAGAAGTAGGTCCTTGCAGGCTTGTAAAGGTGAAGGCAGCAAAGTCTAGAGAAATCCTGGAGGACGACCTGATGCAGTCTGATGAGAACTGAGACTTGGAGAAGATTAGTTTTCCATCCAGCAATGAACTGAAGCCAACAGCCAGAGAAGCAAAAATGGTTTAAAGACAACAAGATTAATTTTCTGGAGGCCGAGTCAGAGTCCAGACCTCAATCCAACTGAGAATTTGTGGCTGGCCTTGAAAAGGGCTGTTGATTATTGTGCAATCTGACAATTTTGCAAAGAAGAATGGGGTAAAACTGCAGCGTCAAAATGTTCAGGCTGATTGAGACCAACACAGGATCAATGCTTGAACTGCAGCCAAAGGTGGATCTACTAAACAATGACTGGACATTAGTTTGGTTTGACATGAAAATAATCTTTTTATGTAAATGTTGTCAACATTAATTTTACTGACTGTGATTTAATGTTGCAACATAATGAAAAGGAAAAACTTCCAAGGGAGTTGAAAACTTTGTGTGGACTGAAGATTGAAGCCTTTTTTTCTTTCTGCAGATCCCGTTGGACAACCCCAAGAAACCTCCGCTGCCGCTCTGTGACATCAGCTGTGGCGGCTGGGAGATGAGCGACCAGTCGGGAAGGTATCCTTACCTCTGGGGTGTTTCCCAACAAGGACAGGTCAGTCTACCAGACAGGAGGACATGAACCACACCTAGCTTCACCTTTCAGCTTCACATGAAAGATTAGATGCTCCCTGTGGTTTTACAAACTCTGGTGCTTAAAAAAAAAACATTGACATAAATCAAACTGTTGCAATTGTTCCTGAAAAGTTTACACAGAATTAAAAATGTCTTGCTTTTTTATGAGTGTTTTCTCTACAATAGTATGGATTTTTTTGTTACAAGAAAGACACTAGTGAGGGAGGCTACCAAGACACCTATGATTCTTCTGAAGGGATAGTATGAATTTTCTCGTCTTGTTGGACACATTTTATGAGATCAAATATTTCAAAAGAAGAAGACGTATTGTTGCAACAAGCTACTCGCCAGTGCAGATCACTTTTAATTTTTGGCCACTAGAGGGCAGCACAGTTTCATATAATTTACATGGTCAAAGTTGAACTTTGTAAACCTAACTATGAAGTGTTGCACGTGAGCCACTTAACATATCTGATATTTGTGAAGGAAAAATGACTCTTCCTACTTTCTAAGGTCATAATGGCCTTTGGACAGGCAGATGTTATCTATTCTGATGTGACTAAACAGACTAGTTGTCTCCATGATGGTCTGTAATCTAAACCTGACCTCCCAACTACAATATAAACCCAAAGATCAGAGAGAATCCTCAGAACTGATGCTTGCATGCACTGCTGCTCTGTCGGTGTCATTTCTCCTGGCATCAGTAAACCTCCAGAACCTCCAGTCCATAAGTGAACTGCTAATATATGATGTGTCACACAGTTTTGGATGATTTATTATCTGTACCCTGCAGGTGTGGTTCAGGGAAGGCATCCATCCTCGCGTCCCAGAGGGCTCCAGCTGGGAGGAGGTAGATGTTCCCAAGGAGGTGGCTCAGTTATCGGCCGGACCTGGAGACCTTCTGTGGGCTTTACTGTGGGACGGAAACCTGTTGGTTCGTACCGGCCTCAGCCTGGACAGCCCCACTGGTCAGCATGCATTCCTAATTATTCTCCAGTATTATCTTTAACTGCGTCCTTTTTTTACTCTTCACCCCCACAGTCTCTCTGATGTGATTATTTGGTCATGCTGGTTGGGAGTTTTATGAGGGTGTGAACAATTTGAAGTGCAACTGTTTATTATTATATCAAGAAACATGTCCAGGGAATAATTTACAGCTGGTCAGCTTTAACTCATTTAGAGCAGCTTTAACTAATATGGAGCAACTTTTATATAGAGCAACTTTAACTAACAATATCAACTTTAGCTAATATGGGGCAACTTTAACGAATATAGAGCAACTTTAACTCATTTTAGAGTAAGCTTAACTAATATAGATCAACTTTAATATGGAGCAACTTTTGCTAATGTAGAGCAACTTTTACTCATTTAGAGAAACTTTAACTAATATGGAGCAACTTCAATATAGAGAAACTTTAATAATATCAACTTCAGCTAATATAGAGCAATTTTAATTCATATACACTACCGTTCAAAAGTTTGGGATCACTTAGAAATGACAATGTTTTTGAAAGAAAAGTATTTTTTTAACATAAAATGAATGATAAATCCAGTGTAGACATTGTTAATGTGGTAAATGACTATTGTAGCTGGAAACAGCTGATTTTTAATGGAATATCTCCATAGAGGTACAGAGGAACATTTCCAGCAACCATCACTCCTGTGTTCTAATGCTACATTGTGTTAGCTAATGGTGTTGAAAGGCTCATTGATGATTAGAAAACCCTTGTGCAGTTATGTTAGCACATGGATAAAAGTGTGAGTTTATCATGGAAAACATGGAATTGTGTGGGTGACCCCAAACTTTTGGAGCATAGTGTATGTAAGGAAATTCCCTGGTGTAAGATAGAACCTTACTTTTCTTTAAAAACAAGCAAATGTGGTTAATTTATGCTTCAGTGACTACTTTTATTTTGTTGGGCTGCATATTTTACAAAGCAGGACTTAAACTCTCATAATAATGATTCCATTTCGTCCTGGTGAGGTCTTGATTTTTTTGTTTTGTCAGTAAACTTGCAGCTTTTTCTTCCTCCATCAGGCACATCGTGGACGGAGGTGGAATCACCAGGGAAGGAGGTTGAAGCTCTGCATGTGTCTGTCGGAGTCAGCGTGGTCTGGGTGGTCACCAAAGACTACAAGGTGAATCGATACTGCCTCTCATGTGTGGTACTTTGAGCAGCTGTGGCGCTAACATGTGTGCTCGTTGTGTGTCCAGGTGTGGTTCAGGCGTGGCGTCAACTCCCACAATCCCTGTGGCTCCGGCTGGATCAGCATCGGAGGCGAGATGTTGATGGTGGATGTCGGACTCAATGACCAGGTTAAGAGGTTTTTTATTATTTTATATACACTGATCACATTGTAGTGGCTTTTTTTGTCATTATACTGAGGTCAGACAGCAATAAAACATTTAAGGCATAAAAACATTTAACCCTCCTGTTGTCTTCATTTACGGGCACCAAAAAATATTGTTTCTTTGTCTGAAAATGTCCAAAAATTCAGCAAAAGAATTCCCTAAATTTCTGAAAATTTGCAAAACGCCCACGAAGAAAATTCCAATAATTCCCTTAAAGTTTCCCTTAAAAGTTTTATTTAAAAAAAATCCCCCAAATTTGGCAAGAAAATTCTTGTAAATATTTTCAAAAAATGAGTAAAAATCTTCCAAAAAAAACTAAAAATATCTCAGGTGATTACATATATATCAGTAAAACTTGTAATATTTTCTTTAAGAACATTCACAAAAAACTTTTTGTTTTTTGTGAGCAGCTCCAGTTTATAATAAAGCTGTTATTGGATTATTGTGTTACTGAGAAAACTGGAAAACATGAGGATTCTCGCGCAGCTTCTAAACTTTTGCTTTCATTAATCAGTGTTTCCACCTCACTTCCAGACACCACTGTGTTATTTTAACGAGCTAAATCACCCTCAGCTCCTGCTAGAATCACATTTTTGTCCTAATTAGGTTTAATAAAGAATCTAAAAGGACAGAAACATCTAAATGTTTGACTACGTGAGCAGAAATCGACTCCCGATGCCGTCAGCAATCTCGATTGCTCTGTTTTAAAACTCCTAAAGCTCTGAATGTTGAATCTGTGCAGGATCCACCATATGCAAGTGTATCTATGAAAGCAGCTCGTTCTTTTAAAATGAGCTTATTTGGCCTTTTAGTTGATACATGAATAAGTTTTAAAAATGTAGAATTTAACTGAATTGTGTACTGAAACATGTCAAGATACGCTAGATTTTTCTACAATAAAACGTCACAATTTAAACTTTTATTCTGCTCCAGCGTCTAACCCGGTCGTTTCATTCAAGCATTCTACTTTCTTCTGCACTATTGGCTGCTTCCCCTCCGACTGATCCACTTCTTCACCTCCTCCTCTGGATCTGGTTTCAGGACGAGCCAGATCAGGGCCGGGGGGTCGAGCTAGAAACTCTGTGTCTCACTGCTGAAGACTTTGCTAGCACTGCAAACCCATACCTCACATCTCCTCCCCCTCCGTCTCTCACCCGTCTCCCCCCCACCCTCCAGGCCTCCTGCCTCCAGCCTCCGGTCCTGTAACACGAGTAACGCCAGCCGTTCCAGCCAATGTCCCAGCAGTAGCACCTCAGGCCCAGCCTTATATATCCCCAGACTCTATTCCTACTGGCCTGACATATGGGAGACTCCCTAATTAGAAGCTGGCCAAGGCGTCGTCATCAATCCCATATTTCATATTTCAGGGTTGCAGTTATGGGTGTGGCTCGTGTGAGGTGGTGGCAGCCAGTGTTACAGTATACGGCCTTATAAAGTCACAGTCCTGCTACAGTGTGTTTAAATACATCAGAATCAGTTTTATTGTCTTTATACAATATATAGTGACTTCTGTCCTTATAAACAAATAACACACTGGTGGTAAGTACGTAGAAAAACAAAGAAAACGCATCAAAATCGCATGAATAGTACAGTACAGAAATATAAATAAGTAGTGCCAAACAGAGCACCACTGGAATAGACAAAAACTAGATACACACACACACACACACACACACACACACACACACACACACACACACACACACACACACACACACACATATATATTTTTATTTTTATATATATATATATATATATATATATATATATATATATATATATATATATATATAGACACAATTTGACTTTATTTTGGACACATTTGAGTCCTTTTAGACTTTTTTCTGTCTTTTTCAATCAATTTTGGATGAACTTTTGGACGGATTTCACCTAATTTCAGACACAATTTAGACAGATTTGAGGAGTTTTAGAAATGTTCTCGTCATTTTGGGCTATTTTTGGGTAATTGCTGACAGGATTTTCATCGTGGACACATTCTGAGTCTAGTTTTGTGTATTTGCAATGATGTGTGCAGCTAGAAGTAGAACAGTGCACACAAAGACATGCTATTTTTTTCACCTTCTTCCTTCTATTTGCATGTTTTGGACTAACTTTGGGTCATTCTCAACATTTTTTATGCAATTTGAACAATTTTTTGTCATTTGGGACAGATTTTGTCTAATTTTTTAAAAAGTATTTTAGGAATTTTAGGTAAGTTTTAATCATTTTCGACTAGTTTTGGTCATTTTTTGATGAGATTTGAATAATTTTGGGCATTTTTTAGTAGTTTTGTTTACTTGCAAGGATGTGCACAACTGGAAGAAGAACAATGTGAATGAGGAGGAATACCAGCATGATTTGCATGTTTTTCTTTTTGTATAAGAAAAGCTATTTATAGTCATTTTGTGCAAATTTTGAGTCACTGTTGACCAATTTTGCCATTTTAGATTCTCACCACTAAATTAGGACAAAAAACAAGTAGAGTTTGGTGCAACCTTTTTTTTTTTGACTCATTGTGGACACATTTTGAGTCATTCTGGAAGATTTATAGTCATTTGGGACACATTTCCAGTCATTGTTGACCATTTTGCTATTTTAAACATGTGTTGAACCTTTTTGGACCATTCTTACCACTAAAATTTAACACCAAACAAGTAGAGTTTGGTGCAGCCCTGTTGTTTTTGAGTCACTGAGGACCATTTTGAGTCATTCAGAACAGTTTTTAAGTCATTTTTGAGAAGGTTTTTCTTTTTTTGTGTAAAAGATCAGAATCATGAAAAGAATAATTACTGTTATTCACTTCACCTGTCAGTGGTCACAGTGTTTTACCTGATTGGTGTATTTACACACATTTATCAAGACGAAACAGAAGCAGAATGGAACCAGATGTGCAACATGCAAAGTCATAGTGATATTAGTGACATTTATTGTGCAGGCAGGTGAATAAGAGTCCATATGATCCTACAGACAGTCTACTGTGAGGGATCATCATAAATGATCAAATTATCATACGATTACTGAGAATTAATTCATTTAAAGAGTTGATAAACAAATGTGAAATGCTACAACAGGTTTATTGTGTTTGTCTACATAGTTTTTCTCTCTGTTTCTTTCAGGTTTGGGCGGTTGGTGAAGACCGCGGCCTGTATTTTAGAATCGGTGTGACTCCGTCTGAACCCAGTGGGAACGGCTGGATCCCTGTTTCTGGCCAGTGGGGCAACAATAAAGAAGTTATTCCACCCAGGTCTGTGTCAGTTACTGCACTGAATCTTTTAAATGGCACCTTAAATCTTCATCTCTGACCTGTTTCTGTCTTCTTCTGTTCACCAGGGAGGACCGTGAGTTCAGTGGGCAGCTGACTGAAGCCTCACAAGCTTCAGTTCTCAGCTGCACCGATTCAGACTCTGAATTAGGCCCGGCTGAACCTCAGAACATCACCTCGGACGCCCCGGTTCTGGAGGCACAAGCTCCCTCTGTGGTCCCCTTAGGAGCCGCCGACTCACCTCCACCTCCCCAGGAAGCAGATGAAACTCCCTCAGCCCCCCAGAAAGATGCGCCCAAACCCTTCATCCCCGCCAGCGACAGCTTCATCAACAGTTTAGTCTCCGACCGCGACAGAAGCGCAGCATCGCAGCCGTCCATCGCAGAGCTCCCGCAGCAGGAGAGTGAGGAGCTGTCGCCGGCCCCGATACTCCTGACCCCCGAGGCTGCCGGACACGACGTCCCCTGGATGAACGTGGACCTGGAGGGGGCCGAGGCGGCTCGGAGCGCCCAGGCTGCAGGGGCATCACTGGGAGACGGCGCTGCAGCTGCAACTTATGCTCTGGGAACTCTGGAGGACTCCCAGGGCGTCGGGGAGGAGGACGGGCCGGTGTGGACTTGGATCTCTGGTGGAGGATGTGATGTGGATGCAAGTTCACAGATCAGCTGGCTGAGTCCGACAGGTACGTAGACGACCGGCGTGGAATGATGAGTTAAAGTTGCTCTAAAGGAGTTAAAGTTGCTCTAAAGGAGCTAAAGTTGACCTAAAGGAGCTAAAGTTGCTCTAAAGGAGCTAAAGTTGCTGCATATGTATTAAAGTTGCCTCATCTTAGTTAAAACTGCTCTAAATGAGTTAAAGTTCCTCTATATAAGTTAAAATTGCTCTTTGTTAGTTGAAGTTGCTCTGTATGAGTTAAAGTTGACACTACTGTTCAAAAGTTTGGGGTCATCCAGACAATTCCATGTTTTCCATGAAAACTCACACTTTTATTCATGTACTAACATAACTGCACAAGGGTTTTCTAATCATCAATGAGCCTTTCAACACCATTAGCTAACACAATGTAGCATTAGAACACAGGAGTGATGGTTGCTGGAAATGTTCCTCTGTACCTCTATGGAGATATTCCATTAAAAATCAGCTGTTTCCAGCTACAATAGTCATTTACCACATTAACAATGTCTACACTGGATTTACCATTAATTTCATGTTATCTTCACTGAAAAAAACAGCTTTTTTTTCAAGAATAAGGGAATTTCTAAGTGACCCCAGATGTTTGAACGATGGTGTAAATGCGCTCAAAGATGGGAAAGAACTGTAAGATGTCAGTTTATATGTGTGTGTGTCTGTGTTATTTGAATGTTGTCTACTGTGTTTGTGTTTTTACATGTGTAGAGATGTACTTTTTGTGTTACCTCTATGGTTGTTTGTCTAAACGTCTGTCTGTCCATCAGGTCCTCTCACCAGCTCCCTGTCGCTGACTCCGGTCCAATCAGCCGCCTGGAGCGATCAGCAGCAGCAGCAGCAGGATCACCGAGAGGAGATCAGCAAGAAACCGCTGGAGAGAAGCAACGTAAGGCGGCTTGTTTTCTACTGGGTGCTTCTTCTTTAACTCCTACTTTCTGTTTTGGGTTGACTGCAGTCTGGTCCACATGCACACTAAAAATGTGTTCCAAAATAAAAAAAACCTCCATCACATAAAAATGCAAAAACACAACTGAAGACCTGACAAATCAACAGAAGGTGATATGACATGAATACTAAAGAAAAATTTAATATAAAATGTTATTTATTGAATAAAATTTTAAATTCTATTTATTTCTATTTTATTTATATTAAAATTAATTATTTATTTTTTAAGATGTAATTAATTTTAAAAAATGTATAATTTAAAATGATATTATTAAACATAATCACTTTAAAGATTTTTTTAAAATGTACTGAATTTTTCCTTGGGAAACAATAAAGTTTTTCTATGCTGTATCTGTTTTACAAAATAGACGTATATTGTCTATTTTTTATCTGTTGTTTATTTTTCCTAAAAATGAAGTATTTCAAATTTTAACATGCAACTAATTAGTAAATGGCTAATTTAAATTAGAAAATTAATTTAATATTATTTAAAAATAAGAATTTTCAAGATTTTAAAAAAAAAATGTATTCAAAAATAGAATTGACAGAATTTTTCCTTGGGAATCAATAAAGTTTTTCAATGTGGTATCTATTTTACAAAATAGATGTATATTTTCTATTTTTTAGATTTTTTTTTGTTTTTATTGAAATAAATTATTAATATTTTTAAAATGCAATTAATTTATAAAATGTATAATTTAAAATGATATTATCAAAAATTATCATTTTAAAGATTTTTTTAAAAAATGTATTTAAAAATTATTTTTGACAGAATCTTCCCTTGGAAATCAATAAAGTATTTCTATTTTATAACTGGCAAAAGTTGAGTTTTCAGTGACTTTCAAACTGCATTTAGAGGTGGACTGAAGGCCAAGATGCCTAATAAATAAAATAATCGTATGCATGTGGACAGACCCTGTATGCCCTCACATTTCCTTTAAATATTAAGATCTGGATGAAGTCTGTATCGCCTCACATTTCTTGGTGTCTACATGTGGTCCCATCTCTGTTGTGTTTGTCCGATCAGTCGGTTTGGGTGCGTAAAGGAACATTACGATGGTGGAGGGACTGGAAACCTCAGCGCTGGGTCGACGTGGGAGTCGCTCTGGAACAGTCCACCAGGTCTGACGGCAGGAAGGACAGCATTTTCTTCGTCTACTACACCCAGTATGACGAGAAAAAGGTAGGATTTGCTGGAGAACCAAGCACAGGCAGAGTAAGTTATCATAATAATAAGAAAGCTCAGTCAGCCTTAGATTTAAGCCTCGACTTTGGAACAAGCAGAAGGATCCATCTGAGGATCTGAGGCTCATTAGGATCACAAATGTAGCCTGGGGAGAGACCCTGGTGAGCTTTAAAAGTCCATCCATTCATTATCTATACATTTCTTATTAGTATTGTGGGGGGGTTGGAGTCTATCCCAGCTGACTGAGAGTGAAGGTTCACCTGGACAGGTAACAGTTTATCACAGGGCTACACATAGAGACAAACAATCACACACATTCACACTTACAGACAATTTAGAATCACCAATTAACCTCAGCATGTTTTTGCACTGTGGGAGGAAGCTGGAGAACCTGGAGAAAACCCACACATGCACAGGAGAACATGCAAACTCCATGCAGAAAGATCCTGGGAAGGCCGAACCGAGGATCTTCTAGCCATAAGGCGACAGTGCTAACCACTGAGCCACCGTGCAGCGCAGCTTTAAAAGTGATCATCTAAAAATCAGTTCTAAAATGGACAGTGGAGGGAAGCCGAGATAGGTGTGATGTGATGTCGTCTGTTAAAACCGGTAAGAAGCAGAGCTGCTGGACAAGCTGGAGGCGACAGAGAAGCTTTACAGGAACACCAGAAAGGATTAATGCAGGTTCAGGTTCTTTCTGGAAATTGATCTGATTTGGAGGAAGCAAGACTTGATAACTTTTTGGATATGGGGAACAAAACTTAGGTCTGGGTCAAATGAAACGCTGAGATTTCTGGCAGTGAGCTTTAAGTTGGTGGATAATGGACTGAGGTTGTTTCAGTGAGACTGCTGTGTAAAAAGTAAGACTTCAGATTTAGATTTGTTTAGTTGAAGAAGGTTTTGAGCCATCCATCGAGACGGTCAAAAACAGCAGCTAGCCCTCCTGGATCAGCGTCCACTCACGTTGTGTCTTTGTCGTTCTGCCTCAGTTCCTTCATGTGTTCATAAACGAGGTGACGGTTCTGGTTCCGGTGCTCAGAGACTGCCACCACGCCTTCGCTGTGTACACTCCTGAAAGGACCAAACAGAGGTGGCCTCTGGTCCTGGCAGCACAGACTGAGAAGGACATGGAAGACTGGGTAAGAAGGAGTTTATAGAGCCAACGTTTAAAGCTAAAGTGGACTTTAGAGCAGGAGTGTCAAACTCATCTTAGTTCAGGTTCCACATTCAGCCCAGTTTCATCTCCAGTGATCCGGACCAATAAAATCACAGCATAATAACCTATAAATAACCACAACTCCAAATGCTTCCTTTGTTTTAGTGCAAAAAAGTACATTCTGAAAATGTTCACATTTAAAGAATTATCTTTTTGCAAAACATCATGAACAACTTGATATTTCTTAAGAAAAATAAATTCAATTTCAGCAACATTCATCCTCAGTTTATCATTTCCACATTACAACTTCCAGATCACAGAGAATCTACAAAGACACAAAACATCTAGTCACAGGTGTCTGGAACTGAATGATGTAGTGTTTTACTTTATGATCAAAACGACAACAATCAGACGAAAAAGACAAAAAAAACCCCAACAAAAACAACTAAATATTACAAAAATGAGACACAAAACAACAATGAGACAAACGACACAAAACAAAAAAGAGAGAGAAATATGACAAAAATTTACAAATCAACAACGAATAGACAAAAAAGACAAAAAATTACACAGATGACACAAACAAGACAAAAAATAACAGAAAAATACAACAAAATGACAAAAACGTTACATAAAACAACGAATAAAGAAAAACACAAAATGGCAAAAAGAAGAGGAATACAATCGAGACAGAAATGAGACACAAAATGACAAAAGAACAATGAACAATCTAGTATTTTACTTTATGATCAAAACAACTTTTCATGGTCTAGAAATGATTTTAAATCTATAGTTTTACTAATTTACAATCTGCAGTTAATGTCTTCTCTGGAATTTTTACACTTTGAGGGCCGGATTGGACCCTCTGGAGGACCGCTTTTGTCCCGTGGGCCACATGTTTGACACCCCTGTCTTAGAGCGTCACATGTTCGGTATAATTTGACCCTTTTTCATCCTTTCCTGATGGTTTTCTGTCCTGTGTGTTCAGCTGTGCTTGTTGTCTGACTGCTGCTGTGAGTGTCGAGGGATCTCGGGTCCTCCGTCCAGACAGGCCCTGTGGTCCACCACGTCGAAGGGGGACGTCATGGTCCACGATCCGGCCTTCTCCCTGGAGGCGGCTGCACACACCATGGCCTGTGACCTCATGTGAGATGACACCCAGTGGTGGAGTCTGTCTTTTCTACGCTCTGTCTCATCGTCTCCACCACATTTCCTGTCATTTTATGTGTGTTTGTTTAGCTAGCGTGTTGCTAAGGTGTTGCTAACACACAGCACTGTGTCCGTGCAGCTTTTTCTGTCTGTCTCTTCTAATCTCTGTGCGCTGAAGTGGCTAACGCTGTGGCTAACGCTGGCTGCTGTGTGCTGCTGCAGGTTTTGGCGGCAGGTTCCGGGTCACCTGCGCTGCGTAGAGTCCAACAGTCTGGGGCTGGTGTGGGGCATCGGGTGGGACGGCACCGCCTGGGTCTACAGCGGGCCCGGCTCGGGTAAACATGTCCTGCAGACAGTTACCCCAGTTCCCTACTGCCTTAACCCTGACACGCATCAGTGGGTCAAAAATGAACCGGTGATGTCGTTTTCTGGCAATATCTTTGTCGTGAAAAGATTTTAGCATTTCATATTCCAGTTATTCCTCAGACAACATGTTTCTGATATCATTCTATTAAAAATTTTAAGTTGCCTTTGATACTTTTAAAGAAATTGTATGAAAATCCCAAGCTCTTTATCACTGATAATATCATACAAGAGGTGATGCAGTGCACAAACTTGGAGGAAAAGAGTGGAAAATGTCAGCAAAATGGATGTTGACATTCTTCTATTGCTGTTCTGTGTAATATTCTTCTTTTTCAATCATCAAAATGTTCAAAATCTGTTATAAAGTGAAAAATAAACAGGTTTCAAATATGAAATAATTCTTGTATGGACAAAAATATAAAACAAACAATAATACAAATGATTATTCTTAACTAAAATGACAATAAAGGCAAAAAAACCCCACATTGATTCTAATAATGGGTCATTTTTGACCCACTTATGGAAGAGTGTAGTGTCCAATCACTGGAGCATCTAAGGGTTAAAGAAATACTTCACCATAACATTCATCTAGACTTGTTTAATTAATGCTTACACACTAGTCTATTAATAATTGTGCTGTTTACTTCTCGCTTGGTGTGAAATTGCTCAAGCATTTCCTCTGTTGCAGCTGTAGACAAACACACATTTAAACAGACATTTAAACTTCTATGTGTGTTTTCTGCAGGAGATGCGGCTCAGATGCAGCAGCAGACTGACATCAGGAGTGTCCACGTCTACGAGAACCAGAGATGGAACCCCATGACCGGATACACCGACAAGTAGGACCAAATCAGTCTTTAAGTTCGTGCTCCATGTTGGTCTTTGCAGCCATTTTATGCTAAAATCTGTTCTGGTGGTTCTCTTTATCCAGAGGACTTCCTACAGACCGACCCATGTGGAGCGACGAGAGCGGATTAAAGGAGTGCACCAAAGGAAACACACATCCACCTTCTCCTCAGTGGTCCTGGGTAGGTGGACTTCTAGTGATCAGCTCCTCCAGAAATCACTTTATGGGCACCCAGATAGCTCAGCTGGCTGAGCAGGTGACCCATAAACGGGCTGTAGTCCCCAACGCAGCGGCTGGGGTTCTATTCCAGCTCACTTTAATTCTTTAGATATACCCTGTGGGATATTTGTAATGATCGCAGTCTCACAGTTCTCAGTAATATCATTTATTTACTTATTTATTTGATAGGGACAGTGCACATTAATGAGCGTCTACTTAGACAGCAATAGACGTAAATATGCCGGATTATAGCATCAATGCTAATATATATATGTGTAGTCCCTGGGCAGATAAAAAAAGTTCAAAGTTCACTTTATTTGTCTCCCATGGGAGAAATTTGTCTTAGACAAGGCAAGACATGGAGCTGCACTGCAACACAATAAAACAGAACACATGATATTAAAAAAATACATCATAAATACATGACATATAATAAATAAGTTAAGTTTAAAAAAATAAATAATTTTAATAATAATAAAAATAAATAAAAAAATAAAAAATAAAATAAATAAGCAGACTAAAATACACACATTCCCCCATACATACATGTCGCTCCTCCCCAGTTAGCAAGAACCCCCGTCCACGTCACCAGCAGAGCAGCACCATCTTTCTACCTGTAAAGATCCTGGATCCAGGAAAGAAAAACCTGAAACATAGGACAATAAATCACAATAAAAGCATGTTACAAAAAGTACACAAACAAAAACTTAACAGTGAAGCATCCCGGTCGCTATGTTCAAAGATGTGAGAAGATTAATATTTGTAGCTGAGTTTTTGTAGTTGAATTTCATTGTACAGTACACTGTTGTTTCCCTTCAGAAATGCATTTCAAGCTACTTTCTGCACGTTTCTGGTACTTTCTTAGGATATACAACAACTATCTCTTGCTAAACTAATAATGTTTACACCTATGCAATACCTTTAGCAACAATAATAGTGATAATAAACCTGTACTTTAGTAAAGAAAACAGTTATAACATGTGTGATGTAATAAAAACAAGTGGTGTCCACTGATTAAATACAGTCTTCTGCCCTCTGAAGAGAGAAAAACCCAGACATTCACAAACTGTGTGATGCAGGACAGGTTGTTTCTTCATGTAAAATAGATTTTGGGTTGAAAATTCAGTGAAGCTACTTTATTTTAGGTTCAGTGGATCATTTTTGACAGTTAGGACAAGGGGAGTGTTCAGGATGTTAAGACCACATGAGAGTTAACTGTCTGAACCCTGAGATTGGTCTGAAGTGACAGAAAAGCTGGACTTGACCTGAACTTTGCAAGGTGCAGTCACAGCAAACCAAACACACATTTGCAAGAAAGCACACAAATGAAAAACAGTCATTGAAAAAACGCCTACCTATATAAAATACTAACAATCTGGGTTCAAATTAAGAAAACTTATTTTGCAAAACACTTTCAAAACCGCATCGCTGCAGGTCTTCCTCCCATTCTTCTCCCTGCTCTCCTGCCTAATAACGCCACCAAAAGGCCAAAAAAAAAGATTTTACAATAGAAGAAATCACTCTTGTGCTTTGAATTTCTTGTTTGATTCCTCCCCTGCTGCAGGTGTCAGAGTGGGCCGTGGACTTCAACGTCCCTGGAGGAACCGACAAAGAAGGCTGGCAGTACGCTGCAGATTTCCCCACGTATGTATCAATTATTTATCTCAGAAAAGACGACTCAATGTAAGAAAAATGCGTTGTTCCATTCGTCTGACTTGTCTCTGTCCTGCAGGACGTTTCACGGCCACAAAACCATGAAGGACTTTGTGAGGCGCAGGAGATGGACGAGGTAAACGCTCACATTTCTGCAGTTTGTAGCCCTCGGTTCCTGCAGCATCCTAACGATGATCTGTCCTACCTACAGGAAGTGTAAGATCACGATGAGAGGTCCGTGGCAGCAGGTCCCGCCCATCCGTCTGAGTGACATCTCTCTGATGCCCTGTCTGGCTCAGAGCCGGATGGATCAGGTCCCCGTCTGGGCCCTCAGCGATAAAGGAGACGTCTTGTGTCGGCTGGGAGTCAGTCAGCAAAACCCAGCGGTGAGAAACGTAACGAAGATCTGATGATCATTAATTTACAGTTGGATCATTCCAGAACTGGAGGACATTTAGGATTCAAAATTTTTTAAAAATAAATCTTCTCTTTTACAGTTTTCTGCTCCATATTCATCAATAATAGGTATTGATTGGCTCAGCTTCCACATCAATGGTAGCATTTTTATTCCATGTTTTCTGTGTTGTTTGCTAACCCTACTCTAATCACAGTAACAGGGTTGCTAATCCATGCTAATGTGATCTTTTTCTCAGCAGTAGAAGCTAGATATTTAGCTGCTGTTACTGCTGACCAAGAGGACAAACTGACTGATGGAAAACAGTCCAAAGAATTAGTCTGATCCTGATAATATGAGGTAGAGTGAGACATTCAATCAAGGCTGACAATGGGATGAAAATATGAAAAATAGAAGAGAGGACATAGCTTTGCTCTACACATTCTTTAGGAAAACTGTTCTGATGTAAACAACAAAAAAAGACAGAAAATGACAGAAACAAGACATAAAAAGAATAAAAATGAGATAAAATGACAAAAATGTCATCAACAGGTTCTGCTAACATGTTGTGGGACACATGTTCCATGCATAATAATTATTATTTAAAATATTATGTTGATTTAAAAAAAGTGACATCAATGAAAAACATAAAACCAAAAAAAGGAGATTTAAATTTCTTTTTAACTGTTTCATTAGAGATTCTGTTTGGTCATCAGGGGGTGGGACAAGAGAAAAATGTCATTTTAGGGGGAACTCCAGACTTATTTGGTATTTTTAAAAATATTTTCAAACATTCTTTTCTCCTATTTTTTTTAGATTTGGTCTCAGGACAAGAACATTTACACAACAACTGCATGTTTAGTATTTTGTACATGGATTTTTTGAATTTTGATGGGTGAAATGTCCTCCAGTTCTGGATGACCTGGTTAGTTTTAGATCCTGACCTACTGTGAGAGCAGCAGGAATATTGCTGATTCCTGGATCCTAATGATTTGTGTAAATGCCACAGGGCAGCTCGTGGCTCCACGTCGGCACAGATCAGCCCTTTAAGTCCATCTCCATCGGCGGAGCCAGTCAGGTTTGGGCGATTGCAAAGGATGGAGCCGTTTTCTACAGAGGATCAGTTTCTCCACAAAACCCTGCAGGTCGGTTCAATGTCTGAACCCCAAAACCCACCATCAGGTTATAAAAAAACATGTTATCTTTACAAATACATCCCCATTCATTAGTGAGAAATTATAAAAATATAAGCATCCAACGGTCCTTGAACTGATCGTGTGAGACGTGCCGTTTAATCAGAAACTAAACCGCTCATATTTCAACAAAATCACTTTATTCTGCAGGTTTTAGTTTAAAAAAATCACCAAAATAAACATTTTTCTGTTACCAGATTCTGTTAAAAAAAAAAAAAAAGCTAATGAAGCCATGAGTGACAAAAACTAGAGACTTTTCAACCAAACTCCTAAATAGAGTTAACTGACTCATTCAACTAATTAGTTAAAACTACAGTGAGGTCTCTGTATTTTCAATTTTTTGAATTTTACTAAATACAGAATAAAGATTAGCCTTCAGACACTCATCTAGCGTCAATCCTTTGAGCCTAAAAAGCACACTAGTGGATTAGAAAGCCATGTTGTCTTTAAAGAATCTCAAAAAGCTGCAAAAAACCCAAAAAAACAGAAAGAATTGTTGATTTTTCAATTTTCCAACGACTCTAATCATGTGTGTTTTACCTTTTTGACAAATTTTACTAAATCAAAGCTTAAAATTGTGATATTTTATTAAATCACTTTATCTTACATGTTGCATTTAAAAAATTGTCAAAAATCAGCAGTTTGCTCAAACCAGATTCTGTAAAAAAAGGAAAAAGTCTGCAGTCCTCAATGCAACTAAGAAGCTTTTAGTGACTCAGCTGCAGCTAACAGTTATTCAGTTAAAATTCAGGGACTTTTCAGCTGAATTGTCCTAAAATAGGGTTTACTGACTCATCGACTGATTAACTACAGTGAGGTCTCTGTATTTTCTTTTTTTCCCTCCTATTTTACTAGAACACTAGTTAATTATAAAGCCATGTTGTCTTTACAGAATCTCAAAAATTACAAATTTATCAGAGCCACAAGTTGTAAAAACAGACAATTGTTGATTTTTCAATTTTTTTCCCCCAATCATGTGTTTTACATTTCAGCCAGAAAATTGTACTAAATGTTTAAGCTGTGATATTTCATCAAAAGCTCTTTATTTTACATGTCACATTTTTCAAAATTTGTCAAAAATGAGTTGTTTGCTCAAACCAGAGTCTGTCTGCAATCCTCACTGCAAATAAGAAGCCTTTAATGACTGAGCTGCAGCTGAGAGTTTATTTAAAATTCAGGGACTTTTCAGATGAACTGCAGGCGGTGTTTAAACAGAAATAATGATGATAACAAATTAAAAATAGGAAAGCAGTTATCGTTTTTAAAGTCACCATTTTGAAAAAAAGTCAGAAAAATGCTGTACATGTTGAGTCTAGTTTTTATTTTTTTAAATAAAATATGCAATCAGATTTATGGCATTTTAACATTGTCACGATGCTCTAAAGACATTTCTGAGTTCTCTCTACTTCTAACCCTGGTTGTGCTGTTTTCCACAGAGGTGCAGGACTTTTTATTGAAGTAAAAAATAACTGAAAGGAGCAAAAACTCCAGAAACTCCTGAGATTCAGAGAGTTATCGATGTCAGAGTCTGTAATCTATCATGTCTGTAGGTCAGGAAGTTATAATGTTCACTGCAGTAGTAGAGAACAGATTTAGTGTTGAATAAATCAGTCCTGATCCGGATCTGGTCCCTCTGCAGGAGAATGCTGGTACCACATCCCCTCTCCTCTGAGACAGACCCTCAGGCAGCTCTCTGTGGGGAGGACTTCTGTCTTTGCTGTGGATGAAAACAGTGAGTAATGTTAGGTTTGATCACATTCATGCCTTTAAACCCTTTAAGCTGAATAACAGGAGTTAAATAATCTGCTTCCATAGGTAACCTGTGGTACAGACAGGGCCTCACCCCCAGCTACCCTCAGGGCTCCGCCTGGGAGCTCATCTCCAACAACGTCACCAAGGTTTCTGTGGGACCGCTGGACCAGGTCAGTCAACCAGGAAACCAGTCTGAGAACGCAGCATTTATTAACGTATTCAGAAACCCAGAGAGCTGCGGCACAGTGAGAACAGACAGCTGATGATAAATGTGTTTCTTCAGGTGTGGATCATCGCAGACGGAGTTCCAGGTTTCCCCTCGGAGACTCCCGGAGCCGTCAGCCACAGACTGGGGGTCGGACCGATGCAGCCCAAAGGCCAGTCCTGGGACTACGGCATCGGGGTGAGTCCTGCTCATTAGGGTCCAAGAACCTTATCAGAACGCAAGAAATTCTTCTTCTTCTCCAGATGGAAAGAGGGCATTTTTGAGGGCCTAAAAATGCTCAAACTCTCATGAAAGTTTGCACACGCATCAGAAGTGGCAAAAAATTGCATATTTTCTGGGAATTAGGAATGTGTGTGGCAAAATCACTCCATAGCGCCCCCTGCCAAATTTGTAACATCTACTACAGGCAACACGTTTCACCTACAGCTACCAGATGTCGGCATATGCAGCTCATCAGCCTGAACAGAACCAGTCAGCGGTGCCTAAATATTAAACCCAACAGGAAGTCAGGAGTGAAATCCTCCTCAGGGGGTCTTAAAACCAGAAGTGTAGAATATTTAATATTTATTAATTATAAAATACTTTGCAGAGTTTCAGCGATTGCTAATTCAAAACTATATGAGTGTGTGGTTGATACATACAGTAGTACACATGAAATGATAAATTCTGACTTGAATGCAAGAGAAAATGTTGGTTATTTCAACATTTTGACATTTTCTTTCACATTTTTTGCACATGGGCTGATGCACAGACGTGCAAATAATGCCGCTGACTTCTTTTCTTGATAAAAACAAGCAACTTTGTATAGAAGAATTGTCTGTTTCTGTTTCATTATTTGTGTTTTTGGGAATTACCTGTTTGGATTTAGGTGCATCATCCCCACAATTTTTGTCCTTTGAGTCTGAGAAACTCTGTCAACATCACTTAGTTACTTAGAAATCAGGTTGCAGAATCACAGATCCAGTTTATTTAGTATTTCTCTGTATTGTATTGAGGAATCTGTGTGTTTTCTTGCACACTGTGGACTGATGAGGTGCATTTGTGCATTTTTGCAGCTGTGCACATTAAATGTGAGCTATTTATTTTTGTGTTCCAGGGAGGATGGGAGCACGTCAGCATTAGAGGAAACTCCTCAGAGGCCCCTCGTGGCCCCCAGGCTCTTCCAGGTGGCCCCTCACGGAGCCCCGCCCCCCAGAGGAGCCCCGCCCCCCAGCGGCCTCCGGCTCAAGTGAATGGAAGCGCTGTGGTCGTGTAGCTCCTCCCATCTCCTCCTCCTCCTGCAGCCCTGTTTGTGCCTGGACCCCCCATCCGTCTCCTCGGACCCTCATCCCTTCATGGAAAGGGAACGCACAAATAACACGACTGACATTAGACCGACTGTACGTTTGGGTTGGATCCGATCCATGGATGAACGTTGCTCTCTTAAACGAAGGATAGACCTCCATCTTCATAAAACGTGAGCGCATGTGTTTGCTCTTACAAAGCTTTGGGGTTCACTGGGATCTAGCAATAGCTTTTATTCTAATAAACAGGGCGGGTTTCTGCTGAAGGGCTAAGGTTCGGTTACCAAATGAACTTCAAACTCACACCGTCCCGCTGTAAACGTACCGGTTTGTAGAATCTTATTCTGTTTGTTTTTGTGTCTGATTTGCCTGTCATACACCTGCATGTGGTTATATTTATTTATTTATTTATTTATTTATTTATTACTCTGCTAAGGAACGTGGTGGAGTTATGTGATGACCACTGTACGTTTGTTTGTCCGTCTGTCTGTCTGTTAGCAACATCACTCAAAAACAGACCAACAGATTTGGATGAAATTTTCAGGGAAGGTCAGAAATGATACAAGGACCAAATGATTAGATTTTGGCAGTGATGCAGCTTATAGTCTGGATCCATGGATTTGTTCAAAATTTCTGTATCATTGCCAGATAGCAGCACGGCGTCACTGTAACCATGACAACAAGTGAACGCTACATCAGCTGCTTGCTGATGACCACATGATTGTGATCCTACTACAAATCCACCACTGTGGACTTATCAGGATTTATCCATTGGAAATGATCCAAGGAACAACTGATTAAATTGTGGGGGTGTTTCTGAGTCCCATCAATTCCCGCCGCCTTCTACATATTTAGATCACATGATTCAGTATCTGTACATAACGTACACATGCAGAACACACACCTGATGCTGTGATTTCTGCCACGAGTCTTTTAAAGATTTCATCTGTCAGAAATGATACGACTGAGCAGCCTTGGCGGAGTACTGCGCTCTCTGAGTGCTTTTCATATTTAACATGCACTTATTTTGTTCCTCCATTTATTTTTGGTCTGTTATACGTTTGCGATGGAGTGGTTTTTTGTTTTTTTTCTCGCCCATCTTGCTCTGACAAGCCTTCCTGATACTGAGGGGTAAAAATCTGAGATACTGTCTGAAAACATTTTGCTCTTTACCACCAGATAATACCTCTCTATCTTCCTGCAATAATAATAAAAAGTATTATACCCATCCACATAACAGCTACAACCGAGACTGTTGACACTGCAGCAGGTCTGGATGTCACCATGACCGGACAGTCATCCTACAAGGGCATTGAAATGTGAAATAAAAGTCTAAAAAATACTCTCACATGTTCTGGTTTTATTAACATTTACATCATAGTAGATTTGGGAAACACATCGATTGCAGAAAAGAGGATTATTTCATTTTTATAGCATGTAGTAGCTCTTGAGAGATGCTAATCTGTGTGATCTTCTGGGATTTTGTTGATTTATATCCAAATTTCTGCTTTTATTGACACTCATGCTGCAGCTTCATTAAAGGCTCCCTCTAAGCAGATTAAAATGCTCTGAAAAAGCTTAAATAACTTGCTGAAAATTCTTAAATTTCTTTTTAGTCATTGATTAACCACTAAAAAAACTACTTTGTGTATCAAAGTTGCAGATTTTGAATTTTTTTTCCCATGAAACTAATCCGTTCCTGACCTAAAATTGCTTTGTATGTGCAGACCTGCATTGTCCCTGCCTCTTTTTCCAGATATTTATCCCCCTTTGCTGCAGCTCGAGCATACCAGCTCACCTATAACTCTGCTTAAACACTGTAAAACTACTTAACGCTGCAAGTTTTAATGGTGGACAGCTCTGAAGAACAATTTTGGCATCTAAGTATAAAAACACATCAACAAAAATAGGCAAGAATGTCATTACAGGCTAATTTATTAAAATCAGGGTCACTAAATAAAAATTCAAGGGTTTTTCAGCAGAAAGGAGGTACACCAATCAATCTACCGTTATGACTGTTTTTACTATTAATAAACGAATGCATGCCAAATATGAAACTTTTTTTTAGTTCAGACCACTTTTTCTAATACACTAGCAGCAAATAACCAAAATTACATTAAAAGTAAATGTATTTTTTATTACCACAGCAAATCTGAAGTTCTGAGTCATTCTGGCCAAGTTTTTTGGTCATTTAAGAAAGATTTTGTGTCATGTTAGACAAATTTCAAGTCATTTTGAACCATTATTAACTTATTTTATCCAAATTAGGATTTTGGCTACAGTTTTGAATCACTCTGGAGAAGTTTCCAGTCATATTGCAAGTTTTTTGAGTCATTTCCAGTCATTCTGAGCACGTTTGTAAACTCAGCTGGTTCTATTTTTGATAGCAGGACTTTATAATCACTTTTTTTTGTACACATACAAAAAAAAGATCAAATGTAAGAATTTGCAGCATTTCTTGGTTCCTTCCATTAGAACACATTTAATATTTTGGGTTCTGGACTGTCGGTCAGACATAAAAACATGTTACAAGATGACAGATCAAGTTTTGGGAAACTGTGATGGACATTTATCGCTGTACTGAGAAAGTATTCTGTGGATTAATCAAACTCTCGCCTCAGCACCAAAAATGACTTCGCAAACTATACAGAAAATAACATGAAGCAAACAGCAACCAGCACTTTGACTGTAAATGTAACAGAATACAGAATTATCTCTTCAATCAGATGTAAAAACACAGATTCATATCATGGAGACACACAGAAATTAGAATTAAACCTGTGCAACAACAGGTGAGGCGCTCTTACCATCACTGGGTCCTAATGTCCCTCAGATACACATTCAGAAAATCTGGCTCTGCAAATAGATGGAAGAGGCAGATAGAAAACACCATATGAACACATTTAGACAATTAAAAAAACAGATTCCCATGGATCCAGGAATTGAACAAAGCGGTGCAAGTCATTCAGTTTAAAATTTTACTTGAACCCTCATGTCGTGCTGCGGGTCAAATTGACCCGTTTTAAAGTTTGAAAATGAGGAGAAAAAATATATTTACACAGTGAAAACTTACACATTTTCAACAATTTTGGGAAATTTTTGGTGGAAAAAAAAAAAGAAATGCTAAGAAAAAATGCTTCTTTAAGAACATTTCTGAATGTTCTTAAAGAAAGTATTAGAACTTTTACTGACATATATGGAATCACTTTATATATTTTTAGGATGTTTTTTGGAAGATTATTACTCATTTACATTTTTTTATGTTTTTATTTTTATATCTTGCCAAGTTTGGGATTTCTTTTTTTAAATAAAACTTTTAAGGGAAATTTTTAAGGAATTTTTGGAATTTTCTTCCTTAAGGTTTTGCAAATTTTCAGAAATTTGGGGATTTTTTTTGCTGAATTTTTGGATTTTTTTTCAGACAAGGGAACAACTTTTTTTGGTGCCCATAAATGAGGACAACAGGAGGGTTAAATACTGTTCATATACATGTTTAGCTGCTGGACAAGATGTGTTTTTAACCAGACTGAAGTGCAAAAAGAAGGAAATGAACAGTGTAGGAGTGTGTTTAAGTGTTCACATCACACTTGTGTGTCTGGTTAGCTGTGAAATAACATCACACTTCCTTAAACTGAGATTTAAAGTAAGAATTTCCATCCTGAGAGCAGACGAAAGTGAAATCTGCACCTTTTCTACGTGCAATATTCTGCACAGAAAAAGCGGAAGAGGTTGTTCAAACTGTGACTGTCTGCCACTGATAACAGGGTGTTCTTTCATTTTTAAAAAAAGAGTTGATACAGTTTAGTCTGCTGTGAATTTAGTATCTTCTGGGGATTTCTGGATTCTGTTCTGTCACAAACCCAGAAATTTATTTTGAAAATCAGTGTTGCGTGTATATCTAAAGCATACCTAGATAACAGCCTCTTCCTTTTTCTCCACCACAATAATCACATTTCACACACTTTGAGGCCTTTTTTTGTTCCCCGGCTTCGTTCTTTGCCTGCTGCACATCTGGAAACACACCTAACATCCCAACATCGTGTCCAAAATCTGCACTGAAGAACACAACGCAAGACAAAAAAAACCCTCAATTAGAAGTTCATTTGCATTTATTTTCATATTAAACAGTGTAATTATAAACATTTCATTCAATTACACTAAGCATGATCAATATGAAGTAAAAATATTTTTTAAAATCTACAAGTTTAAAGGACAGAATGAATTCACATCTGCTTTTCTGTTTTTAATTTAACCGCTTCGAGCTGACGACCGTGATATGTTCCTCTGATTCGGCTTTAAGTTAACAAAATGAAACCTCATACCTACAACTCAGTTACATCATTTCCCATTTACAGACCGAAAAAAAAAGAAAAATAATCAACATTTATATACATCAGTACAGTTCAACATTAAGTTACATTTCTCAAATGTGCAAGATTAAGCAAAAAATGTATACTGTAGTCAAATAAAAGGAGATTTCCTTAAATAGATGTTCAAGTTTAACTGAAGCTGCTGGTTTGAACAGATACAGTGATTCTGTTGGGATGTTTTCTACCTACTGCAGGCTTCATCAGACAGAAGATTCAAAAAGGAAAGATCCAGATAACAACTGTATGAGCTACAGTTTAGAATTTAAAGCTGTACATCGGAAACATCTTTGCTTCTGTACAGAAATCGATCCAACTGCAAATGATAGCGTGAAATGTTCAGCCTGGGGTCCTTTAAGAGGAAAATGCCAAAAGTTTGACATTAAAAAAAAAAGGCAAAAAAAACCCCTCAAGTTTTAAAAAAGCAGCAGTGGTTTTTGTTCTAGTAGTGAGTTCTTGTTAAAGTCCCTGCACTTTACTGAAGAGTTCGTCACCATGTCGTCCTGCAAATCAACTCATTGCACATTTGCTTCAAAATAAAATCTCCAGCTTTTCAGTTTTTTTTAATCTTGCTAAATTTGAAGTTTCTCGCAGTGATAATGAACGAAGGAGTGCAGCCGTCTATACAGCAACAAACAGGCAAAAAACACCCGACGACATCTCAGAGGATAAAACAAAGCTTTACAAAAAAAATCTGTTTTTTTTTTACTCGCAACTGTCTTACAGTCGACAATCCTCGTCTAATAAACACGCAGCGTTCTTCCTCAGACGTCTCAAAAATAAGACTCGGCTCGCTGTAAATGTTCCTTTCAAACATAAATGAAGGAATATACGCCTGTGTGTCGCCTCTGCAGACGAGGGGTTGTACGATCAGCCAATCACACCCCTCCTTATTTAAACGCTGCTACAGAAGGAAACCACACAGAGCTTCTCTCTCCCAGTAGGAGGCCGTGATTCGACTCGACATGAAATTACAAAAAACACAAATCTTCCAAAAGGAAAAAAAAAAAGGCAACCACTGAAATAATCGCACAGAAAAATTAAGAATGTTACAGATTAAGCTTGACTTTTCTCAGTTTTAGGTTCTGAAATCAAAGAGCTTATTCCCGTTTGGCCGTAGTGATCAGTTCTGTCAGTCCAGCGTGTTGAATTCGTGTTTTTTTTCTTTTTTTAAAATTATTTTTGGTGACGCAAAAGTCCTGGAGAAGGAGTGCACTTCTTAGACAAACACCAAAAAGAAGCAGCCAAACACTTGGAACACGCATGATGAGTCTTTAAAGCAAACATTTAGAAGCTCGCCCATAATTGTTTCTTTTTTTTTTAACAAATTGCACTGAACTAAAAATCACACACTGGTGGAGCTGGAGAGGTGATGTGGCTCAGACCGGGGCCTCGCCTCGTCTTATTTGCTGAAAGTCAGTTTACAGTCTTCGCTCTCGAATCCACCGAGAACAGTTCTGCCTGAGAGGAGCGTCCACAGTTCAAAAACCGCGTCGTCTGTCCTTGTTTCAGTCGTTTTTCCAAAGAGTTCAGCTTCGTTTCTCGTACCAGCGACAATAAACGGTCGCTGCATTTATCACACGTTAGTCTTTTTCTCCGTCCTCACTGCTTCCTGAGGTGGACAAAGGAGGAAGATGTCAGTTAAAGCAGGTTTAAAATCAGATAAACTTCCCTCACCAGGGAAATGTTCATGTTGTATTATGAGCACATTACATATAAAATCTGTGTACATGAGCCTGGCAATGGAAATTTGTAAAAATAGTAAAATAACCCTTAGAAACTTAGAAAACAGGAAGAATTATCTGATTTCAAAAAATCTTTAAAGAAATCATGTGTGACTTTTTGGTTTCTTTGGTTAAAAACATCCTAATCTAAGCTTCATATTGGAATATTTCATTAAAATCACTTTATTTAATATGTTTCTTTCAATAATTTGGACAAAATAAATTAATAATTGTTCAAAACGACTCCTAGTTTGGATCAAACGGGTTAATAGCGCAAAATATGGATAAGTTAATAACGGTTCAAAATCTGGAGAAAATAAGTTAATAATAGTCAGCTAAAAATTATTGAACCATTACTAACTCCTTTTATCCAAACTAAAAGTCGTTTTGGACTCATTCTGGCAACATTCTGAATCACTTCAGAGAAGTTTCCAGTCACGTTGAATGGTTTTTGAGTCATTTTTAGTCATTTTGAACGCGTTTGTAAACACACCTGGTTCTATTTTTTGTTAGGACTTTATAATCACTTGTTTTTTTACACATACAAAAAAATGGTCAAATGTAAGAGTTTGCAGCATTTCTTCACAGTTCATTAACTGTGAATATTTTCAGAATGCACTTTTTTTTGCACTAAAACAAAGGAAATATCTGGAGTTGTGGTCATTTATATATCTATAGTATGCAGAGTTGTATGTGTTCATTCCAGGTTTATTATACTTTATTATTCTGCACAAAAGTTCGGTCTTCTTCCAGGCATGGTTCTGCTGTTCCCATGGAGGTGCAGCTCTTCACATTTTAATTAAACTTAAGCTCACAGTATGTCTTCATTTAAAAACTAAATCAATAAATAATTCTAAGATTAGGACTACAAGACAGTGCTCTAAGGTGTCTTGTTAACAGAATTTGGACCAGCACCTGTAATATTTAATTATGAACAGATTTTACCTTGTTTGAACAGAACAGCTTTAGCTTACAGTTGATTTATCTGTTCTGCTGGTGCAGTAGCTTCCACGAATCTTGTCTTTACCTTGACGCTGTCAGGCAACTAGCACAGACTTCCCCATATGCTAAGCTAAGCTAAGAAGAAAGTCAAGAAAGTCAACAAGCTTCTGTTCCTGTTAAACTGTTCCTGTGCAAAACTCATCCAGCCTCGGTGTGACTTGCCTCCTTGTTCGATGTCGGAGTCGGTAAGATGCGTCAGCGAGAAGCTAGCGATGCTGGCCGGTGAGATGGAGAAGCGGGAGTAGCTGGAGGAGCTGGTCCAGCTGGGCTCGAGCACTCGTCCTACTGCAGGAGCCGGAGAGGAAAAGGATGAAGCCGCAGAGGAGGACAAGGCCTTAGACACTGGGTCTTTGTCTGCCTTGGGCAGGAATGCAGGCGCAGGGGAGGAGAAGTCATCGTCCCACTCAAAACCACCACCTGCAGGAATTAAAGGAGTCACGACAACCAGAGGCAGCAAATAATACAGCAGCATCTAGAGCAGGGGTGTCAAACATGTGGCCCACGGGCCAAAACCGGCCCTCAATAGGGCCCACGGGACGACTTAGTAAAGTGTAAAAATTACAGAGAAGACATAACTGCAGATTGTACATTAGTTAAACTATAAATTTAAATCATTTCTAGACCATAAGTTGTTTTGATCATAAAGTAAAATACTAGATTGATCATTGTTCTTTTGTCATTTTGTGTCTCACTTTTGTAATATTTTGTCTTGTTTTTGTTGTTTTTTGTGTCTTTTTTTGTCTGATTTTTGTAGTTTATCTCATGTTTTTGTCGCTTTGTGTTTCCTTTCTGTCTCGCTTGTGATTTTTGTCTATTTTTTGTTGTTTAGTTTCATTTTTTGTCATTTTTGGTCTCTTTCTGTTCATGTTTTCGTCACTGTAATGTTTTTGTCAATTTTTTTGTCTTTTTTCGTTTGTCTCATTTTTGTAATACTTTGTCTTGTTTTTGTTGTTTTTTGTCTTTTCTTGTCTGACTTTTGTCGTTTTGATCATGAAGTAAAATATAACATCATCCAGTTCCAGATAGCTGTGACTAAATGTTTGTGTATTTGTAGATAAACTGTGATCTGAAAGTTGTAATGTGGAAATGATAAACTGAGGCATAATGCTGTTGAAATTGAATTTATTTTTCTTAAGAAATTTCAGGTTGTTCATAATGCTTTGTAAAAATATAATTCCTTAAATGTGAACATCTTCTGAATATACTTTTTTTGCACTAAAATAAAGGAAATATTTGGAGATTGGGTTATTTATAGGTTATTATGCTGTGATTTTATTGGTCCGGATCACTTGAGATGAAACTGGGCTGAAGATGAGTTTGACACCCCTGATCTGGTGGATTTTAGGATTACCTTCTTCATCTGTTGAGCTTTCAGAGTTGGTGAAGCGATTCAGGTAGCTGGCTGTGGACACCGGGCTGCTGAACTCTGGTACCTGACTGTTCGAGCCTGAGGAGTGCTCGCCCAGTTCCTTAGTGGGAGTCTCCTACAGTAAAATGCAGGGGGATAGAATTAGATAAAGGTCACACAAACATCTAGAAAACAGTGATTTTAATAGAAAATAAACTTTCCTGTCACTTTACCTGGTCGAACAGGTAGACAGTGACGTCATCGAAGAAAGACACGGCTCTTCTGGAGTTATCTGCATTGGACCTGTCGGTGAACGGGGAAGACGACGCCTCGATGTTCAGCGCTGTGGGTTTCAACAAGCTCTTCAGGTTCTTGGCGCTGCTGTCGTCTGAGATAATAAGCGGCACCGTGTGCACGGCTTCATCGTCGCTCTCCGAGCTGGAGCTGTGCAGCTGATAAGCGCGGATGTCATCGTCAGAGTCGTCGCTGTTCTCGTCCTCCTCGTCTGCGTCCACGCCGTCTTCCTGTCCGTCCAGACCCGAACCGTCCCGCCTCCCCAGGTAGCGCCCCTCCACATCCGGCTCCTTGATTTTATGACCATCACTGGCATATGTTCTGACTAGCTTAGCGTGAACGGCACCATCTGGTGCTGTTTCTGATGGGGTGGCAGGAGAAGGCACTGAGGCCGTCAGATCTTCTGATTGGTCCAGCTGATCAGGAAATGTTGTGTCCTTGAAAAGTTCTGGTTTATTTCCATCTTCGATAATAGATTCTGTCACCTCAGTCTCACTATTCTGTTTGACATCTGAATATACTTCTGGATGTTTGTCCACAACAGAAGCATCAGGTGGTTCTCCAGCTGCGGATTGTGCTTCAGCAGATACAGAAGATTCTTGCTGTGAAAATAAAGAATCAATATCTTTTTCCTTGTAAACTTCGATTGCTGGACCTCCAGATGCTCCACTGGCCTCATCAGTGGAGTTTCTCAACCACGTGACTTCGACAGAACTTCCTGCAGCTGCTTCTTCAGACTTCTTCTCAGGTTCTGATTCATTATCGGAGAAGTAGGCAGAGTCTCTGTAGTTACTGCCCATAAGTGGTTCCTCAGCAGGAGCTACATCCTCCGGCTGCTGGTCCTCACCGGGTTCCTCACTCTGAGTATCCAGAACACCCTCCACTTCAGAGATGATGATTTTTGGTGGAACCAGATTCGTCGCAGCTGAGAGCTCCTCAGTGTCTTCTTCTTTGGTTACACTCATGCCATTTTTTACAGGGGAGCAGTCGTTGACATTTTGCTGAGAGTTCCACTCAGGAGACTCCAGGTTCTCCGTCTCGTATCCACTGTCGGATATTTTGTATGGAGGCTGGAGTTTGTGTTGGGCTACCTGAGCATTCAGCTCCTCTCCTTGTTCTGCAAGCCGGTGTATGTCCAGAGAGTCCAAAGAGTCTGGTGTTTCAGCTGAGTTGTCCACTGTTGGAACAGTGGTGGACATGCTGTCTTCCAGTAAACTGTCCTGGCTGATCTGGTCCAAAGATGGACCAGACACCAGGAGAGAAGATCTAACAACAGGACGTCCATTAGTGTCCATAAAGGATTCCTCATGATCAGACAGAGTGGTCTCCAGTTCGATATCTGCATCTTCAATCAGCTCACTCAGCAGATCATTACTTGTTAGGTCTTCATTGTGTCCGTTGTCTAGAGACAATACTTGAACCTGCGGGATTTCACTTCCTATGGACTGAACACTATCCTTTGAGGTTCCAAGGTCATCTTCAAGGCTGGGAATTTTGGCATCTGTGCACATTGAGTCTGTAGTGGCACTGTCAGAGAACGCAGGGGTGTGGCCATCAGTCTGACTAATGATAACCTCAAACCTCTCTGAGGTAGAATCAAAACCAGAGTCTACACCTCTGTCTGAGGATTGCAGCAGACCGAGGTCTTCGGTGGAAGAACTATTTCTAACTGGCAGCTGGTTGCTTGTGTTGTCTTCTGCGACCACTGTAATGGAAGGCACCAGTGTTTCATTTCCTACCGGATTTAACTCCCCCAAGCTGGTGCTTGGAGAATCTAAAAGTTCATGTCTTGAGGATGTGCTACTTGCTGCAGGTTTTAAATAAGTATCTGCTGTGTTTAAGCTGCCTAAATTCTCAAGGTTTCCCCAAGAATTCATTTTGAAAGCTTCTTCAGGTTCGTGGACTAGACCAGGTGAAAGAAAATTCTGGTGCAGACTTGAGAAACTAGAGCCCTCTTTCATCAGACTCTGGTCTTTGAGAAACATAAAGTTATCAGCTAGTTTTTCAGTGTTCAGAAGCCTCTTTACATCGGTGTTCTCACCCATCACGTCCACAGAAACTGCTGGGTGAGTGGCCTCCCCTAAAAAAGAATCCCCATAGCTTTCATCTCTGTTCACCTCCTGGACCTCCAAAGGGCCACTTTCATGGAAAGGGTTCCCATTGCGCTCTGGAAGCTCCATAAAACCTTGTCTCCAGGAAGGAGAGTCATCTTGCCTGGACCCCCCTTCGTTGAAAATATTAGTGTGATATGGACTGTCATTTTCAAGAGATGACCAGATGTGGCTGTCTGGTAAATAGGAATCCTTTGAGTCAATACTTTGGTGGAAAAAATCGGCATCTGTACTCGACTCATCCAGACGGACATCTTGGAGAACAACAAAGTCCTGTCGGCTCGAACTAAAGCCCATGTCTTGTCCTCTATTGTCATCTTCCCCAACAGTGCTCTCCCCTTGTTCTTCTAGCTGGATATAATATTCGTTCCCATTAGATGGCTTTTGTGCATCAAACACTGGCACAATCCCAGGAATTCCTGAAGGAGTATTACCACTTTCTTCCCCTGCTGCTCGGGTTAAAGGATCGGGGAAATGGGCCTGGATGTCTTCACTGGAAACAGGAAAGAACATACTGTGGTAGTTCAATGTGGTGTCCATGCTGGAGCATCCATGGTTACCATCGTAGTGGTCGTGTTTGGCCGCCTCCCAAACATACTCGAAGCTGAGACCTTTGCTCGTTTCGGTGACAGTAAGAACTTCGTCGATCTCTTGCCGCAGGGCGTCATCAGCAAACTGTTCCAGGATTGGGAAGGAGGAATGGCTAACGGTGGTCTGCCGTGTGGAGGGGTTGGGCTTGAGTGCATCCCAGCGCTGCTCAAAATCTTCTTCTACGTCCTTTTGGCCTTGCATGCGCAGATAGATGAGCAACCGGTGAACTTCTTCTGCTGTGGCCCGCTTGTCTGGGGACAGCCAGCAGAACTGCAAGACCTCGTACCTGCAGTCACAGAGAAAACAGATAAAATGCATTATTAAGAGCCAAATACAACTAATTTGTCACAGTAGTGCGTAATCCATGCCAAAAGATGCACCATCTGTCGGAATACGGAAGCTCCAGTTGTGGTTTAAACAGCTTGACTTGTTGCTCCTTGATCACGTGGTTGAGAACCTCCCGGTCGGACAGATGTGGGTATGGCTGAGTAGCGTTCTCGAAGAGCTCCCACAGTGTGACCCCCAAGGCCCTGCAGGCGAGTAGAGATAAAACAGATGCTGCATTAACTACAGGACACGTTCCAAGGTCAGAAAATGACCTTAAAGTCTTGTCACAACACTAATACCCAGGTGTGGCGAATCAAATGCAAACACTCAACATACACTTTCAATTTCAACATATTCTTATCATATTCTTTCTTATCAGGGGGAAATCTGATTATTGCAAAGAGAACTATCTTATGGAACTCTGTAGTTTCACTGGAAAGCATTTGTGCAATGAGTCGTGAAGTCAGGAAGGGAAATATAAAGAGTGCCATTTTCTACTTTTTTGGATATTTACCAAACTGTGTAGAGGCACACACATACTATACTTTGCTTCATTCCTAACATACAAACCATGTATAAATTAGCTACAGTGCACAACTCTACCCAGAATATTTATTATACCTTTTACTATTTATTATTTATTTATTAAATACAAAACCTAAAATAATGTCTGAATTATCTTAGTTCTTACCTGCTACATCTCATATCTTACTATTTCTTGTTTGCATCAAACCTTGTATTTTTTTTAAACCTCTTTAGAAACGCCAACAACACATTTACTGCTCCACATAATGATACTGTGCAAGGAATCTTATTTTGCATTTTTATTAAATTGTTTTATAATTGTGCTCATTCTAAAATCAGCGTCCAGACTGTTCCATAAGTTTACACAAACTGATAAACATCTACTCTTCACGGTGGTTCAAGCAAATTCAAATTTTAAATTTCTTCTTAATTCATAGTTTTAAATAATGCTACTGGACGGTTGTTGTAAGTTATCAGGGAGGAACTTGTTGCTTGCTTTGAACTTTATTTGCGCAGTTCTAAATTTAACTAAATCAAGAATTTTCAACGTATTTGTTTTGGAAAACAATACATTAATGCGTTCATTATATCCCACATTATGTACTAGCCTTATAGCGTTTTTGTAATGTGCTTATGGGATGTACAAGTTTTTGCAAAGTAGGTCAGTAAAAACAGCGAGCAGTATAATGTATAAGAGGCTTTCTAACCCTTAGATGCTCCAGTGATTGGACCCTACACTCTTCCATAAGTGGGTCGAAAATGAGCCATATTAGAATCAATGTGTTTTTATGCTGTTTTTGTCATTTTGGTTAAAAATAATTATTTGTATTATTGTTTGTATTATATTTTTGTCCATACAAGAATGATTTCATGTTTGAAATTTGTTTATTTTTCACTTTATAACAGATTTTGAACATTATAATTGAAAAAGAAAAATATTACACAGAGCCTCTATTTTCTTTACATTTTTCCACTCTTTTCCTCCAGCTGTTGTTGCTCTCCATTCCTCAATCACCTCTTGTATGATTATTATCAGTGATAAAGAGGTCGGGGTAGTAATACAAATTTTACAATTTCTTTAAAAGTACAAACGCTAACTTAAAAATTTAAACAGAATGATATCAATGACATGTTTTTTAGGAATAGCTGGAATATGAAATGAGAAAGAGAACGACCTCACCAGGTCATTTTTGACCCACATATCTAAGGGTTAATTCAGAGTCTATCTTTGTCGTAATGAGACAGTTGTTGTCAATAAAGGATTTCAAATCTTAGTGATTTTCAGTCTTCCCTTCTGCCTCAAGAGTGCTATTTTATAACTATATATATTTGGATTAGGTTCAGGCTCATTTACAGTGGCTTTGTCTTATGGTTTTGAAACTAAAAGGTCTTGTAGTCTCAGTGTGGTTTTGAAATGTGGTGCCTACCACACGTTGCTGGGTTTGGTCTGCTCCATCGTAATGACTCCCCCATGACGCTCGCCCACCAGCTCTGGAGCCAGCCAACGAAGGGGCGCAAACACATCATCCTCTGTGATGATGTAATCCTCCTATCACGACATGAAAAAACAATAAATATCAGTCAGATGTGATCATTTATACTCACACAGCTTTTACAAACTCTCCCAAATACCTGAAGAAACACAACCTGAGTAAGAAAAGCACCACAACAGGAGAAATTTGTCGGTTTATTAGCTCTCATTGCAGCAGTGAACTCTCATGTTGCCTCCCCCTTTCTTTACAGAAATAGATTCACTGGGTGACCTTATCTTGAGAGTATTAAATTCAGACAGCCAAACTGACAGATCAGCAGTATTTAAGGAATGCAGCAGACAGCGCTGCCTTAGGACATATGTGGCGTGTCAAGTTACACGAGAGGACGCCCTTAATTCTTCTGTGAAATATAAAGTCGATCAGAGGAAACACCTGAACAGCCTCGGATGAAAAACATCTATTTTCTGCCGGGTCGTGCGGGAATCTTTGCGCAACAAGACATTAACTGTGACCTAAGCAGACTTTAGATGTGTATCAGTACAAGAGTACAAAATATGGTTAGACATCTACTGTCGTCTGCTTACAAGTGTAACTGGTTCATGTTCAGTTTATTTTATGTATCTTGCATCTTCCTCAACAATATAAAGTTAATTACAATAATAAAAAAATCTGAAATTAAAGGCGACTGCTCACTTTGTATCTGTAGGGTCCGATTCCGTAGTCTCCCACTTTGACTGTTAGATCTGCAGTCAGGTAGCAGTTCCTCAGAGCCAAATCACTACAAGAAAAGAGACAAAAACATCAACATTACACACATTTGCAAATACAAAATCATTTCACAGATTCTGAATCTCCAGGGGAAGTTTGCGTAGTGAAAATATTTATCAGATTCCTGCTCTTGCTAGTTTAGTTCCGCCTGAGCATTGTCATTTGTGTGTATAAAGCAAAGTTAAAGGGAAGAAATCAACCTTATTGACGCTAGGTTTAATCAACAAGAATCTAAAATGGGGTAGACAGGAAAGGATCACACATAATTTAGGCGTCCACAGGGAATTAACACAGGGGCCTTGTCATTTTCTCTGCTCTTCACATTACACCAGGGTTATTCCTGACTCGTGCATAACAGCAGCGGGATATAGTTTCTAGAGGGAAACACAGGCTATGCAAAGTTTTTGTTGGTCTGCCAGGGGGGACGGTAACAAGCTCCGAGGCTGTGTCTGCTCATTAAGCCAGCATATGGTGGTTCATTCACAGCGAACGAGGAGGGAGGCTTCGGTTTCCCTGTGCACAGGTCCTGAGTCCTTTTCACTCGGCCAATGACAAACACTGCTGACGCTAGTATTCTTGCGTGCACGCAGCCCAGCTACTGTCAGAGCCACTGAAACCCCTGGAAGATAAATGGAGACGTATTTTAAACCTCCCTGTCCTCTGCTGTTGGCTGACGGCCCGACATACAGTAAGAGGGAAACAAGTCCAGCATCTTCACCCTACAAGGCTAATGCGAGGCGCTGCAGTGATTACACCACACCTAGCGTCCCAACCTGATCTTACCTTTATTTTTATTTATTTTTATACTTAGCAGGACAGATATTTAAATGAAAAACACTCCAACCTGCAGCCTGTTATTACATTAAATATTTAACTGTATAAAATATTAACAATAATGACTAAATGTTGAAACAAATGCTGATATTTTATGTGAAAAACTTTGGTTTCTGAGCAAATATACTGTGAGTGATGATTAGTGGGAATATGCTTCACAGAATAAAAGCAGTTTTTCCTCTGCAATGATTTAATCTTAATTTCAAGAAGAGAGAGAATAAATTAGAAGACATACCTAATAAATTTCTTTATATTTCACGAATAGGAACACTCTCAACCTCTCAAATTAGCAAGTAGTCCAATAACCGACCTAGTGTCCTCTTTTAAATCACTTTTTTTACCGTATGGTCTTTTCTTAACCTGCTGTTTATTTTTATCATTTTACTGTGCTTTCTTTGGATCTTACAATTATTTTTGTTGTTGTTGTTTATTGTTTTATCCTATTTTTTCCTACTGTACTTACTGAGTCTGCTCTTAAAGACTGAAGGAGTTTTAAGTTGACAAAATGGCAACGTGCATTTGAGGAAACTGTTAATGCAACAATGAATAAAACCCATCAAAAACATAATGTAATTAGTCACAGTGTGGAGATTTGCTGATTTTAGAGCGACATACAGAATCAAATACACATTGCATAGAGGGACGTACTGTACTGAAGAGCAGGACAATGAAACTAATGTTTACAGAAGCAATTTAACAACCAGTTTTCTTCAACCTTTACAAACATGTAAACATTGAGACAAAACATTTAGAAACAGCACATAATGCTCCGAAAGGGTGCTGGAATATCACACATTATAGTAAAAACTGTCAATTTGTTTCAGTAATATGAGTTACTGATGAAAATAAAGTTCTTGGTGGTGAATGTCAGAGAAAATACACAAAGAGCTACATGACCGTTCAAAAGTTTGGGGTCATTTAGGAATGTCCTTATTTTTGAAAGAAAAGCAGTTTTTTTTTTAAAGAAAACATTAAATGAATGATAAATCCAGTGTAGACATTGTTAATGTGGTAAATGACTATTGTAGCTGGAAACAGCTGATTTTTAATGGAATATCTCCATAGGGGTACAGAGGAACATTTCCAGCAACCATCACTCCTGTGTTCTAATGCTACATTGTGTTAGCTAATGGTGTTGAAAGGCTCATTGATGATTAGAAAACCCTTGTGCAGTTATGTTAGCACATGGATAAAAGTGGGAGTTTTCATGGAAAACATGAGATTGTGTGGGCGACCCCAGACTTTTGAACGGCAGTGTACGACTAACCCCCACCTTAAAAGATAGATTCTTCCACTGTTTTTGTTTTTATATAAAAATAAACTATTTCATACAATGCAGTGTGTGTTTTGATCTTTTGCTCTCTGGACTCTCAGCCCTGGACATCGGCCCACATAGCTCTGGCCTGGAGGGTTTTGTGTCTGAGGCGCTGCACCACCAACAGCCCCTTTATACATCTCCTCCAGCATGTGGCCATCGGCATCTGTCAGCTGGTGTAACCGTTTTTGGGATTTTTTTTTACTTTTGGCGGGTAAAAGTGCCACAGAAATATTTTTACGATTGTAAATTAAATGAGTCCACGTAGAGGGCGGCTTGTCGAACTCCGTTTGAGTTGTAACAAGGATTAAAACACAACGCCCAATATGAGGCTATCCTTTTACATGCAAAGAGCAGAATCATCATATCCCTCTGGCAGCGGACAGCTGACACTGTGGCAATGCATGGGAGCTGTGTAATTGGAACCCTCTGAGCTTATTCTGAGCATGCAAAATAGAGCTGATGAGCTGAGCATCGTATGTTACCCCCAGACACCCCCTGTACCCCTGCTGGCTGCCGGCCAGACATCCAGTACTGGTGGGGTAAAAATGAAAATGAAACGCAGCCTCTCCGCTGTACACACCTTTTTTGGAGAACACTGGTTCTCCTGAGACTGGTTGGACAGTCGGCTCTGAGGTAAGACTGACAGTTGCCCTTTGCCTTTATCATCATTTCATAGAATGTTTATGGCTGGGTACTTAGAGTAACATTACTACAGGTTTGTGACATACTGTTAAAAAATATTGAGCAGTTTGCCTTGGCTCAAACATTTAAGACAGAAATATTTGTGTTTTATGAGAAGTATGCTGATGTTTTAGAGTGTGGGGTGTCAAACTCATATTAGTCCAGGGGCCAAATTCAGCCCAATTTGATCTTAAGTGGGCCGGACCAGTAAAATCAGAGCATAATGACCTATAAATAAATAACAACTCCAATTTTTTCCATTTGTTTTAGTGCAAAGAAGCACATTCTGAAAATGTTCAGATTTAAGGTACTCTCTTTTTATAAAACACTATGAACAAGCTGAAATTTGTCAAGAAAAATAAGCTAAATTTCAACAACATTATGCTTCAGTTTATCATTTACACATTACAACCTACAGATCACAATTTATCTGCAAAAAGGCACAAAACATTTAATTACAGGCATCAGAACAATCTAGTATTTTACTTTATGACCAAAACAACTTGTCAAGGTCTGGATATCATTTGAAATTTAGGGTTTACAAATTTACAATATTTTCTCCATAGTTTTTACACTTTGCAAAGTTGTCCCACCGGCCGGATTAGACCCTCTGGTGGGCCGCTTTTGGTCCACGGGCCGTATGTTTGACACCCTTGTTTTAGAAAGCCCAATATAACATTAATCAGGTAGAACTAGACAAAAGCTGTCCAAGTGAGTGAGACAAAAGCAAAAACTTTTCTATCAGGGACATAAAGGAAAAAACAACTGTAAGGACAGTTTAAAAAAAACGGGAGGATGAACATTTGAATTTGGAATTGAACCAGCAAACTAATCATGGACAACGAAGCCTTCAGGAAAAGTCACTAAACACTAACTGAATCCTACATGAAATCAGGTGAATCCCATGAGATGACTTCAGTATATAAAAGATACAACTAAAGGATGCAGTTCATTTATACAATCGTGGTGTTTTTATGAGGCTTGCTCGAGTGTTGCAGCTCTGAAGTGCTACCTGTGCAGGAAGTTGTGTTTGTGAAGGTGAGTGACACCAGCAGCAATTTCACATGCCATCCTCTGCAGCTGCAGCAACTCAGCGTTCCTGAACATCCAATCCTGCTGAGACAGGTAACCCCGCAAATCCCCCTGCAGGGATACACAAACACACACAGCTTCATTAGCGCACCAAAATCGAACATAAACAGTCCAAAAATCCAGCAGAACTGTATTTGTTTTGCAGCAATAGGAGGAAATTAACAAGTGATTCTTGTTAAATGTAATGTGCAGAGACGGCCACACGGGGGCAGCAGACCCTCCTGTTCCTGTCCTCTCAGCACTTCTCACTGCTGATGTGTGAGAGAACCAAATAAGGGTAACCCTGTTTAATGGACCTCTATGCTGTGTCACGGAGATTTATAAATAAAAGAGTACAGCTCAGATCAGTGAAATTAACTGTGCATGCTCCCAAATGGGTTCCAGCGTCTGTGAGTAAAGAGGAGAAAAGAACAACATTCCTCGAGAGGGAAGCAGGTGGAAGCACTTTAGACATTAATTACATCTCAACATAATAAACAGACTTGTATACATCCAAAAGAGTCATAAAGAAAGCTAAAATGGAGCCTGTTAACTCGTTAGACAGCAATGTGAGAAGTCAATGCACGAAAGCGAAACTGAAACAAAGAGTTCACTGATATTTGGAGGGGTCTTTGTGGCTGGAATGAATCCTGGAAGACTATAAATTTGAATTACAACAACAGGATCTCAGTTGTGTCTCGGTTCAAAACCGTTAGTGACTTCCTGTGGACACCTGTGGTTATCATTCCCCAAAACCTGACAGACTGTGCTTGACAAACTGTCCATGCAGCACTGTACACTGTACTGGGCGCCTTCCTGAAATTCCACTACAAAACACAGTGAATGGATATTTCAAACGACTGTGTGTAAAAACAGTTGTATATTATGTGTGTTTTTGTTGGAATGAAGGAGATTCCCGGCACCCTAGGGGAACATACTGTACTCATGTCCCATAAAATGAGGCGTTTTTGTTAAAAATGTCAGGTCACATGCAGCTCCTGAGAATGCAGCTCAGTGTGTGTTAGGGGGCTGTGCATGTGTTTCTACAAAGGGTTTACTTTTCCCTGAGCTATTTCTCTACAAGCAGCTTAGATCGGTCGTCTTACGTAAGCACTATTTGTTTGCTTCATCCACATTCACCTCTGCACACACAAACAAAAACCCACACGGCTCTGGGAAGGAGCGTTCGCTGAAGAGCTATATTCAATGTATGGAAAGTGATACCGCGTGGCTGTCTTCATTTGTGAAGACATTTCTGCAGCAGGTGATTAGGTTTGGGTGTCTGGGAGGGATGGAGTGGGAGATCATCCAGGGCTGTAAATGAAATAACATTAACTGTGAAAGGCTAAAACAATTAGTGTCTTGTCCATGAATAACAAGAATGTGGCGAGTTCCCAGCACGCAGATTCAGCTCAGCCACAACCACGTGATCGAGTTATGAAAATAAATAAAACTAATTAAATGCTTAGTGGGTATTAGAAGTGGACTACATTTCATAGCTAAACACAGTGAGTGGACGACTGGAAGAAATGTAAAACTGGCTAAAACCAAAAATCATCTGTGTTAAATCAGCTCCATAAAAATCAATAATTCTGAGAAGGTCAATTAGCCGCCAGAAATCAAAACGGACGCCAACCACATAAGGGCAGCTTTACCCATAAGGAGGACACACCACAGGCAGTAATGTATAATGCCACGACAATAACATAAAGAACAACTCATTCTTGCAATAAATGAACGAGATCGACGGCTTTCAAAAGCCAAAAGTCGGGCGGCTCTTGTCTGAAGCGGAGAAGGTCCAACTACAGTTCTGTTCAGGCACCAGGCAGAAGATCCATGCATTAGAGGCTGTCACTCACGCTACGGTATGTGACATTCTGTGGCCCCCGCACCAGTTGCTGGATGTATTTTGATGTCTAAAATGCTTTGACTCAGGGTTACCCAGCACGGGTGATACAGCATGGAAAAACTGCCATCTATCAACGGGCTGTCACTCGGAACGTCACAGTATATTGGCGTTTTGGGATTCACCTTGTCCGCCGTGCAGCTGCAGTGTCGCATTTCGTGTTTCGACATCTAGAAGATGACTGACGTGGTCTTAAGTGGACAGAAGCCACATACAAGTCATCTTTTAATTTATACACCAACTGAATCACTGTGTCACTTTAATCAAACTGAACTTTTTCTTATTGAAAGAAAGGAAAGGCACATTGTGTAAGACAAGATCCTAGTTGGATGAAGTCCTAAAAAACCTTTATCCAGCGATGGATAACAAGCATAGACATCAATCAGTTGTGCTACCCTCACACATTATCACCCCCAACAAACAGGTTGTGCTCTTCATCACGCTATCCTCCCTAATGACTCGCACGCACTTGCGATAAGTCATTCACCTTGACTCATTTCCATGTCCTGTCAGAGGCATTACTAGGAGCTGGCTGGGAAAAGACCACAATGCCAGGGCGTCTGCCAGGTCTGGGCAGCTGACAATACCCCAGCCCGACGAGGTTACGCAATGTTTGGCAAGGCGGGTTGAACTGGACTGGGCTGGACATGCTACCAGGTCAGAGCGATGGGAGGCAAGGTGGAGATGCAATAACCCAGAGCGACTGTGTCACCCAAGCAGCAGAAATGCATTTATTATTTATTATTCTCCACATCAAAGAAGCATAAATGAAACCTGTGTATGTTAGCAGGCTGCAGACTGAGTATTTGCATAAAAACTCAACATAACAGGAATATTTAAATACACCAATTGAATCCTTGTAACACAACTATGAGGTCATAAATGAGGTTTGTCCTAATAAGACTGATAAATTAAAATCAAACAGACACCAAAGGTTCCCTATATTTTTGGGGCTTCGTCACAGGAAGAGCCACAGGTTTCCAAAACACAAGGTGCTGGCCATAAAAACGCACAAACAGCAACTGGTGGAGCTGACACCAGAGGAGCGTAAATGGAGCCTGTTGCTTTACTGGGCGAGGTGGGAATGTGAGAAGACCCGAGCTTAGAGTAACTATGCGATTCCGGCTGGAGGAGGAGGGCAGTAATGGAGGGGAGGGATGGGAAGGGGAAGGGAAGCTCCCCTCACGCAGAGCCCACCCAGAATAGATAGAGAAACAGTGAATAAATCAGCAAAGAAGTCTGAGTCACTTCAATATGTTATGATAAATGGAAGAGCTAATTTGGGATTGTGAGAGTAAGCCTTCAGTCCAGATGGTCAATAAGGTGGGTCACATATGCCAGCATGATGGACAGTTTTTAAAGGGGTCCTGCCCTATGAGTATGAGGGCTTAAGACACTGACAAGAGCTAAATCTCCGACTTCTAAAAGAGGAAGTGTAAAAACCTCTCAATTACTGAACACTAAGGCTGTATGTTACATGGAGAAACCCATAATGTTTCATGCTACATGTCAAATTAAGAATAGGCCAATTTATTTCCCATGAACACAGGGTTAAATCTAAAAATATGAGCTAGTTATTATTAATTCACTCACCATTTCACAGTACTCAAAAACAAGCAGGAAGGGGATGGCCTCGACACACTGTCCGAGGCACTGGAGGATGTTTGGGTGCTGCAGCACTCTGAGGACAAAACAACACAACAAGCCGCTTATTTAATGGTAATTAGGCCTAAAAGAAAGCTTAAAAAACACTCAGTCTTAGAGGAGATTAAGTGTGATGCAATGTGGAAGAGGAAAGGTAGAGGGTGCTGCTGACACGACAGTGATGTCATGCAGCTATTTATATCACTTTAACTGGTACATTTATGGTTAAATGAGGTAAATCTAACAGGCCTGGAATAATCAATGAAAAAGCAATAGCTAAGTTGATGAAAAGCTCAAAGCCAAGGGGGGTTATAGAGCTCAAAGAGAAAGCCGTCTGTGTTTACCTGTACGGATCCCCCTGCTGCAGGAAGTCATTCTGCTCCTTGGCACTTGCATTAGCTTTTAACTCCTTCACCACCACTCTGGTTCCACCTGGGTCTGTGTAGATTTCACTCAGAAGGACCTGATCATGCAAAAAACCCACTTTAGACTAAACAAGAAGTAATGAAAAAACACACGTCTGTTAAAGAGGTGACAAAAACTGAAGAAAAAATAACACAAAAGGGGAAAGGACAGGGATTCAAAAAGAACAATCTGTACCGGAGCAGCTAGTAGCTCTCCATAGCACTCTCTGGTTAAAGGCTGTACAGAATAAACATATTCAAATGGAGCATTGATATTACTTAACATTTTCAGTTTTTTTTTTTTGACAGTGCAGAACACGTAGATTGAAAAACAGCCTTACCTGTCCAAACCAGCCGTTGCCGATCTCTTGGATGTAACTCAGACTGTGACGTGCTACCTGGAAGCCAGCGGATCCCTCTGTGAGACCAAACACAAAACAACGTTAATTAAGACTGTCCTAGCTGGTTGTCCACAGGTTAAATCTGAACTACTGGCCTATTTCTAATCAACCATTTAAAAACTAAATTTTGCAGATAAAGTGTTTTCCAGAGGTGTGACTCCTATCAGATCGTACAGCCTTGTTCAGATCTCTCTTCTGGAATTACATTGACCCAATTACAATGCAAACTATTAAAGGCACATGGTAATTCATCATTTTTCCACACATTCTGCGCAGATTTCTAGGTTTAGAAGGTTTGCATATTTAGATTTGCAAATATAGAATTATAAAAATAGACGCTGAAAAGACAGAGACAGATGAAAATGGCACCTCTGACAACAGAAAAAAACTAAACTACCTGATGAAAAACATGCTTGACTGATTGATTGATTGATTGATTGATTGATTGATTGATTGATTGATTGATTGATTGATTGATTGATTGATTGATTGAAGCTTAAATTGTGTCCAATATATGAGGCATTGGCTGTAATGTTTTCATGTCTGAGCTGATGGATTTATCCCTCCTGGTTAAATCAAATAAAAGTATTCACAGCTTGTGTTTGATAGAGAACAGGAACAACTTTGTCATCTGTAACTTTCTTTCAAACACAGACAAAACAAAATGTATGTTCTTCACAACTTCAAAAACTGTGAGATCAACACTGTGAAATAGTCAACAAATTGAGTTGATATCTACTTTTAAATACCTACGATTTTTAATTGACGACCGCTTGTCTCTTTAGGAGCACATTCAGTATGTTGTAAAAAAACTGAAACTCTTGTTAGGATTTTACTACAGAAACAAGTCTTGCTTTTCCACAAATTGGTGGAAACAACCTTTTTGCCTGTTATTGACTATGGAGATGTGTCGTACATGAAGGCTTCTGCTAATTGTCTTAGCATGTTGGATAGTGTGTACCAAGGGGAGCTGAGATTCATAATCAAATGCGGTCCCTCTTCTCACCACTATGTGTTCTATTCTAAAGTTAACTGGACATCTTTAAGTGTCCTACGTCTCAGTCATTGGTGTTTATTTACAGAACTATTCTGGGTATTGTTTCTTCCCATTTGTCTTGTCTTTTAATAAGGAAACATCTAAGTTATAATCTCTGATCTAAGGATACTCTGAAATTTGTCCTCAAAGTATGATCTGAACTGGGCAAGAAAGCCTTTAGGTTTTTGGCACCTAATGTGTGGAATAAATTACAATCTCAACTTCAAATTCAAGCCCTTGTTACACTGAATGAGTTTAAAGTTCAGGTGAAATCATTGCAATCTACTTGTCTGTGTGCAAGGGTTATATGTGAGCAAGTTTTAGTGCTGTTAATTTTATCTGCTGTTTATTACTCCGCCAAGGAACGCAGCAGAGTTATGCAACGATCGCCGTACGTTTGTCTGTCTGTTCGCAACATTACTCAAAAATGGACAAATGGATTTGGACGAAATTTTCAGGGAAGGTCAGAAATGACACAAGGACCAAGTGATTAGATTCTGGCAGTGATGCAACTTATAGTCTGGATCCACAGATTTGTTAAAGATTTCTGTATCATTGCCAGATAGTGGCACGGTGTCACTGTAACTATGACAACAAGTGAACACTATGTCAGCTGTCTGCTGATGATCACATGATTGTGATCCTACTACAAATTTATCGCTGACGACTTATTGGGACTTATCCATCGGAAATGATACAAGGAACAACTGATTAAATTGTGGGGGTGTTTCTGAGTCCCATCAATTCCCGCCACCCGCTACATATTTAGGTGATGTGATTCAGTATCCGTACATAACGTACACATGCATAACACACGCCTGTGCTCAGCAAAAGGTCATTTTGTTTGTGGGTACATCTATATTAAATGGACACATTATGTTGCTGTGATTTCTGATCGATAATAAACAAATGCTGCATTTCAAAAAAAATACTGCATTTCTGACAATGCCATATGGGGGAATGAGCAGCCTTGGAGGACTTCTGCGCTCTCTGAGTGTTTTTCTTGTTATTAATGTGATGATGCTGCTGCCCTCTTGTCCAGGTCTCCCTTGTAAAGGAGATCTCTGAACTCAATGTGACTAATGGCTAAATAAATGTTAATTTTTTTTTTTTTTTTTTTTTTTAAATGAATCTGTTTGTCTGTGGATTGGGATGTGTCTGACCTGTGATGCGGGCTGGAGGTTGGAGGTGTGGGGGTCCAGGCAGGGCCACGGGGGACACAGCCAGGGTGTACACCTCAGCTGGGGACTGCATAGACGGCGTGTCCTCTGCTGGCGGAGTGAAGTCGATCTCATCATCAAAGTGGTCTTCAAACTCCTGCGGCAACAAAAATCAGAGATCAAAACAGGCCTGCCTTGATGCCACAACATGATGTTACAGCGCGTATCTTCAATCGCACTGAATTCAATCACAGTCCACGGAGCCAGTGGCAGCAGGTGAGGCTGTGCAGGACTCTCACCTTGAAGTTGATCTCTCTTTCCTTGCAGCAGGTCACACAGTTCACCAGCACCACCACCAAGGCCACCAGCACCATCATAGACACCACCAGGGACAGGTAGAGCGACACAGACACAGTGTCTCCTGTGCTTCCACCTGAAATGAGAAAAACAGGTAGAAAATGTGCTGAATCATTCACGCTTGTGATTCAAAAATAATTTGGAGGAGAATAGAGGAAGGCGCCTGACAATTGTGGGAAGTTAGAAGCATAAACATAAGTGGCTTTGACAGTAATACAGCACTTGAGGGGTGTACTGGCTCCTCTTCTAAATCCACCCACAACAAAGGTACATTTAGGCTTAAAAACTAAAATAAACTCCACAGTGCTCTCGCAATCCAACTTCTTAAGCTCACTGCAACTCCACTGCAGTGGTTAGAAATGCCAGGCTGCAACGCTGTGCAGCACATACGATCATTTCAAAGAGCAGCGATGTTTGTTTAGGTTTACAATTTCTGCAAACATGACGCGACAATAACCATGACTCCTCAGACCAGTCCACCCAACCTCTATCCTTCGTCAGCCGCTCAGAGAGGCAGTTGTGGGGGTGTCCGCCGGCCAATTAGCTGCTGATGGTGCACCAGTGGTGACAGCAGGTGTGGGTCGGCTGGAGAGAGGATGCTGCTGGCCCAGCAGTTCAAGTGTCAGGACTGACAGCAGCCTTGCAACCCACTCACTGCGCTGCTCAGCTGCTGCTCACTCACTACGCTGATGCCAACCCACATTTACACCATCAGAGTTTTACAGTTCAGTGCAGCATCTTTTACTGGAGACTGTTTTGCACACAAAATAGTAAAGAGGCTCAGTCAACTCCTTAATATTCACATAGAAAAGAGGGAGAAGTTTATAATGCAGGGAATAGAAATACCAAATTCATACCATGTTTTGCCCAGCAGGATTAATAAATGTTGGTGAAAGTTTAAGAAACAAAAATATATTCGGCCTGGTAGCTTTATTCATGGTTGCGTATAGTTTAAAGTCAAAGCCTCTTACTACATTTAGCTTTATGGATAACACCTTTTTCTCTTGTAGGAAACCTAATGAATGCATTTCTTATTTTGTAACTCCCACTACCTTTCATACATGTAATCTCTGCACACTGTTTAGTGAAAGACTAGTGAGGATTTGTGTAAAACACTCCTTCCTGTTCTCCCTCCTGTGCTTTTTCTGTCTCCCACTGGTTGTAGTTTCTCAGGTACAGCCTGTCTGCTACAGGGAGAATATTCTACTGAGCCTCCTCCTGCTGAGCTGCCAGGTCCTGTCACATGAAGTTGTGTCCTGAATACATCCAGACTACAAACCCGCATCGAGGTGTCTCATGTTTTTGCACCAGGATGTGAGTGTGACGGCAACACAAATAGTCTGAGCCGCTTCAGAATAAATCAAAAACAAGACTTAATAAATTCACACTTTGAAAAAAATATCAAATAAATAGTCAAATAGTCTTCCATCCACGATAAACTGGAATTATTTAATGTTCTCAACTGTTTGTGTGTGCAGAGCAAAATCAGTCTGAAAAAGAGCTTAACCAATTAATGAAAGAGAATTGTCCTAATCTAATTCCTCGTCTAATCTGTTAATGATCACTTATTTTGAATGCTATATACCCTATTTCATAACACAGTTCTCACATTTATGTCAAGATTAGTAGAAGTTTTAACAATTGAATAATCTGCAGTATTCTTAGCAAGTCTTATTATAAATTTATTTATTTACTTAAGCATTCTGACAAAAGAAATAGTCATTTGAATGTGCGTGACATGATTGATTATGTGTTCTGCCTTGTTGAAGCACTGCTGAGGGTAGAATAAAGGTTCAAAACTACTTACACTGACAAGAAGAGAAAATGGGGCATTCCTGTTATATTCGTTGCCTATAGTTTTTAATTTTGTTGTTTGCCGACATAAATTGGGAAATAGGGACAAATTTAACTGTAAGTTGAACAGAACTTTCTCGTAAACACCTTAAAAGCAACTGTGAATGCAGCTGGTTTACTTATAAACAATGCGTTCAGATTCCTTTGTGTCAGTATGAGTCAGTGGTGGGAGGTTTTTGACTTCAGCCACAGCCCAAACCCAGAAACAAAGGTCCCGTGTGGAACTGAATTAATTACCCTGCCACCCCCAAAAATGTGCATAAATAAAATATTCTCTTTAAAATCATCCTGACGTAAGAGCAGAGCAGCGACCTCACTCCCAGTCAGGTCTGGTCAGACGGAGTTGTTTTGCATCCAGAGAGAAGAAGAGATTGAGCAGCAATCACTTTGACTCCCTGGGGAACATTAGATATGAACCAAAGTGTCAGCCGTGATTGAGATTCATTTCGAGTCTGCCACAGAACACCGAGTCATCTCTGACAAAAATAGAAAAGATGGCTCCATCCGTTCTCTTTAGTTATGATCAAAATAAAAGCGCACTCTGCTTTTCTGCACTCATTACTGTGACTTACGTTTCACAAATACTGAACTGTGTCTCCAAAGCTGCCATGCAAATAACAAACTACCACTGAAGGTTGTGTTGCCATTACAACTCTAAATCATTCTCTGCAAAATGGAACTTTCTAGGAACATCAAAAGATATGTATAGCGATGCATTTAAATTAGCGTCGCCACCAAGGCCGCCATCAGTAGTAACTGACGGCTGTTTCTACAGGATTCTTTCCACAAACCTCTCCTCTGTGCTAAATACTGCAATAGAGAAACTGTCTGCAGTGAAATATTGATGAGAAGAGGAATTAAAGATTAAAAAGGCCCACAGTCAAGACACCGGCCCAGTGGATGTGTAGCTATAAATGGCTATGTGTACCTGAAGCTGTTAAATTTAAGCATTTCTTACTTTGTGACTTCTCATCAGGAGAAAGGTGAGGGGACCTTGTTAAGTCTGAAGGCTTCTCCTTTGTGGTTCAGACATAAATGGAATAACACGACCCAGCCCAACCTGACTGAACCTCTTCAACAAGCATCAATCAAAACCACAGAGAGCATGAAATTTGAATGAGCAATATGACAAAGAATTTCTCTTTATAAAAGACGCTGCCTCATACATAAAACAAAATATGTCTGTAGTGTGTGAGATAAAGGATCCAGACTACACATTGCTTAAAATACTGTACTTGTGTACAAACAATCAGAATGTAATGTGGCATGAGCTGTGGACAGGACACCAAATGACATATAGAAACAGACAATAGAGGCGTCTGATAGGAAGGAACAGTGTTTTACTTCAATAACAAGGCAAAGACAGAAAAAAACAATGATATCCCAGACAGAGTAATGACCAGGCATTCCCAGCTGAATCTAAATGTAAGAGAATCAGTTCAGCTAATGACAGCATGCCCTGCAGGTGCTGCAAAGTTAAGGCAAACATCCAAGAAATTAGGAACTACGAAAATCTAGTGCATGGATTTGGCAGCTTGCTGATGTAACTATGTTCAACCGAGTCCTGAGTATCATCACTGAGACACGGAACCCCCTGACTGGGGTTTTCCATAATGCCACAATAAAGAGGGAATGAAATAACCAAAAAAACCTACCAAGCCATTATCAAATCGCTACCATGAAATTTTTCTTTCGGTGGAATCAGACACCCTAATATGAAACACCAACATAATGTGCAGAGTTTCCAATGATATTAAATCCAAAGCAAGCTAATGATCAACCTTATCAGCTCTGTTTCAGTCAACTCCAAAATCTGCCATGTGTTTGTGGCTATTTTTCACGAAACACTTCCTCCTTCTGTAAAATGAGCATCCATCAGTGGCAGAAATAATCGTTCAAAGACAATTTCAAATGGCGTCGGTGGTGCCAAGGCTTAATTTCACAACAATCCTGTGAAAAAAATAAAAATGTTTGGCTGTAATTGCAGCCAGCTTTTTGACACAAACACGCTCTGTCTGTTTCAGCGGAGCAACAGGGTTCTGGGCAGTGCAGGACTCCCAGCAGCCGTCAGATAGCAGGACCAGGAGCTGGGTCACGGCGGCTCTACATGGGATCACTTCTCCTCAGTTAGGCTTTATTTGAGTCATGGGTTCGTATCATGACTTGGCAAGCCCCACCAAATGACTCAACTGGTTTTTGGGTCCAATACGGCAGGGAGCTGCCACATCTTATTTCGGTTGCACTGCATATTTCAGTAGGCTTTCACACAGAAGAGGAGCTGACCCATTTTCGCAAATTTCACCCAACAGTGGATATCTGTGCTTTCAGTTATGTACGGGACGGAGAACGCCATTGTCTGACTGGTATGTGTGGGCTCGTTTAAAATGAATGTACAAAGATCCTTATCAGTCAAACGAGGACAGCCCAGGTATCCTCATCAGTCTGTTTGTCAGTTTGTAAGGGTTCGTTTATACAAGATTGGATTTCTGTTGTTTTCAACGAAGAACTGGTAAAACAATATCAAACAACAATGACAAAGCTGTAACCTAAAACCCTGCAAAAAACATGGAGCCTAATCCCTGACAGACACATAAAAGATTAACTGGTTTGCAACAACGTAATGCCAACAGGCTGAGGTGATAGAAACTGATTCACTGAGTGGTGTAGTGGAAGGCCAATGTCCACCTTCACTAAGAGAGCAAACAACATAAAAGTATCACCTGGCTAATCACTACAGCGATCACACAGACTCTCTGCTAAAGAATCAGAATCGACTTTTGTGACTTGAAAACTGGTTTTGCAAGCGACCAACCCAGGTGTTACTTTTATTTATGTGAATTCATTCAGTTAAAACAAATTAAGAATTATTGCACCACAACTGCCCACACAGGTAAATGCAGAGCACGTAAGTGGGGCAAAGGACTGGTTGCTATGAAATAAAAGCATAAAAAGCGGCCTATTATTGCACCATTACCTTCCTGTATGCTGTGTTATGATTAAGCAAACAACGCCACTGCTAATCATTGACTGATGCCGATAAGATTGGAATGTGCTGTGGTTACACATTACCAGCCCTTACTACAGCATTTTAACATCTGCATCAGATCATTTCTCACAATAGAGCATTTTACAACAGAGCCTGTTGCTCAGAGAAATCATTCTCTGGCCTCCAAGAGGATGTATGGCAACCATAGTTACAACTTATCTATACAACTGATAATCTCCTGAAACATTTACGATACATCAACGTATTATGAAACCTTGAAATTCCTACTTTTGTCAGGGTATATAAAAAGCACTGACTGATTTGCATTTCTAATCAATAGATGACTTAAATCAGGAATGTCAAATTAATTTTAGTTTAGGGGTCACAATTTGATCTCAAGTGGGCCAGACCAGTAAAATCAGAGCATAATAACTTATAAATAACTTTGTTTTAGTACAAAAAAAGTACAGTTCTGGAAATATTCACATTTAATGAACTATCTTTTTACAAAATATTATCAACAACTAGAAAGTTTGTATGAAAAATAAGTGCAATTTCAACAATATTATGCCTCAGTTTACACATTACAACTTACAGGCCACAGTGTTTCTACAAAGGCACAAAATATTTAGTCCCAGGTATCTGGAACTGAACAATTGAGTATTTTGCTTTATGATCAAAACAACTTGTCAAGATCTAGAAATTATTTTAAATGTACAGTTTTACAAATTTACATTTTGCAGTTAATGTCTTCTCTGCATTTTTACACTTTGCAAAGTCATCCCACAGGCCAGATTGGACTCTGTGGAGGGCCACTTTTTATGTTTGACACACCTGACTAAAATGACTCATCAAATATCAAAACAGTCACACTACTACCCAAGTAAAGCTGCTCTTTCGAATGTCCTAATCAACTTATTGAGGGCTTCTTTGTTTAATTTCACACACATTCACATTTGACAAAATGACAAACTGTCTCTCTATCATGAATCTGATGTCATTTATCCTGAAATAATCCAATTATCACACACAATGCAACACTTCAATCAACATCAAAGAGGACACTCAAGGTTCACTGAAGAACCAGTATTTCCATGCTGGTAGGTCAACATCCACTCTATTGTGCCGTAAACTTAATTATATTGTCAGTAACAGGACCAAACCCACTGAAAGGTCTGCGTATTATATTAACTCAGACACATCACAGTTACCTGCTGTTAAATATTTATCCCAATGAAACCAGGCACAGTTAATAAATGATTTTACTCTAAGGACAGGTAAAAGAAACGTCTGTTTAGGTTTAGTTTAGCATTGAATTGTGACAGACATGCTACGTGTTACTTAAAGTTATTATCATTTTACAAATCCCCCAAACAAACCCCACAGTGACAACAATCCTCAGTGGTGAGGAGGAAATGGTCCAGGCTGGTGTGTTGTTAGCCTTTAGCTGTTTGTTAGCAGCAGCAAACGTTAGCTCACAGGTACATCTGTTTATTCCTGACATTAGGTGAATGACCGAACAATTATTGATCTGTGTGTGAACTCGCAGTCTGTTATCTCACCTGATTTGTGTGCATACTGAAGAGGGGCACCTTCCGAAAGCCAAAACGCCGACAGAAAAATCCCACTGGCCAGCAACAAAACACATCCATGGCGACTCCCCATCCTCCTAGCTTAGCCGACGAAATGTCAGCTAACCGAAATCCTAAACTAGCGGCTGTTTTGATGCTAAATAACGTGTTTAACCATTGATAACGAGTCTGACGCCGGTGTAGGCTACATAAACGAGCATATTTTCGGTCTGTTTAGCGGCTTGCTATCCGTCAGCTAACTAGCTTCGGCTAGCATATCGATGCTAACAGTTTCAGCTGACGACAGCAAACGCCGCTACGACAGGCGGACTTCCGTTGTCCATGGAGACCGAGGCAGAGATCACCTTCCGCGGTCTGTCATGTCTGCTGGACGTTCCCCAACGGTTTCTAGGCGAGCAGCTACGGGATATTTAATCGATAGCTCTGACTATCATGATACACCTCTCCTCCAAAGCGCCATGTTCCTGTACAACGTCACATCACGGAATGAGGCGTAAAGCTTCCAATGATTGACAGGCGTCAGAACCAATCACAGCCAAGGATACCTGGACGCTCAGCTCGAGTAGCCAATCGGCTCCGAGCTTTATTATCAGTCATGCATATCCAGTGGTTTGTGTTGCAGCCGAAGAAAGCTTTTTACATCCACTCACTCGCCGAACATGTGAGGAACACAAGACTGATTATGAAAGACGACCTGTCGGTATAAAAGGCTTATTTCTGGACTTACAGCCAACCGTAAACTAGACATTTTATAGCTGGACGGGTTTATATGAGCGGTGAACTGATGCTACCTGCAGCATCCTTATCGGTATCATGTGACTTTCTTTTCTTTCATTTTATTTTTTTAGGGGATTTGACGTGAATGCTGCACGTCGTTTAGAGTTATTGGATATCTTCCTGTTGCGAAATAACCACAGAAACAGAAACAGAAAATTAAGCTCTAATTTGATCAAAATAACTATAAATATAGGAAAGATGAATACAGACATACCTCTAGTGGAACCATATAATAACATTTTCCTGAAATAACCTTAAACCACTGATTAAACGTTAGGATAATCATTAATATAGAACTATTTGTTGCTCAAGCCTTACAATATAATCGGTATTTACACTTACCAGACATGAGTGACGCTAAAATTAATAACACATACAGATAACTGTCAGATTTTTCAGCTCTCTGCTAAAAGGTTTTAGATTTTATTTGTATTTTTATACCTGCTTTTAAGTTTATGCTGAACAATGGGCAATAACAATAGCAAATTCTCTGTTCGACAATACAAACATTACATGCATTTCAATTTCTTAGAACAATGCACGTTTTACTTTATATGCATATTGTTTTTCAATTTATGTTTATATTTTATGGGCATATTTTCAGTATATTTTTTGCACTAATTAAATTTCTAAGTCTTTTCAACAGGAGCAACTGTAACATATACAACTTCCCCTCAGACGTCAATCAAGTATTTCTCATTTCTGATGACTGATTACTGTAAAAATACAGACAAATGCTAACATTAATATTTTTTCCCCCTAAAAATGGTTAAAATTTTTAAAATCGAATGCTTTTTTGGAGCCAAAAACAATAATAACTATTAACAACAGTCTACTGCAAAAACTGATGATAAATAATAAAAATAGAATTAAAAACATAACAATAAAGTTTGCACAGTAGTTCACAAAGCACTTTTCAGATAGGCAACTTGATTTAGGCAAGCGATAATATTTTTATAAGAGAGTTTTTTTCTTTCTAAAGATTAAATTCTTTTTCTTATATATTTTACAGAGTATAATTTGCACACACTGCTGCCTTAGCAAAGGTTCCCAATTCATAAGTATATAACTTGCCTTATTCTTTAATGTTTTAGATATTTTAGTTTGATATGTATTTAAAAAATGCTGAACCTCAAGTCTGGATCATAAATATTTAAGACATTTTGTTTGTTTTTTATTGCGTATGTTTGAATTCATAGCAGAAGACATTATATTATACATTACATTATTGGAAAGTCTAGTTAGAATTAAACAACAAACCTCATATTCTTCTGTAATCATTTAAACAGTAATTAAATCTTTGAGTAAATTATACCCGTGACACTAAAAATAGAGTAAAATACAGAAATAACCATAATTTTGTTGCAGTGTTTTTATTGCCACTCCTTATTAACATTAATATGGATACAACTATAAGCAGTAAAACAGACTGATATTTATGATGCCTACATTAAAGTGCCATTATTCTTCTGAATGTATTATTTTAACGCCTTCAAGTTCAGAAAACAGTATGAATGAAAAAATTATCTGCTCTGATTAACTGATGAAGGGGGAGGAGGCAGACTGTGGCACTGGGGGGGAATCTCTTTGGATTTGAGGACAGATACGTCAGGTTGCTTCTTGCACTCTGGATCACGAAGCTGCAAGAGAGTGTTGGTGCTTACAGGCACAAAGCAAAGAGAGGCAGAGATCTGCACATCATCTGCTCAGAGAAGTCCAAGCCTCACCCGAAGCACGGTGAGTACAAAGCTTTTCCTGCAAATTCACATGCAGCGTTTGTGTGATAACAGCTGGCAGTTATGTGTGTGTTTGTGCACCTTGTGAGTCTTATTCTTTTGCTTTAAGAGAGCAGGAATGAGTGTTAAAATGTAGGAAGAAGAAACAGAATGTTATCTGTGAAGTTTCAACAACTTCCTTCGGAGAAAAGAAGATTCACTGCATGTATCGTTTAGAAATTCTGATGTGTGAATTCCTCTTGAATGAAAAGTTTACAGCTGTATATTAGCAACGTGGCTTTGGCTAATTGTTGAAATGGTACAGTCTTGCTGATAACAGAAACAGCTCGGCTCTCTTTGTGACAGCGCTGATGTGTCTGAAAGCTGCCCACAGAGGAATGATGAAGCTTAATCCCTCCACAAGTTCTGACTGTTTTTATCTGACAGAGGCTGTTATCTGGTGGCAGAAAACACCTGCACCGGTTTCATTCACTGTCACTTTGCATTTCCTCCGTGCGTGCGTGCGTGCGTGCGTGCGTGTGTGTGTGTGTGTGCACCCCTCAGGCAGCCACAGAGGACCATGGCATTTGCAGGGATGTTGAGCGACGAGGACATCAAGGCTGCAGTCCAGGCTTGTCAAGGTGAGTCAGAACAGACAACACACACAAATCTAAGGGAGACGCGCACTTTACAAGCATGAACACACACTTTAGAGTAAGGGAATATGCCTATCCATTCATACAAACACACACAGAGGCAGTGTAAAGCCCACTCCCACAGGGGGATACCTGTACGCTGTGTTTGGCACAGTGGGGGGAGGGTGTCTGCAGGTAACCAGGCAGCCGTGTGGCAGGAGAACGGTAACCACGCAAAGTGTTTATGTTGCACATTCGCACAGAGGAGACCCAAATCACACAAGCTTTAAAGTCGACACATCCCAAAGCACTTAATTATTTATCTCTAGCAATTATGTCTGCATGACAAGGTGGACAGAGCTCAGCCGCTCCACTGAAAATCAAATGTCAGTGCTTATATGCCCTTTACACGAGAAAGCCCGCCTGTTAGGGACGTTTTGGGCAAAATAACATTCAAACTTTGTCAGCTGTGCATGTGTCAATAAAATAGGGCAGTGTTTCTGTAATTCGGGATTAGAAGTGAAAGTGCACAAGTGATCTAAATTAGAATTGGGGGTATTATTTTTTAAAAAGACTCGCTGAATATTTCCTGCAACTCTTCCTCCAGCAGAGTCCTTTTAAATCATTTGAACTCACTTTTAGAAGAATCTCCACTTGACGAAGGGCTTTTAACATTTAGGTTTGCATTAGAGCCACGGGCCAAGTCCAGTGTTCTTTGACTGTTTCAATGGCATAATGGTATAAGGCAGCGATGTGCTACGGGGTGTATATTGGTAAATGTCACCGGTGGAAGAATGAAAGTCATCTGAGCGAATGAGTAAATGCGACATCTCTATTCAGCCTCCCACCATGCTTTCTTCCTCGTCTCCTTTCCATGATTGACCTCTCACTCTCACATGTGTCTGCTTCTCTCGCTCTTTCTCTTTTCTCTCTCCGTGCCTTCGTAGCTCCGGGCACATTCGACTTCAAGTCCTTCTTTGCACAAGTGGGACTGACTGGCTCATCTGACGCGGATAGAAAAAAAGTTTTCACCATCCTGGACCAGGACCAGAGTGGATATATCGAGGAGGAGGAGCTTCGGTAAGGATGGAGTGTGTGTGCAGTCCAGTGTTTCTTATGCATTTGTTGATGGGGACAAATAGCAAGTCCCCATGACACGGATCTTCACATTTTTTGACAGTTTTAAGGTCAGGAAGGTCTCCAGAAAATGAATGTGACGCCCTGTAAGTGGCTAAAAAGGCTGAGCAGATGGGTGTGTGTTTGTTTGGATGGGCCTCAGGCAGAGGTCAGTGTATGAATGGAGCAGTATTCCTCCACCATGAATGAACTGAGTAACACACGAGGTGAGATGAAGATGAAAAAAGGCAACGGCAAAAGATAAAGTCTATTTTTAAAGTCTGAACTTATCGCAGATTGTCCCTCTTTGTCTCCCCTTCAGACTGTTCCTGCAGAATTTCTCGCCGGAGGCCAGAGAGCTGACTGTGGCCGAGACCAAGAACCTGATGGCAGCAGGAGATAAAGACGGAGATGGGAAGATCGGGGTGGAAGGTGGGTGTTTGTAAAACATCTGGAAAAGCTGCTGACAAATGAGCAAAGGAGCCGTTTGAACAGTGGAGCTGTCCACCACTCAGTGCTGAAATTACAGCTGATAAAAGGGTCATTCAGGAACTGGAGGACATTTGGGCTTCAGGATGTTTGAAAAACAAACCTTCTCTTTTACAGTGTTCTGCTCCATATTCATCAGTAATAGGTAATAAACTATCAAAGGCTTGATTGGCTCAGCTTCCACATCAATGGTACCATTTTTATTCCATGTTTTATTTGTTGATATTTATCTAACGGTTACTGCTAACCAGGAGGACAAACATACTGATGGAAAAAAGTCAAGAAAACAGTCCAGAGAATTAGTCTGATCCTGATAATATGAGGTAGAGTGAGACATTCAATCAAGGCTGACAATGGGATGAAAAGATGAAAAATAGAAGAGAGGACATAGCTTTGCTCTACACATTCTTTAGGAAAACTGTTTGATGATGTAAACGACAGAAACAAGATGCAAAACAACCAAAACCAGACACAAACCGACAAAAGCAAGACATACAATGACAAAAATATGACACAAAAGACAAAAATAAGACACAAACTGACAGAAACGAAAAAGAAAACAAAAACAAGACACAAAATGACAAAAATGGAAAACGACAAAAGCAAGACATACAATGACAAAAACAAGACACAAAAGACAAAAAATAAGACACTAAACAACACAAACAAAACAGTAAATGACAAAAAGACATAAAATGACACAAATAAGATACAAAATGACAGAAATGAAACAGAAAATGACAAAAACAAGACACAAAATGACAAAAACAAGACACAAAAGACAAAATCGTCATCAGCAGGTTCTGCTAACATGTTGTGGGACACACGTTCCATGTATAATAACTATTATTTAAAATATTATGTTGATTAAAAAAGATTTCCCACAACTACAAGAGACATCAATGAAAAAATAATACAAAAAAGGAGGTCATTTTAACTGTTTCATGTGAGATTCAGTTTGGTCATCAGGGGGGTGGGACAAAAGAAAAATGGCATTTTAGGAGGAACGCCAGACTTATTTTGTATTTTTAAAAATATTTTCAAACATTCTTTTCTCCTAGTTTTTTTAGATTTGGTCTCAGGACAAGAACATTTACACAACAACTGCATGTTTTAGGATTATTTGAAACTTGATGGGTGAAATGTCCTCCAATTCTGGAATGACCCTTAAAGCTCATATGAAGAAAACAACCTCCAGACCTCTGCTGGAGTTTAGTCATCTTTCTTCACTGTAATGCTGTACGACACCAGCCTGACCCGAACCCTTCCCTCCAGAAATCTCATCCCTGTCTCTTCTTCCCAACAGAGTTCTGTGATCTCCTGAAGTAAAGAAAAACAAACATCTGTGGCTACGACTGTCTTCTTCCCTATTTTGAATTATGGATTTCGGACGACTTTCCAGATTGTTTGATGCAAAGATCAAAAACCTCAGATGTTCTGTACCTGCCTGCTGCTCTCCCTGTTGATGTGATTCGATAAAATGTTTGGTGAACTGATGGCTAAAGCTGGATATTAGATGTGTATGTGTTTAATAAATCAGGTACCTGATTAAGAAATGTCTCTTGGTCTTTTTTTTGTTTTGTTCATCTGCCTATAGCGGATTATACACTACCGTTCAAAAGTTGTAGGTCAACTTTAACTTATTTAGAGCAACTTTAGCTAATATGGAGCAACTGTAATTCATATATACTACCCTTCAAAAGTTTGGGGTCACTTAGAAATATCCTTAATTTCGAAAGAAAAGCAGTTTTTTTCAATGAATATAACATTAAATGAATGATAAATACAGTGTAGACATTGTTAATGTGGTAAATGACTATTGTAGCTGGAAACAGCTGATTTTTAATGGAATATCTCCATTGGGGTACAGAGGAACATTTCCAGCAACCATCACTTCTATGTTCTGACCCCAAACTTTTGAACGAAAATGTACATTTAAAAGTTAACTTTAAGGCAAAATGCAGCATAAATATTGGTGGTTCTGGACCACAGGGTTTGCTGAAGTAAAGCAACAACAGGTGATTATATTAGAAGTTAAATATTGAGGATAAAGTGGATCATTTTGATGCCATACAACTTGCACTGTCAGTGACATTCTGATTTGCGGAATAGCTAATGAAACGGGTAAAGTCAACAGCTTCAGCCTTTTGAGAAAAGCATTGCCTTTTAATTAGCTGTAATTTGCATTCAACTTAATGAAATCCTTCTTGAAATCTGAAGACGTGAGCTCAAAAAAAAAAAAATCCTCCTAGCACTGCCTTCTGCTGGACGGATTTCAAATTCCTGCAGGTAGAAATACGCACCACAGACATAATCATAGCTAAGATACACCCACAGATTATACATAATTGAGAGGTCTACATTTCCTAAAGAGGTCCCATTGGTTGTACATGTTAATCCGCCATGCATAGCTGGTCAGAATACTGAGAAAAAGGCAGCCTCAGCAGAGCTCTGGAGCATACAAACGTGTCAGTAAACTGAGTTGTCAACAAATTGCCATCTTGTTCGCACATGCAATCACACGGCACGCAAAAAATAGTCTGAAGGATTGGTGCATGGCCTACTAAGGACAGGGATCTGGTGGTAAAGGCCTCAAAGTCTCATCCCCGTCAGGCCGCTGGGTTTGTTTGAAACCCGACACTGCATGTGGAGGCTGGATGAACCTTATAGACGTCTACCGTAACGTTTACCGTAGATATGGATAGTTAATGTTACAGGGGAGCAACGTATAGACGATCCATCATCTCAGATCATCTCATATGGCGTTGCAGCTCCAGAGCTAGAGCTGCAGGAATAGAAACACTGACACCAATAAATTATAGTGAACTCGTGAGATTGAGAAGCATCTAAAACATATTGGGGTCACTTAGAAATATCCTTAATTTCGAAAGAAAAGCAGTTTTTTTCAATGAATATAACATTAAATGAATGATAAATACAGTGTAGACATTGTTAATGTGGTAAATGACTATTGTAGCTGGAAACAGCTGATTTTTAATGGAATATCTCCATTGGGGTACAGAGGAACATTTCCAGCAACCATCACTTCTATGTTCTGACCCCAAACTTTTGAACGAAAATGTACATTTAAAAGTTAACTTTAAGGCAAAATGCAGCATAAATATTGGTGGTTCTGGACCACAGGGTTTGCTGAAGTAAAGCAACAACAGGTGATTATATCAGAAGTTAAATATTGAGGATAAAGTGGATCATTTTGATGCCATACAACTTGCACTGTCAGTGACATTCTGATTTGCGGAATAGCTAATGAAACGGGTAAAGTCAACAGCTTCAGCCTTTTGAGAAAAGCATTGCCTTTTAATTAGCTGTAATTTGCATTCAACTTAATGAAATCCTTCTTGAAATCTGAAGACGTGAGCTCAAAAAAAAAAAAAATCCTCCTAGCACTGCCTTCTGCTGGACGGATTTCAAATTCCTGCAGGTAGAAATACGCACCACAGACATAATCATAGCTAAGATACACCCACAGATTATACATAATTGAGAGGTCTACATTTCCTAAAGAGGTCCCATTGGTTGTACATGTTAATCCGCCATGCATAGCTGGTCAGAATACTGAGAAAAAGGCAGCCTCAGCAGAGCTCTGGAGCATACAAACGTGTCAGTAAACTGAGTTGTCAACAAATTGCCATCTTGTTCGCACATGCAATCACACGGCACGCAAAAAATAGTCTGAAGGATTGGTGCATGGCCTACTAAGGACAGGGATCTGGTGGTAAAGGCCTCAAAGTCTCATCCCCGTCAGGCCGCTGGGTTTGTTTGAAACCCGACACTGCATGTGGAGGCTGGATGAACCTTATAGACGTCTACCGTAACGTTTACCGTAGATATGGATAGTTAATGTTACAGGGGAGCAACGTATAGACGATCCATCATCTCAGATCATCTCATATGGCGTTGCAGCTCCAGAGCTAGAGCTGCAGGAATAGAAACACTGACACCAATAAATTATAGTGAACTCGTGAGATTGAGAAGCATCTAAAACATACCGTTGTAAAGTTTGAGGTCACCTAGAAATGTCCTTTTTTCTGAAGGAAAAGCATCTTTTTTTCAATGAAGATAACATTAAATGAATCAGAAATTAAGAAAGAAACTTTAACTAGAGGAATTTTAACTCATTTAGATCAACTTTAATATAGAGCAACTTGAACAAATATAGAGCAACTTTAACTGATATGGAGCAACTTTAATTCATGCACACAGCCGTTCAAAAGTTTATGGTCACTTAGAAATGTCCTTATTTTTGAACGAAAAACATTTTTTTTCAATGAAGATAACATTAAATGAATCAGAAATTAAGAAAGAAACTTTAACTAGAGGAATTTTAACTCATTCAGATTAACTTTAATATAGAGCAACTTCAGCTAATATAGAGCAACTTCAACAAAGATAGAGCAACTTTAACATCATTTTGAGCAACTTTAACTAAAAATATTAACTTTAGCTAATATGGAGTAACTTCACATAACATAAAGCAACTTAAATTCATGTACACTACCAGTCTAAAGTTTAGGGTCACTTAGAAATGTCCTTATGTTTGAAAGAAAAGCAGTATTTTTTGATGAAGATAATGTTAAATGAATCAGAAATTAAGAAAGAAACTTTCACTAGAGCAACTTTAACTCATTTCAGAGCAGCTTTAACTAATGTACAGCAACTTCAATTCATATACACTACCGTTCAAACATCTGGGGTCACTTAGAAATGTCCTTATTTTTGAAAGAAAGGCAGTTTTTTCAATGAAGATAACATTAAATGAATCATAAATCCAGTGTAGACGTTGTTAATGTGGTAAATGACTATTGTAGCTGGAAACAGCTGATTTTTAATGGAATATCTCCATAGAGGTACAGAGGAACATTTCCAGCAACCATCACTCCTGTGTTCTAATGCTACATTGTGTTAGCTAATGGTGTTGAAAGGCTCATTGATGATTAGAAAACCCTTGTGCAGTTATGTTAGCACATGGATAAAGTGGGAGTTTTCATGGAAAACATGAAATTGTCAAACTTTTGAACTATACAAGAAATAACAAGAAGATTAAGCACATTTATGACTTCTAAGGAGTGTTATCATCAAATCAAGCTGTGTTAAGATGCATAAATGGGGCTAAATTTAACCACATGGACAGAGCAGGCCTGTATGAAGCAATATTCTGATTGCACAAATGAGCTGAAAGTGTTCAGATGCAGTCCTTCTGACTGCTCTAATGGCTTATTTCCTTCCAGAGTGACGGCTCATGGGTCAGGCCTGGAATAAATGATTTCCTCTGTTCATTAAGAAAGTGGGCAGCAGTTAAACAGTTTCCTCACAAGCTGGAATAAAGACCAGCACAGCTCCCTCTCTCTCTCTCTCTCTGACACATATCCGCTCATTTCGTTGATATTCTCAGGGGGACACTTAAAACATCGAAATCAGCATCTTAACGTCTGGCCGTAAATCATATGGGTGCAACGTGGGGGCCGCTCGGGTTTCCACACGTCTAGCTATAGGCCTCCGCACACATGGTAGCATCCTCATTTGTTCGCCTAAAAATAGGTCCGGACTAGTAGACACATTTTTTCGAAACCCATGCATCTTGGTACCTGATACTGAGACGCAAAGCGCTGTAAATGGTGCTGCTCAAGGATATATAAGCGTGAGGGAAAGCTGCTGGTGGCATTCACTCGAGTCCGCCTTGGTTTTCACTCGCCTCAACGCAGCGCAAAGGTGAGTGGGATGTGCGCCACCGGGAGGAACGGCACCGAGAACCGGGAAGGGGGATCCCTGTGGACTATAAACCGTAGGGAGAAATGGAACCAGCATTAGCCAACATGGAGCCACAGGACGATTCAATTAGGGGGCCAGAATGATGGTTTCAGAGGACCAACTTTTTTTTTCTGGAGGATAATTTGCGGATGAGAGATAAACTTCTGGCATCACTGCGTTTCCACGGCTGCATTATTATTGATCGTGTTGCTGTGATTTGGCCTCTCAGTGGAGGCTTCATCTGTTTAGCGCCATAGCAGCAGAAACGTTCTGGGACAAACACAAGGCAGCCCAGGCATCAGTGGGATCTGCAAACTAGACAACCTGCTGAGCAAAAAAAAAAAAAAAATACACACAGCGATGCTTTCCTGTAGAACTCTTATCCTCTAAGAGCAGCCTTGGTTAACAGTTAATATCTGGTGCATGAGTTCTGTTTGATATTTGATTGTCTAAAAGCTAGAAAACATCCAGACCTCTGAACATCTCTGCAGCAGCTTAGAGCCACAGAACAGATCAATTAGTGGACACAGTTTGTTTTAAAGACTGATATCTGCAATGCAAAAATTATTATCACCACTGCTTATGACTTGTGATGCTCATACTAACTCTCCTCTCTCCTCCCTTAGAATAAAAAATGGCCTTCGCTGGTGTCCTCAATGATGCTGAAGTCAAAGCCGCCCTGGACGGCTGCGCAGGTGAGGCCAGAACTAAAGAAAACACATTCCAAACAATGGATAATACAAGTAACACATGTCTCAGGTCAGATACTACACCCCACTGCCTTCACTCATCACAGAGCAGCCTCATCATTACTGTACTGCGTTTAACTGCTAAACAAGTGGCTGAAAACTCTCACTTCTTTTGGAATGTGCCACATAAACTCCCAGCTACAGCTGTCACATCACATCACATCACGCTGGGCGCTAATGGCGATGAATAAAACGTGTGTCTTCGTTCCAGCTGCTGACTCCTTCGACTACAAGAAGTTCTTCAAGACATGCGGTCTGGCTAGCAAGAGCTCAGATGAGGTCAAGAAGGCCTTCGCCATCATCGATCAGGACAACAGCGGCTTCATTGAGGAGGAGGAGCTGAAGTAAGACATTCCACTTAGAGCTGAAACTCAATGCCGAAGGCCTCAGGGGCCCCAAAAATATGCACCAGATCTCATTTTACAGGCATAGATACAACAATAACGACACTAAAAGAAATTAGAGAAGTTAAAGCAGCCTGGAAGTTTAGAAATCCCTCTGGAGAAGCTTATCTTTAGTCTCGAACACACATAAAGAATCAGCTTTTTTTTTTTTTTTTTTTTTACAAGAAATTTGACTATTTTTTATTGGCTTTTGAAATGATTACACCCAGAAAAACTAAAACAACACATGCAAGTGTTTCCTATAGCTATAGATGGATCTGAAAGTTTAAAAGCAACCAAATTTTTACTACAAATTCTGCTCTAAACAGGACATTCTGCTCATGTTTAACTGCTGCTGTTTCCCACCAGGCTGTTCCTGCAGAACTTCTCTGCTGGTGCCAGAGCTCTGACTGACAAGGAGACCAAGACTTTCCTGTCCGCTGGTGACAGTGATGGTGACGGCAAGATCGGAGTTGATGGTAAGACTTCTTCTTTTTAATAATAGCATGCTTTACTACACATTTATTTTAAAAAAGCAGCAGAAAACAGCAGAGATAAAGATAACAACTACTAATTCCTGCGACCAACTGACTCTAAATTGACCTGAATTTCAGTTAAACTTCTAACTTTCATTCACATACCTCTAACTTTTGCGAATCGGTCCAATCAAATCATGACACACCAGCCTGACTGCATCTTGTCCCCTACTAATGGCAGTTCTATTCTACTTTACAGAGTTTGCTGCCCTTGTTAAGGCATAAATTCCCAATCACCAAGATCTACTTCTTTTCATGGAACTGCGAAACTCCTCGCAAGATTCAATAATCATCAGCTGAAAGAATATTTTTTATACCTTATTTATGAATGCCTGCGGACTATTTCTCAACATGGAACACACATTTTACAGTTAATGCTAATCCAATGTGTTAATATGTTCTGAAACAATGACTTGTGCAAACTGTAAAACACCATCTGCACATTTGAGGCAGAGTGAAAAACCAGGAATAAATACTCTTTTGGTGTAAAATCAACTTGTTCAGATCCATCGTTTTTCCATTGATTTAAAATGTGGTTTGAAAGTGAACTAAACTAAAAGCCTTTAAGCAAAGCTGCAGCTCTGACAGCACAATAGAGGGCGAAGGTTAAATCAGACTCCACTCAACGGGGCTTTTAAATACTCGAGAGGTGCTGAGGGACGGCTGAACCGACCTGCCAGCACTTGTTTTAATAATTGGTTAATGAAAAGTGGGAGTGTGGCTGGACTTTAGCCAGAACGCAGAGGGATCAACCTCTGAGGTTTGCCTTCAGGGAAGTCTGCAATGGATAGCTGTCACACTTTGGGTAATTAGACGCCTCCTCCAAGGTCTAATTCTCCACCAACTGCTGCATAGTCAATTAGATGATGTGCTGTGGCAACAGGAGGGCTATTAACAGCCTCGGTTGCATCAGCAGGACCTCAGAGCGCCTTAAACCCGCTCCAAAGATGCAGATCTAACAGCTTCTAAATGAGGCATTCACTCAATATATTCACTTCTCTTGCAGTGTTTTTGGAGTGCACCACATATTCTGGGAAAAACAGTCGACATGCATCAGCCTAGGGAGGAATTGGAACGGCTCAGTTGTCAAATTAAAGTCAGATTACAATTCCAGGGGAAGCTATGAACGCTGAGGGAACTGCAAGTCAGCAATCTGTAAACCCTGGACGCTATCGGATGGCAGCCTCAGCTTGTTACTGTCAACCAAAACAGAAAGAGGAGCAGTGATAGCAGCTCCCTCAGCCAGCTCCAGAGTCATACTGCCACCTACAGGCGAACAGCAGCACAACTGGAGCTGAGCAGTCAAATCTCTTATCTAAATCTCACATTTCTTTAACTTTACTTGGGGAAAAGATTTGCCTAAAAGCTAAAAGGGGTGTCTTTAAAATATTTTTATCATTATAGAAAAGCAGGAATGGTTTGCTGAAATACACAGAAAAAATGAGTTTTAAAATCACTTACTAATTTGAACAATATTGAATATATTAATTGATTAAGTGAAAGAAAACCGACATGCAACTCTAAATGGGGCTGATTGTGACAGATCTGCAACACATTTATGACTGATGGTTTAGTTTTAACAAGACTAAAGGAGACAGGATTTTATAAAAACTTAAAGAATTGCAGTTATTCAGTGTTACAAAATGCTCAGGACTGATATATGCCAACTTCAATAACAGAAAAAAAACACTTTTCTGACTATCAATTTTCACATTTTCCACATTTTTATATACAGAACTGCTCTTTGGTCCACACTTTGCCAACAGATTTACAGTATAATCACAGAGAATTTGATCAATTCAGCACTAAAAGATGAAGAACAACCGAGTGGTGCAACTTACGCCAACTCTAACGCATGCGCGCTGAGCACCGCCCTCCTGGATATGGCTGTGCGGTGCCAGCAGCACTTCCAATTCGTCCTCCTCAGCAGTGCACAGGCCTATTCTTAGCGCTGAGGGTACATTAAAGACTTCTTCAAACGCACCTTTTAAGCGTCTTCATTTGTGAAACTTAAAATAGAAAGCGCTCTGGCTGTGGGGACGAATTTTCGCCACCCCCTCCTCCCCTCGGTGTCAGTTATCTTATGCTTCAGATTTCGATGGAGTGAAACTATAAAAGGTCACCGGGAGCACCGGGAAGATCACTGCAGTCGACTCGAGTCTTGTCTGTGTCATCTGTACCCTACAAAGCAACGACACCAGAGGTGAGTCTGAATGAAAGGAAGGAGAGCCGGGATCAGCAGCAGCATCACGTCTGGGGCATCTTTAAAAAAAACAAAACAAAACAAAACAAAAAAAAAACAACTTTACAGGTTTTTAACTTTACTGAGGACTTCTTACTGCAATGCAGCATCTAAAGAAAGATGAGGATGAGACTTGGATTACTGATCCGACCTCCCAGCATCTCCAGAGCTGCTCTCAGATGGGATTTGGAGACGCAGAATCAAACCAGACAGAAGTGGACTGAAGATTTGCACTTTTAAATCTGGACTCTTTGTATTCTGATTTATTTCTATTCCATTTTGGGATAATCTATTATTTATCAAGTGTTTTTGCTCATAGATCTGACTGCTGTTCAACCTTAAGCTTCTTTTTAATCTCATTTCATTCATTCATTCATTAGTTGCTCGACAGTGCAGCAATATGTGACACACCAAAGCGCTCTAGCTCTTCTTTTAGAGTTGTAACGGGTTTTTCTTTTATTTCTGCAGCTCAAAATGGCCTTCGCAGGTGTACTGAATGATGCTGACATCACTGCAGCCCTGGATGCGTGCAAAGGTGACTCCTCCTCAGAATACCCGTCTCTTTTTTTCATCATTAGCGTCCATTTCGTGCAGTTTCCTCTCCTGCAGCCTAACGGTGTCTAAACGTGTCTTCCAGCTGCCGACTCCTTCGCCTACAAGGATTTCTTCAAGGCCTGCGGTCTGGCCGGCAAGAGCGCCGACGACGTCAAGAAGGCCTTCGCCATCATTGACCAGGACAAGAGCGGTTTCATTGAGGAGGATGAGCTGAAGTAAGATCAGACAGCAAACATCAGAAAAGCTCAAACTAAAGGCGCTCTTATGGCTTCTGAAACAAAGAGTGTGTTTTCACATATATGGCACTGCAGGAATGTGGAGGGAGTCTCGGGGTCAGACTATCTTTAACTGGGGCCCTGTTTGACACACTATTTTTGACTTTCAGTAAAGTTAACAAGATATTTGTCATAGCTGGTTTTTATGGTTCCGATTTTCTTGCCAGTATCAGATTTACGCGCGGTGACATTCAGGTGTAAATGAAGCGGCCAGTAGAAGCTGTGGTCCGTGAACTCACCACCGCCTCTCCGTGTCTCCTTCAGGCTGTTCCTGCAGAACTTCAACGCAGGTGCACGCGCACTGACCGACGCCGAGACCAAGGCTTTCCTCAAGGCCGGTGACTCCGACGGTGACGGCAAGATTGGCGCTGATGGTACGAAACCCTCTCCTCCTCCCTCTCCTCCTCTTCTTCCTTCTCCTCCTCCTCCTCCTTTCACTCTGTGCGTAATTTGGATGCTGACGGTGTCTCCTTGTGTCTCCTTGTGTCTCCCCCCTGCAGAGTTCGCTGCCTTGGTTAAGGCATAGATCGCCAACTGACCAACCACATCTGCTCTGATGGAACAACGATGCCCACGTCGACCTCCCCCCTCTTTTCATCTGAATATAAATAATTTTTATACATTTGCTTAAGAGACGTTTCCTCCAATGCAACAACACTGTCCAAAAATGATGATTGTGAATGTCGCTCGGTTGTGTTCATGTCTTAAATATGAATTTTGCTTACTGTAAAATCTATGATGCACTTTCCAGGAACGAACGGTAAAAAAGAATAAAGATTCTTTTGCTACGGTCTTACTGGGTTTCCTATTGGTCATTTGTGTCTCATATTACTTAAACCTGATGATTCTGAATGAACATCTCCACCCATAGCCCCACATTTATCCGTTTATATTGTATGACAAAGCAGAAAGGTGTGGATAAAAAGAAATAAAGAAACTAAAAGGAGGTTTGGACTCTCTCCGTCTGTCTCTCACACACACGTGCACACGCACACGCACGAGTCTGGATATATACGTGTGTTTCTCTCCAGTCATGCAGCTCCACTCTGCAGCCACTAGATGGAAGCATGAAGCTGAAACAGATGCGAACAGACAATAAATCAACCGAACAACTGTTGCACCGTGGTGCTAATTCATGCAGTTTGAAGGAAATCCAAAGAAAGATACAGTAAATGTTCAAAAATGTAGATCTTAAATTGGATTTTGTCCTTAACGCATATTGGCAGAATTAAATAAACATGATTCACAATCTATTTATTTTATTGAAATGAACTATTTTCTTACAAAACTTGCAATAAACATCTATTTAAATGTAGAATAACTTTAGTTTTATATGAATTAAGGCTGTGATTGCCATATTTACTGACATCCAAAGAGGAATGTTTCTGTCTTCTTTAAGTTACAACTACCAGAGAGGTGAGAGAAAGACTAAGCTCCGAACGTATACGTCCAGCTCGTACAGAGCATTAGCAAATGTAGGCTAAATAAATAAATGATCGCGCAGTAACTGTATAGTCTGCGAGGTATCAACATGGCAACATGACATCATGCACCGGTTGTGGGTAAAGTTCTCGATCCGGTGTCCCCGGTCTCTTTTTCACACACACACACACACGCTCCTGGATGAGATGATTGAGTTTCTCTTTTCCTTCTTCGTACAGTCCGGCTTCACCAGAACCACTATCGGGCATCGCTTGTTGAGGGCCTCGTTAACAAGTTGGCAGTTGGATTAGGTTCAGGAGAGGTTGACAGTAACAAACCACCGGAGATAGCGAGCTTTTATTTAATCATGAAAGACACCGGGATGCTACTAGAGAACTGAACAAAAAGCGGCTGCGCGTAACGCGTGCGTAAAATTCATACCCAAAGCCCTCTTGTCCATATTTTTACCATCATTCTTTAAACATAAACTTCATTTTGACACCACTTTAAAATTGCATAAAATAAAAAAAAATGAAACAAACATTTACATTAGTGAATATAATGCACGCACGAATTGTCAAAAAGTGCCAAGGATGAATTTCCGAGTCTGTCCACCTTTACGCACGGTTCACTGATCCCCTCACCTTCATATTTTATCCACACTGGGAGGGATTCTTAACACAGAGTCTATACTACAGTGCTTTTTCTCTCCCCGGACCCTTAAATAACGTTTAAGACGATCTGTACGCACATGTCACGACACGGCACCGGGGCCACATTACCTGCTGCTGTTCGCCAGCTGACGGGCGTAGCTGTGCCAAGATTCGCTCGTGCATCAAGTACACATGCACGCACGTTAAGTGGTTGACTTTTAATATGAGAAAGGTGGCCCGGGGCTATTGTGGCCCCTTTGGCGATAAGTAAGAATTTCCCCGGGGGTCGGGTTGCACGTATTTTGGAGCCACTGCTAGGAAGCAGCCACGGTACAAGGCGGTTCCATGGTGTAATGGTTAGCACTCTGGACTCTGAATCCAGCGATCCGAGTTCAAATCTCGGTGGGACCTAACTTTATGCTGTTAGACTAACTAGTTAAGTAATAAATGCTCCAGAAATAACATCTTGTGTGTCTGAATTCCTGCGTCCTTCATCGAAGAGAGGAATAACCTTCTTCTCCTGCGTCCTGCTGCAGTGACCACTCTCCCAGAAATGTGCTTAATGACCCCTGCATTGTGTTTGTGTGTCAGACCCGCTGGAGGCCACAAATGCCCTCAGAAAAAAGGACAAACTGAACTGGTCGTTTTGCAATTAGGGAGGCAAAAAAAAATCCATAAAAATGAGACGAAGCAAAGTCAGCAAACGGAATAAAAGCTCCGTGTGACTCTCATGACTTCTGACTGCTCGGTTTTAAGGATGCATGGGAATACCTGGGACGCCGCACGTTATGCATCATCATCATCACCATCAGCAGAGGGTGACCTCGGGCCTCTTAATCAGCACAGTTGACGAAGCAATTCAGTGTCAGCGTCAGACGGTCAGAAGGTTACAGAGCACCGGCGTCCCTGACATTCAGCTGTAAGCTTTGGGGTCACATCAGGTTTAACTGGAGATCACTGGACTCATGAACTGGGGCAGATGTGGCGGGTTTTCATGGTTGACCTCTGAAATCAACAAATAATCTTGAGCTAATGCTGTTTTGTTGCAGCCAAGGAGAAATAACATCCTTGCACAGAGAAAAAAAAATGACATGGAAAGTCCTCAGATGTAAGGATAAGGGCATATTTTCACAGGGATGTGGCTCAGATGTGCTCGTTTGGGGACTGCTGCCTGTAAAAGGATATCTGCACGGAGGGGTGTGGGGGGGGGTGGGGGGCAGAAACAGCCAGAGAGGGAGAAAAGGATGAGAGAGAGAGACTGCAGTTACATTACAGCCTCCCCGCATTTACTGTACTGTATAATTGTAGAGGTGAGAGGAGGGGTGTTGGGATGGCAGGAGGGGAGTGGAGGATGGGGAGAAGAATGCGCTTTTTAACTTAATTTGCTATTTACAAGGGCGTTACAGATGTCCACGCTCCGGTCTCTCTGCCCCTGGGCGTTATAAATAGTAAAGGTTAATTAGTTAGCTGAGAAATTGGATCAGGGGCGGGCAGTCAGAACTTGATCCACAGACAGGTAACTCAAGCAATCCCTATTGTCACAGCAATCAGACCTATATAAATCCACCTTGACGGACAGCAGTCACCACATAGCCTTACCTCTCTGCTGGATCACCGACCTGGGCGAGAACCCCACGAACACGGTAAGTTGCTGCGTGGATGCGGGGAGGCTTTTTAAAAACGGAATAAGGCTTCTTTTTTATTGCAGTTTTAAAAGATTTTTTGCAGTTTCTCTGCGTAAAGGACAAGGCGAATATTTGGGTGCGTAAAAGGTGAGAATTACCGACAGAAGCCAAAGCAGGAAGGAAAAGTTTAGTCTTTCATCTTTTAAATCTGCTGCAGGCGGTTTGCAGAGAATTTAACTGACTTCTAACAAGATGTAAATGCTTTCTCTGCTGCTTTAACTGAACTTTACCGTCACTTTGGACGCAGATTGCTCTCCATCAATTTAGAAGGTTTGTGCTGCACCTGGCTTCACGTTTTAATAATTCACCATGGCTGTTCCTCCTACAGGAATAAAATGTCGCTCTCATCTATCCTTTCTGCTGATGCCATCGACAGTGCTATCAAGGACTGCCAAGGTATCGTTTTCCACCAATATATATCAAATATATATACAGTATGTGTGTGGAGCCAGAGGACAAAAGAAGATGCTGCTGTGTGATAAGACTGCAAGACTTTAGAATCTATATAGAGCTGCTCTACAAGGTTAAATGATTTTATGAGCATTATCTGGACCTTAAGAGCCCATGCAGCTTTGATCTTGTAACTTCATTTTACCACTTCTAAACTTTTTAAAATAGCATTTATGACTATTATCTTCTTCAAGATGTGCCCTCCTGAGTAAGAACTGTGACTTAAATCCTACTTAATAACACCTCTTCAGTTATATGTTGTCTTGTCTGTAATTTAAACAGTTTGAGGATTTGCAGATTATTATAGCTGCTGCTGCTGCTGCTGTAATTCTAGCCAAGCAGCAAAACTCCAGACGTGACTCATGCAAAATATTGATATTTACTTGTCGTCAGACTCACTGCGATTTCTTCCTCCAGCTGCAGATTCCTTCTGCCCAAAGAAGTTCTTCCAAATGTGTGGCCTCAGCAAGAAGAGCGCTCAGGACGTGAAGAAGGTTTTCGGGATCCTGGACAACGATGGCAGCGGATTTATTGAAGAGGAAGAGCTCAAGTGAGTTCAGAAAACAGCCTGTCCAAAATGTATCCAAAATGTAAAGGGTCAGAAGCTCCAACAGGCGAGAAGACAACACTGAAAATGAGAGAAATGTTGATTTACAGTCAGTTTTTAGGATATAAAAGGATGTAGAGACAAGGAGACACTCATCCAGCATTAGTTTATCCAACTTTTGAGGCATCACATGTATATTTTAACAGCTGTTAGAAAATGACAAATGCAAAATCAAGCCTATTTTGTCCCATGGCCTGAGAACCAAAGGCAGGAACCGTTTGCTTGATAAACCCACTGATTTGAAGAAAAAAATCTACATTTTTCATAATCTGCACCATGAATCATATGTGTACATTCACAAGAATCTTCCATTTCTGTCTCCCTGTTGTCTGCATTTGTAATTTTTGTTTTGTCTACTTCTACCTTCTGTCTCTGTGTTTCTGCATCCACCAGGTTTTTCCTTCAGAGGTTTTCTCCTGGAGCTCGGGTTCTGACAGACAAGGAGACCAAGGCCTTCCTGTGTGCCGCCGATGACGACAGTGACGGTCGGATTGGAGCAGACGGTGAGAAGATTTCTATTTCCTACATAGTTTCAGAATTTGTATCAGCAGAAATGTCCTGGAGAAGAAGAAGAAGGTCCAGTAGATCTATATAAACCTTCCTAATCCTGTTTCTTCTGCCCACAGAGTTCCAGGCCATGGTCCTGTCCTAAACATCTGGACTCCATCTCTGCAACTGGATCTGGTCTCCCTGCCACCCTTATCTGACTGCTTTAAGGGCTCCTACTTTAGTCATTTAGCCACTTTCCAACTGGTTAGATTAAAACCTTTGAATTATTTTGCAAGACTCACTCCGGTTCTCACGCATCCTCATCTTTGTCATGTTTTTTTGGTTTGTTTTACATGTTTTAGACAGATCATAAAAGCTGTATCGCCCAAATAATTGTACACAAATGACCGAGAAAATAAAATAATAAAACCCAAGAACTGTAGTGGTTTTCATTATTTGTATTCGAGGTTGTTCTCAGCTCAGATATGGGGATATATTGTGGGATCTGCGCACACACACACACACACACACACACACACACACACACACACACACACACACACACACACACACACACACACACACACACAGACACACACAGACACACACACACACACACCTTTACAGTTCAGAGGTGTCCTTAAATCTTCACTTACCCTTATCCAGCACACCGGTGAACCAGATTGGATGTCAGACAGTGTCAGGTGTAAGAGAACAGGGTTTGTGACAGAGTGTGTAGACAGCACCAGTGTGTGTGTGTGTGTGTGTGTGTGTGTGTGTGTGTGTGTGTGTGTGTGTGTGAGGAGGTCACCTTGATGACCACCTGAGTGTCACCGTGGTTGGATCGAGTGACACCTGACCTCAGCTTTGTAAATAAAACCCGGCGCTGCTCGGGCGAAGCAAACAAAACACACAAAACCCGATGCATTTGCAAAAAATCAAATGTGAGCTCAGACAGTCGGCCATACAAACACATGCAGAGTCCGAGCCTCACACGGATTCCTCTACATAAATGACTACATCTCTGTAGCTGGACTGAAGTTGTTTCATTCTATCTCAAATTTCTGACGTTATTTCCTTATTTGACTCTGATTTTCTCAATAAAAGAACCTCTACACGCCCAGCGGAAGAACTAAAACTCAAAAACATCTATACTCATGTGAGGAGTGACCACATCTCCTCCGTTTGGGACCATGACCTCATGCTAATACCAGGTTCTGTCCCGTGCAGTCAGAGCAGCAGGTGTCTGCAGTAATAGTTGGGTTGTCCCTGTAATATACGGATAATTGAACTGGCACCGGAATGGAAGCTCTGGAAAGAAACCTCTACTACTCTGTATTTTGGTGCTGCCAGTGGGTGTGTGAACGGTGAGGTAGTCGTTAATTTAAATCCCATGAATCCTGTAAGTGCAGAGAATGAAAAATCTGTGTCCTGTTTAAAGTTTCCATGGGAGATGGTTGAAAATCTGTCTGAGAATTCGGCTGAATGAGACTCGGGAGACCAGAGGTGTCAAACTCATCTTAGCTCAGGTTCCACATTGAGCCCAGTTTGATCTGAAGTGATCCAGATCAGTAAAATCACAGCATAATAACCTATAAATAATATTTGTGTCTTTGTAGACACTCTGTGATCTGGAAGTTGTACTGTGTAAATGATAAAGTGAGGCAGAATGTTGCTGAAATTGAACTTATTTTTCTGAAGAAATTTTTTTGAAACTGAATTTAAGACATTTCAGGTTGTTCATGATGTTTTGTAAAAAGATAATTCCTTAAATGTGAACATTTTCAGAATGTACTTTTTTGCACTAAAACAAAGGAAACATTAGGAGTTGTGGTTATTTATAGGTTATTTTGCTGTGATTTTACTGGTCCGGATCACTTCAGATTAAACTGGGCTGAATGTGGAACCTGAATTAAGATCAGTTTGACTCCTCTGCAGTAGCTGGACGGCATGGATTTGTAAAAGCTCTGACATAACAGTTTAAACTCTGGGTCAGATGCTTTGCATAATGTATATTCTAAGCTGCAGCCTTAGTAATGTGCTAAGTGCATCGCTTCAAACTGCAATTTGAAATTGATTAACTGTCCAGCCCCTAATTCACAGATAAAACTGTACCAAGCTGCAAACCCTGAGCTAATTAGACCATCATGCATCCATATCTGATGCTATCGGCTTTGAGCTTCATCTCTGAAGACCTGAGCGTGGAGGCGGCTACGACTACGAGGCTGGGGAAGCCAGTCGGTAACACAAGCCAGGAGACACACAATGGAGCCGTGACCCCTGAGGGTCAGGAGCTGAAGCGGTAAACAGGAAGGAAACGTGAGCCAGCGGGTCGACGCTGGCCGCTGGATGTGCTGGTGTGGGACAGAAGTACAAGATAAAGTGACAAGAAGATTACCTGGACTCAAGGGCAGTGACAGGAGAAGAAGAAGAGGAGGCTGGAGATGAGCTTCTGAGAAAAAAGACAAACAGCAGCAGTTACTGGAGGTGAACATGGAAGATATTCTCCTACTATGGTGTTTAGAGTTAAAGCAGCTCCATCACATGCCAACACCTACAACAGCTGCTTAGACCTAACAGACACATTATATGAGTTCATTTGTACTCTTAATTCTGAATGAATTCTGATGAATTTATGAAAAAATGTCAAGGAATTTTAAGCATCAGAGTAAAAAAAAAGGTTTGTTTCATGAGAAATTAGTACGTTTTAGAGATTTTTTCATCATCTAGTTTTGCATTCAAGGTTAAAATGTAATTGTATATTAAAAATAACGTATTAAGTGAGGTAACAGGACTGAATTCAGTAATATTTATGATATTGTTAAAGAATATGTGCAATAGCTGAATGAGGAATCTATAGAATAGAATAGAATAGAATAGAATAGAATAGAATAGAATAGAAAAGAATAGAATAGAATAGAATAGAATAGAAAAGAATAGAATAGAATAGAATAAAATAGAATAGAATAGAATAGAATAGAATAGAATAGAATAGAATAGAGTAATTGAACTTATATACACTGCAAAAAAAGAAGAGTTGAGAAAATTTAAAATTTCAAGGCAACCTTTCGCAGTAAAATTTTTGAATTGTCTCAACAACTTGCTTGGTCATTGTCCTAAATCATAATTCATTGTTGTACCAGTTCCAATCACATTGTTCTGTGACTACTATTAATTCTTCATTCATTTGGCCAATATATACTTGTTTATTAGCTGAATAATGTGATTCCCAGAACTACCAAAAGCTAATCAACCCCACAATCATTTTTTAAAGTTTTTTTTTTTGTCTTTTTCTGGTTTTATTGAGAGAGAGATAAGAAAGTGGGGAGAATGACCTGCAGCAAAGAGCCAAGAACTGGATTTGAGCCTATGACCGCTATGTATAGACCCCATTTACAGGCCATCCACTCAACCTGCTGAGCTACAGCGATCACAGCTGAGTTATAGGCCAAGAGAAAGAAAGCATGAGGACTTACTCCTGCTGTGTACTCTGGGAAATCCTGTGGTTTTTTCCAACTTTGTTGTACACACGATTGGTCTGATGTGTATTTTCATGTCAAGTAGAGATATTTTAATTGTCATGTTCAACCAAATCAGAATACCAACTCTGCTTAATAGACTGTAGTTTTCTTTTTTTTACAGTGTAGCGCAACTTTAATAAATTTTAGAGCAAATTTAACTCTTTTAGAGCAACTTTAACTCATAAAGAGCAATTTTAACTCCTTTAGAGCAACTTTAACTCATTGTAGACCAACTTTAACTAACATAGAGCAACTTTAATTCCTTTAGAGCAACTTTAACTAATGTACAGAAACTTAATGTAGAGCAACGTTAGCTAATATAGAGCAACTTTAACTAATATAGAGCAACTTTAACTAATATAGAGCAACTTTTACTCATTTAGAGCAACTTCAGTTCATGTACACTATGATTCAAAAGTTTGGGCTCACTTAGAAATGTCCTTATGTTTGAAAGAAAAACAGTTTTATTCAATGAAGATAGCATTAAATGAATGATAAATCCAGTGTAGACATTGTTAATGTGGTAAATGACTATTGTAGCTGGAAACAGCTGATTTTTAATGGAATATCTCCATAGGGGTACAGAGGAACATTTCCAGCAACCATCACTCCTGTGTTCTAATGCTACATTGTGTTAGCTGATGGTGTTGAAAGGCTCATTGATGATTAGAAAACCCTTGTGCAGTTATGTTAGCACATGGATAAAGTGGGAGTTTTCATGGAAGACATGGAATTGTCTGGGTGACCACAAACTTATGAACAGTGTTGTACGTCGGCACCAAACAAGCTTGTCAGAAGTTAAAATAAAGTAGCTTTTTTGGTCTCTTTAACGGTTGTGTGTGGCTGCTAACAGTCTGGATTAACCCTCTGGGATGCACACATCAGCCGGCCTGCCTGTCTGTATGGCGCTTCAATAATTGATGGCCTCGCTTCATTGTCACCAAAAACTCATATCAAGACAGGAGTGTCCGGCTCAGCTTACTGATTAAGTCTGTGTGAAACTTTAATGTGCATCCCATCTTCAGCTGGTAACAAACTCAAGTGAAGTTAAACCTCGAAGAGGCACCGTTCATATTTTGACTCTTTCCCGGTGTTTCTGGAGGCTGCAGGTAGCCGAGTTGTTGCCACCTGATAGTCTGAACCGGGAGGAACGTCGTGAAAGATTTAACTGACGTGTTAGGACGACTGAATGGGCTTTGTGAGCCTCTGTGCAGGAACTCTATCCATAATGCAGAGGATGACAGCGCTGCCTCTGTTCCCCAACAAGCATCAGTCCTGAGCCTCTGCTTATGATGTCTGTGTGAAGCTTTCCCTCATTAATGAGTGATGGTTCCAGCACGTATCAATGGCCACGCATAGCAGGCGATTTCCACAAATCTATTTCCATCCCATTCTTTATACAGCTGCTAATTGGTGGGTTTTTAAATATAATCGGAGCCGTCTATTAACTGCACTAATGCAGGTTTGCAATTGGAACTGGAGGCCGCGCCCTGCTTAAAGCCCTGACGCAGCCTCAGACTGAGTAATGGCTGTCATGAGCGCGTAGACGGGTACTTTGCAGACTTTTCCAAATGAGAAGGCACAATCAGATAAGATGGCAAAGTGTCGTCCAGGACGGTGTGACTCTGGCCAGCTGGGTAACGGAGGCAGCATGTCTGACTGCAGCGTGTTTGTGTCTGGTAAACATCTTACAGCATTCATACAAAAATAAAAACACTTACGCATGCTTGGATTACTGCATCTGCTGCAACACTTTTCATCAACAAACACCACAACCACAGCTACAGTAATTATCTCTGACAGTAATGTGACCATCTGAACTAGTACTTTGGGATATTTTTGGTTTAATTCTCTTTTTCTACTGATATTTCTTAAATGTTTGCTGCTTTTGTCTTTGCAGCTGCAGATTTCCCCAAATGCTTATCATATCTTATCGTATTTATATTATTTGTGTTGTGTTCCTTCACCTTTTAAAGTCTATAACTCTTAATGTCCTCATTTTAGCTTTTTTTCCCCTAGCAATGTATCAAACAGATTTTATTGCTTAATTTTTTTTAGGCACTGCTTTTCTTATGTTACGCCTTTTTTATTAACAACATCTTGCACAACAATTTCCTTTCAAAGTAATAAAGTTTATCTTATCATATTTGTATTATTTTGTGCTGTTTTCCTTCACTTTTTTAAAAGTCTAAGATGCTTAATTTCCTTATTTTATCTTTCTTATTTTTCCAGTAATGTATCCTACTTCTATCTTATTGCTTAATACTTTTTTAAGCACTGCAGTTCTTATGTTATCTCATTCTGAGCATTGTCTTGCACAAGAATTTACTTTGAGACTAATCAAGTTTATCGTATCTCATCTTATCATGTTTGTATTACTTTGTGTTGTATTCTTTCACTTTTTTAAAGTCTGTGACTCTTAATCTCCTTATTTTAGCAAATCATTTTATTTTAATCATGTATCATACTTATACTTTATTGCTTTCTATTTTTTAGACACTGCTTTTCATATCTTGTGTCATTTTGAGTTTTTTTGAGCAACTTCTTGCAGAAGAATATCTTCTCTTATCTTAAAGCTGTAAAAATAAACCAATTATCCCTGAGTATTAGCATCCTCTTCTCTCAGTACAACCATCTTTACACATCCACTAACATGTTTAATTCCTCTCTCTGTCTGAACTCTTGCATCTAGATCTAAACTCTTGCATCTGTATTTTGCGCTACGTATAATTTATAAATCGTGTTACTGTCTTCTCTGTTGTTTCTCTTTATCAGAAACCCAGTAAGTCTGAGGAACAAAGCAGCTGCATGTCATCCCTCCTCTCTTCCTACATGGCCTGGCACACTTCCTTGTTCTACATGACTTAAAGTACTACAGCCAACTGTCAGGTTTCAGCTCCCCCTGTAGTCTCAGTTTCAGCTCCGACCGGCCACCAGATCCGACTGCCAGCTTGGTCTCAACACCCTCCAACCTCCTTCCCTCCCTCTCTGTCTTTCTGCTGCCAGACTTCAGCAAACGGTGAATTATTCAGGCTGAACAAGCTGTCGAAACTCACTTGAGCATTTTTTCACTGACCCTCTGTGGCTGCAGTGGCAGGAGAGGGAAGGATGAGGCTGGAGAGGTGACAGAGTTCACCTGTGATCACCTGTGATTGAACAACACCGACCAGACAAACATAACTGAGTTTAACGAGTTGATCGGTAGAGAAATTCAGCTGTCAGAGTTGAATTTCTCTTGTTCTGTTCAGCTTTTAACCCACAAAGGATTCCGGAGATGTTAATGTCAGATAAGACAGAGAGCAATAAACTGAAAAACCTCCCAAAAAAGCCTTTATAGATGCTAGAAATATATTTAAGGTCACGTTAATTATCATTTCTTAGGTACTAAATATGCATGATAACAAGCTATTCTACAGATTAACAGATAAATAACCATGTCCACGGTACAAGAGCCACTAACACGGAAAAAATCCAATAAAATCTAATAATTAATTCTACATTCTAGCAAATACTGGAGTGCCACTAATACTTGACTCACTGCAAACATGTTAAATGTATCAAATCCTTTTATTTAAATATATTTATCTTTACCATGTTGGGAGAAAAAAAACTGCAGTAGCTCTGCTCTCTAAGGACTGACATCTGAAGCCCTGAGAGGAGAAATAAAAACCCAAAAAACAAGATGTTATCTCTAATATTGAAAAAAGAAATTATAAAATAAGATTAGGTTTGGTTAACAGTACTGACAAAGAAGTATTCAGAAACCAAATTCATGATGCATGTTTACAGTTCTATTTTTGTTTGGGGATAAAAGTTTAACTTGACTTCTGACCAAAAAGTTTCTGCTTCTGACCTCCTGCGTTAGATTTCCAATGATAGATGGAGAAATTACACTGTGACGCCCCCTAGTGGATTCTATTGGACACATACAGAAAAGAAATGTGGTGGCAAGAACCCCAAATAATAATAATAATAATAATAATAATAATAATAATAATAATAATAATAATAATAACTATATATATATATATATATATATATATATATATATATATATATATATATATATATATATAACTATATATATATATATATATATATATATATATAATATATATATATATATAATATATATATATATATATATATAGTTATTATTATTATTATTATTATTATTATTATTATTATTATTATTATTATTATTATTATATTTTAACCTCAGCTTTTAATATTGAAAGCGTAATTTAACTGTTTTTCTTCTTCTCAAAAACTGAAAATCAAAAGTTTACAGTCGCAAAAACAAACTCGCGTTTTGCCGTCACCGGTAGTGACGTCACGGGGCTTCGTTACGTGGCTATCGTTAGCTCCGGTAGCCGCCGCCGCTGCTGCTGCCTGTCATCGCCGCACCGCTCCAGGAGACTCCTGAGTCGGCCGGGATTTTTATTTTTGTCCCCCCGCGTTCACCTCCACCTGTCCTGCGTCATGCCCATGTACCAGGTAAAGCCCGTCAGCGGCGGTGACATGAAGGTTGATTTGCCCACGTGCATGTACAAGTTACCGAGTTTCCACTCGTCGCACGGGAGCAGCGGCAGCCCCGAACACGCGCTTCAGGTAACTCATTTCCGTTGTTTTTATTCATTTTATTATTTAAATTTCCACCCGGTTAGCCGGTAGCTTAGCTCTCGTTTGTTTTGTTTTTCATCTATTTTTTATTCGAGCGGTTTCAGCCCGAGCTGCTCTTTAGCCTTTAGCCAGCTAGTTAGCCGGCTAAGCTAACTAGCGCAGCCTGTCAGGATCGGGCTGATGCAACAATCACTGCATGTCTCTGCATTTTTATTAAGATTTCAGATGTATTAAACAATAGACTCAAGAAATTATTAACATTAGCTTGTTTCCACCCTTTATATGATCAGTTAGGATGGCATTAGCAGCCCCTTCATGCTAACTTTATACTTCTGCTCCTCAACATTACATCAGTTTCTCATGTATTCCCAACTATAGTTATTTTGGAAGCAGAAATTTTGCATATACAACTTCATAAACTTAACGAATGAGCCATAAATATAGTTTAAATTAAGTAAATTCCAACCAAAATGCTCCGTACACACTAATACATCAGCAATAATAGGTAATAAATAACAGTTTGTCTCCATTGTGTGCATTAACTTGTGATATTTTGAGTGCATTTTGCTGTGTGACGTTTTATTTTTTTTACTTCAGTAATGTGTGAAGAGAAAGACTTTCACATGTAATAGAGTATTTATAAACAGTGATGTTGGTATTTTTACTGATTTGAACACCACAGCAGAGAGTATGTGGCACAGCCTGGTTCACCGCTGGGAAAAATACATATTTAGTTGATTTTTGAAGGGAAAATAAGTATCTACAGTACAATATCTGTAGTAACATAAAAGAAAATGATCATTTTTTCAATTTATTCTTAAAATTTGACAGTAATTACAGCCAGAGTTTGGACATATGAGCACATAAATTTGCTTTGCTCATTGTGACCAACAATTGAAACTCCTTGATTTGTTTCTACAATAACTCTGGCTTCTCCAGATGTTGTTTTTCTATCCTTAAAATGTTCACTTTCTGTTGAGGTTAAGGTTTATTTCTCATGATACTAACTCCCCTGTGAAGCATCATCGCTTCACAGGGGAGCAGTACAGCACTTTGTCTGTAAAATCCTACATTCATAAAGAAAGCGATCCTGATCTGCCCTGAGATTTAGAGGGCTCCTCCTTTGGCTGTGCTCCTCAAACAAACTTGGTAAATGGAAGTGTGCTAAAATTACTGGTTAATTTTAAGTTGTCAACATTTTAGGTTGACATATTATTTGAAGAAAAGCTGATTTCTACATTTTTTATTTTTTTTTACTTCAATCAACTGTATAACCTGTTAATGGTCTGATCATAAAGGGCTTATACCATGATGTTTTGAAGGTCTGGTCTTCAAAATCTCATGAGATGTTTTTCTTTGGTCCCTCTTGTACTTGTCTGTACACAGTTGCAGTAAACCTGTTGACTGAGAGCGGTTGTTTCATACGGAGACATTAGCTCCTCCCAGAGTTATAAAACTACTGCAGGATTGTGTTCAAATTGTTCCACCTATGTGCTCTCATGCCGCCGAGGTCCAAATTTGTGCTTTCAGCCGGACTCAGTCATTTCTTTCCGTCTCTTCAGAATGGCGAGGTGGACCCGGCAGTCAAAGCTCTGGAGGCCCGACAGGATGAGATCATGAGGAAACTGTACGAGCTGAAAGCAGCGGTGGAGGGCCTGGCTAAGACGGTGACCACACCGGACGCCGATCTGGACCTGACAGTCAGCAGCAGCCTCTCGTCCTCCACGACCTTTAAAGGCACTACAGACCTGGATACACTACTGGGCAAGGTGAGCAGCTAATGGGAATACTGGTGTCCTCTGTATCCAGCTCTTATTCTAAGTCAGTGGCTCTCAAACTTTTTCTGTCAGGCCCTCCGTCGGAGGACAAAAAACTGTCACACCCCCCAATAACTTTGTAATTGAGGGAGGCATGTTATTATATCTGATTCCATTTCGTCATTTTTTGGTAAAGTTAATTAGAGTAGATGAGCCGAAGTGGTGACACCATCAAGTATGCTGGTTTCTAATTGCACATTAACAATGCGTTCTCGGGATCCCATACTACCGAGTCCATACTTGCAAGTTCGGAGCTGAGTACTTGGTATTGAGAAACGGCCAGCGCAGTTTGAGTATTGCTCTGGGCTGCGAAAAAGTGGCTGATGTTAAGACAATAGTTCAGCTAATTAGTTCCGTGTAGACCAGGGGTCACTAACTAGTGGACCATGGTCCAGATCCAGACCCAGATGTTGTCTTATACGGGCCCGGACCTATAATCGGTAAATTGTAACGGAATTTTAAATTTGATGGGCTGCTTCTGTTTTACCGGCGCAGCTTTTCCGGTGTTTATGGCATTGGTTGTCAGCTCAGGAAACACACAGACCAATTATGTACGAGTTCAGCCGTCCCACCTGACGCTACTCAGCCAATGAAGTCTCTGCATTGTAGCTGCTAAACATCACAGGTCTGTGTTCAGAAAACTGGTGAGGGACAGACGAGAGGAGGACAGACAAAAAAATAAATAAATAAAGCGACACTGAGAGGAAAGTAGCCCTGAACATACTGACCATGTTTGGCTCAACACACAGCTGTGAGGCAGCTTTCTCAACTATGAACATAATCAAAACTAAATATGGTTCCAGACTCACCAATGAGCTCCAAATGTGTTTGATAATGACCCTGACACCGTTCAGACCATGATTCAGAATGCTGGCAGGAGAAACTCAGTTCTTTCATTAAGCAGCAGGGATATAAGGGGACTGATAGAAGACAGGAAAAAAATGTTCAATTGTTAAAATTTTTTGAGATTTAGGTATTGTTAAAGGTGTATATAAAGTCGGTTCAGGTTGTTTTGTCATTATTTTTTCAAGTTCTGCATTTGATTTTAAGATGTACAGTTATATCAAAAGCTATTAATAAATGTTGTCAAAATGTTTTTGAATTGTACTGTATTGATTTGATTTGGCAGTGTTATTGATTATATACAGATACTACTAAAACTACTAGGTTACATCAACATATGTCACATTAATTCAAGTTAGACTTTATGATGTTCCAGACTTTGCTTTAATATGTTTTCTCTGACTGGACCTCTTTGAATTTTAGTTGAATACCCCTGGTTAGGACGGACTTTTTCCTTCCAGTCACTCACACCCTCCCGTCATGCCTCTGTGCCCTCCCAGTGGGACGCGCCCCACACTTTGAGAAACCCTGCTATAACTGAAGGGAGTGTTTATGACTGTGAACAGACAATAGCTGCAGCTGACACACTGTACTTTTACTGCTTTTCTATTGTTCCGGTAGCAGCCTCTGCTTATGATTTCCTGATCACACCTGACATAACAGCCTGTCATTCCACGTTGCTGCTCTCGCACGCTCAACCTGCTCAAATTGGAATTTGTCTTGCAGCAGATGAAGGGTGTGGACTGATTGTTGCCTGTTTGTGCGTGCTCTAATGGTTAGTTAAATCCAGTACTTACTTCTCTGATCTCAACAGGACCTCGGTGCGCTCCGTGACATCGTCATAAACGCCAACCCGGCCCAGCCTCCCCTGACGCTGCTGGTGCTCCACAGCCTGCTGTGCCAGCGCTACCGGGTGCTCTCCACCGTCCACGTCCACTCCTCGGTCACCAGCGTGCCCCCACAGCTCCTGTCCTGCCTCGGTCCACGACATGCAGACAGCTACGCCCGTCACATGTTCCAGCTGGGCTTCACCCTCATATGGAAAGACGGTAAGGCTGTGGTGACACACATGCAAAACAAATGAGATCTTGTGGTTTGGTGGCTGGTTTAGTCAAAATAGTCAAGCATCGTTCTCCTTTTCAGAGTGTTGCTTAAAAATAATCACATTTTGTGCAGTTTTTTTGGTATAAATCATACATGATCAGCTAGTTGGTAATCTGTCATAGTTTTCTTCTTCTTCTTCTTTTCCCTTCAGGATTCGCCACAGCAAATCATCTGCTTCCATCTAACACTATCCTCTGCATCCTCTTCTCTCACACCAGCTAACTTCATGTCCTCTTCCACTGCATCCATAAACCTCCTCATAAGATAAGATGAGATAATCCTTTATTGCTCCCCACACCACGGGGAATTTACATAGTTACAGCAGCTACAATTTTTACAGAATAAACATATGCATAATAATAATATGTATAACAGTAATATGTATTGGTCTTCCTCTGGGCCTCCAACCTAGCAGGTCAAAACCCATCATCCTTCTACCAATAGATTCATTGTCCCTCCTCTTTACATGTTAAAACAAAAAAACATCTCTCTGACTTCATCTCCCTCTGATGCCCTCACTCCTGATCCTATCCATCCTGGTCACTCCCACAGAGGCCCTCAACGTTTTAACCTCTGCTACCTCCATCTCTGCCTCCTGTCTCTAAACCAGACACCATCGCTGCTCTCACTACTGTTTTCTACACATTTCGCTCTTGCTGATACCCTTTTATCACACCTGACACTTTTCTCCGTTCCAACCTGTTTGCTTCTTCACCTCTTTTCTATAATCTCCATTTGGCATTCTTTTAACGGTGTCAATTTACCAAAATGTGAACAAGCACAGACTAACAATGTGGTTTGTACTTAGAGTTGAAAGTAGGGCTGAAATGATTCCTCGAGTTATTTGAGTAATTTGATTACTAAATTCCTTAAAGGAAAATCCTCTGAATGGAGGCTTCATTTAATCCACTACATACTAGACCCCAGCTCACTAACTAGTCCGGACCCAGACTCCATCCTATACGACCCGGACCTATAATAAATTTTAAGGGATTTTCTTCTATTTTAACTGGAATGGCTTTTCTAGTGTTTAAGGTGTTTTTCAGATCAGAGGCTTAACTATGAAGACAGTTTGACATAGTCAGACTTTATTTGTGTGAGTTGACAAAAACTAAACCCTCAGTCAGAGTTAACAGGTATGAAGGTGGTTTTCAACTTGCTTGAGCTCAGACTTTCTGCTTCAAACTCGTCACACAAACAGGAGCGTTTAACCATCATTTGACTCGTTTTCTGCACTAAATGAACCGATCGCCAACAGGTTGTTAATGGAGAACAATGAGGACAGAACATGTGAAGTTCCCATGGCTTTAGTTGTAATAGAATACCCCTGTACTATGCTATATATGTGCAATACCCCATAGATGTCCACCCCTGTTCCACCAGAACGGTTATTTCTTTTGCACAACTCACTTCCACTTTTGATGCTGTAACGCGCATGCATGGAATCTGATTACTTGATTTATTGCCAGAATAATCGATAGAATACTCGATTACTGAACTAATCAATAGCTGCAGCCCTATTTAAATGATACTGGAAAAAGATATCTAGCAAAGGTGTAACTTCCCAACTGGAAGATGACGACTAGTAGATGTGTCTCTCATCCTTGTTGTGATGTTTTATTTGTATCATCATCATCCCAGAGAAACACCATTTAAAAACAATAAGTTTACAGTTGGAAGTCTTCACTAGCAAACGACGAGACTTTTGCAGGAAAGTGCAGAATATTCCACTTGTGACAGCTCAGTTTCAACTTTTCTCCTCTGTGATGGCGTCTCATACGCTCGTCAAACACCAGATCATGTTTGTAAAACCCTCTCTGGTATCAGTGCTAATTAGTATTATGTCTTTTGCTGGGAGAAAAACAATCTGCTCAGTGTTTCTCATATGGTGAAACACTTGTTATTTTACTTTGGAAGCCTTTCAGATTTGGCTCATCACACAGAGCTTTGTAGAGCTGATTTATATCATCCAACAAGGTGGTCGTGTTTCCTCGTGGAGAAGTCTGCCAGACTGCCAACTGAGTACCTTTCTGTAACCAAATATTTACATACAACTGAAGCTGCTTTTGTTTTTGCTGTAAAATCCTCATTTTCAGGGTTTCTCCCTTAAATCTGAGAAATTATGTTCTATCAGACAGACTTCTCTTGGAAAATTAGAACCAAGCAAGTCTTCTGATTGAGTCAAGCAGTGGGAAAAGTGTGTTTGAGGTAGTTTTCCTACAACACGAGTCGATGCTGATGTAATTTAGCATGCTGCTGTATTTGTAGTTGATAGTTGAGGATACAACACTCAAATTATTGGAACTGTATTTATAGAAATTAGAGTGTGATTATCCCAAATAATAATGAAAATAATAAGTTATTTGACTTTTCTTTGGCACACATCTGGTAGTAAATCTGAACAGACAGGGAAATTACAAGCTGATAAACAAGTGCACTATTTAATATGGTTGTAATTTCCTTTCAAAGCGTGTAGGCGGTTTGGTTTTGCTAATATTACAGAACTAATTACCATACTGTTCACCGTGTCAAAGAAATTACAACAAGCAATAATAACCTTAATCGCACTTAAATCCATTGGAGTAGCTGTTCAGCTACTTTACTGTGTGATTAAGAGGTGAAGCCTTTTTAAACGATTGTAGTAAATTAATTATGAAGGACAAGGATGTGACAAAATCATCTTTTGAGGGAATAAACTGTGGAATATGTCATGTACATTTTACAACCAATACACTATCATGTGCATTTTTTGTGCCTCAGAGATGCTTCATAACATTATGTGATACTATGGTCTAAATTTTTTTTCAAACGCTTTACAACTTCTGACCTTGTTTCTTTCAGTTCCCAAACTGCAGATGAAGTTCAGCGTCCAGAACATGTGTCCCATCGAGGGTGAAGCCAACGTCGCTCGTTTCCTCTTCAAGCTTCTGGCTCCGTACCCCAGCGACCCGGCTGCCGCCACGCTGGTGGACAGCTGGCTGGACACGGCTTTCTTCCAGCTGGCCGAGGGCAGCGCCAAGGAGCGAGCCGCCGTCCTGCGAGCCCTCAACTCGGCACTCGGTCGCAACCCCTGGCTGTCCGGACCGGAGTTCTCCCTGGCCGACGTGGCCTGCTACTGCTGCGTGCTGCAGACCGGCTCGGCCGCCTCGGCTCCGGCTAACGTCCAGCGCTGGATCAAGTCCTGCGACAACCTGGGTCACTTCGGCCCCGCCAAGCGACTGCTGCAGTGACCGAGGCCGACCCGGGACCTGAAGCAAAGTGAGAGAAGGGCATTAGAACAACAAAATATCCCCAGCTGTGTCTGGAAAACCTTCTGATGCTTCCCTCCTGACTGTAACTGACTCAGTAGAAGCAATATGGCTGATCATTGGAATATTTATGACCGCCATGCTGCTTTTGTCCCACAGAGATTCTGAAGCTATATTTTGCGAGGAAGGAAGCATGAGAGGACTGAACAGACAAGGGATTAATCCACACACACTGTACACCTTCCACCCACTTTGTGCCTAACATGATCCTGTTCTAAACGTGTGTTGACCTGTGGTGATGGGTATTACTAGATGTTTTCAGCGGTAATACTTTGTACCATTTGTTTTTCTGAAAATCATTAAAGCTTCTACTTTGGATCAAACTCTGAACTCTGGATTATTTCCCCGGAAGAAAGCAAACTGCCGCAGTTTACTGAAGTGCACGTCTGTGTCCACCAGGTGGCAGGATTGACGTCCAAACATGTTAATTTATTAGCTTGATTCAGCTGCTGGGCCTTTCAGAATCACACAGAGTAGAGCAAAATGTGGTTGTTTTATGAAAAAAGTAAGCAAAAGTGATGGTCAAATAGTCATTTTTTTGCTTCTTAACTGAGTTGCAGTCATGATAAGAGTTGGTCAAATTCTCTAAATGCCAAGTAAAGATCCTTCAGTGCTTTCATTAGCAGAGGATAGAGTGGAGCATCCTCTACAAAATAAAAGGAGATAATGCCCTTAAACAATTCCTAGCTGCAGACACTGATGCATCATCAACCTTTGCATTACATTTTTCTATTCCTCATGAATTCCTCTTTACTTTGTTCCTTGACCTCATTATGTTGTCCATGAAAACATTAGATAGAGATATCAGACTTGACGCACATGTTGCCTGATAAAACAGCACAGAAATCCTCAATAGTGTCACTTGTCTATGATTTGTCCACCATAAAGTGCGCGACAGGAGTATTTTTCAATAACAAGAAAGAAAACACTGGGTTTTGTGGAGAAGAATGTAAACAAATACAGTAGGAAATTCTTGGACTTTTAATTTCTAATAACATCAATATGGCCTCAAAAGTCCTGTTTCAGCTCCACTAAAAGCCACATTCCACAAGTTTTGGTTCCTTATTTTTGTTGTTTATAAAATGCCACAAGTCGGAATCTGTTTTTTTCAGACCATGTGGATGTGTTAAAGTAAAATAGATTTTCCCCAAAGGAGTTCTTGGAAGAAATGCATTTTTAAGACTTAAAAACACTCAAAAGTCTACAAAAAAAATGCATTTTACGTGTTCAAATGCACACAGACCACTAGCTTCCTGAATGTAATATAGAACACTAACAAAAATTCATGAAAATACTCTATTATTATTATGGCTTTATTGTCCCACAGTAAAGTGCAGTTCCCAATTATTCTGTTCATTTTTTACTCATTAAACCAGTTTAGTTTGTGATTTACACATAAAATCCTGACGTCTGTTCTCTTACAACGTGACAACTCTATTTCCCGCAGCAGTCCTTTACCTGCACACCTTCACTGTGTTCCTTCTCCGCTATCGGTTGTTGTTGCCGTGTCGTCTTCTTATCAGCTGACGTGTTGCTGAATGGAATCCCGATTCGCCCGTCCCTCAGAGAAGAATCGATTCTGGAGCTACACGGCAGTCGGTGCACTGTCGGGGAGTTGTATACATCTATAATCCTGAGAGACTGTGGAAGGCAAACAAAAAAAAGAAAGCAGGAATATACACTTGGCAGCAAACTTTAGCAGGTGTAACTGTGGAATTAACTCATTTATGTTGATAGGATGGACAAAATATTAGGAAAAGAAATGTAAAAATCTACTTTATGGCAGAGCTTTTAGATTGGATTGCGTCAGACTTCACAGGTGCATCTGTTAAAGTAGCCCCTGAGTATCTACCTTCAGAGTCATACAGGGAATAATGCTGAGAAGAAGAAAAGGTTTTTCTCTCTGGGCTTGTTTTGCATTTTCACAAGTGTCGTGTTTTGGACAGCTCGGGTCCAGACAGAGCCAGAGTGTGTTTGTATTCTCCGACAGCCTCCCGTTGGTCTCCAGGTAGCTGTCTGACAAGACGAAAGCTCTCGGCTGACATCTGGGCACATGGCAGTGAATACACCGGGGACTGTGCAGCGCTGGAATTCTGGCGTTTGCATGCTCTGGATCTTCTTTTCACACTAACACGGGCAGCAATCTGTATCTGAGGATGCAGTCGGTGCTGCATGCAAATAAGGCGGCAGATTCCATCTAACCTAATTGGTTTTTTGATGGAAAAAAAAAGGTTAGACACAATCAAAGCGAGCTCTTTCCTTGTCTTCTTTATATATGATATAAAACATACAGACAGGAGATGCATTCTCACTGAACAGCTGTAGAAAAAACAAACTAGCATAACTGAAAGACAAAATCACTTCAGTTTAACCCTGTGGCTACTTGGAATCACAACAATAGCACAGATAGAAAGATGCTTTTTGTTAGTCCATTCAGTCCGAATGTCTATGTCCATGATTGTCACTTAGATTCTTTTATTCTTTCATTAGGCCATTGGACAGATAGTGTGCCAATCAAGACAGGTAGAGGAGGGATATTAGAAAACACATCTGGGCTAAAGTGCCTGAAATTAGATATTACACAGGGTTCTGCTGTGATGATTAGAGCACAGTATGGTTTGATTCTGCATCAATTAAAAAGGCTGAGAGAGAGTCACTAATTAATGCATTCACTCGGTGATTAAAGAGCAAACATTGCTGTTGTATCTCAACAGCTGAACGCGCTCAAAGTAGTCGTCGGTCAGAAAGTTCCTCTGAGAGGTGACCAGGTTTCCCTTCTGGCTGAAGAGACGCTGGACGGGGGCCGTGGACGGCAGCGTGGTGTTATACTTGAGGAAGAGCTGTTTCACTCTGGGGAAGTCCTGCAGACACTCCAGGCTCTTGCCGGTTCCTTCCACGTACTTGCGGACCTCCTCCATCACTCCCCGCTGCTGGATCTGAGTCGACGGCTTCACAGACCCGTAGCTGAAGAAGTCATCTTCAGACTCTATGGTGGAAATGTTGCGGCTGGTGTTGGCCTCGGTGACGCTACACGGATCCATCTGGGAGGCTTCTGTGGCCAGCAGCGAGCACATCTCCTCCCTCTCTGAGGCCGTCATCCACCACAACCGGAACTGAGGAGTCGTGGCTGTCGCGATCTTTGCTTCCGTGCTGGCAAACAGCTCCTGGAACCGCACATCGATGGCCACGACGATGGAGTTTATGACTTCTCCAAAGTAGTTTGCTGCGTCCTTCTGCTCGTTCAGCTTGTTCTTCAGACTGAGCACGGTGGGGATGACCAGGCCGAGGTAACACTTCTGCTCCGCCTGGAAAAGTTCAAGTGCAAACGCAAGTGGGTGGAACACAGTCACGTACTCTTTGAGGAAGGCCATCTCCTCCGGCTGAAGGCGAGGAACCTCCAGTCGGGCGCAGAGCTCCGTCAGCTCCCGCTCGCTCAGAGAGACGATCTTCTGCACAGCACAGTACTCCACGTTCCAGCGTATGACGGCGGGAACAACAAGCGCCATCTTCCCGATCTCCTCCGCTGCGTCCATCCCGACCTGGAGGTGGTGACATTTGCTCCACACGGCAAACACCTTCGCCATGGCACTGTAGTGTAGTTGGCACATGGGCCCCTGAGACACGGCCTGCCAGAAGTCCTCTGTGACGATCTGCTCCAGGGTGTGAGATGCACAGCGCTGCACGGTGGGCAGAAACAGCAGCATGTCCTGCTCTGGTTCACCCTCCAGAACCGAGCCCACGTTCTCGTAGAAGCCAATGTCGTCATCACTCTCCTGACTGTCCACTGCGAACTCCCTGAACACGCTGATGAAGGGGCTGCCGTTGTCGGTGACGGTGGTCTGAACTTTACTCTCTATGTTGTAGGCCACGTGGATGTCGTGTATCCGCCCGGCGATGGTGTCGTACGTGATCCGTCCCTGCAGCCGAGCGAAGCCCAGAGCGGCGGATTTCCTCTCCAGAGAGCCAGCATCGATCCAGTGGCACGTCATCCCGAAGAAGCTCCTGTTGTTGGCCGTCCAGATGTCCGCCGTGGTGCACACGTACTGGATGCTGCTGAGCTTCGACATCAGCTCCTCCCGCATCCTGGAGAAGCCCTGGTCCACCTTAGTGAACAAGGTCACCCTGTCCATGGACTTTAGCCCCTCAGTCAAACCCGAGATCAGCTTCCTGAAGCCCGGCTGCTCCAGGACGTAGAACGACTGGCAGTCCTCCACGATGAAGTTGAAGATCAGATCATCGATCTTCGCTTGGGTCATGCATTTGGAGATGATTTCCGCTTTGAGCTTCTTGAGCTGGCAGTGCCTGCTCTCCTCACCGTTGTACTCCTCTTTCTTCCGTCCCCTCTTGGCGTCAGGCCTCGCTTCACAGCCCAGGTGAGTTCTCTGCAACACAAAGGTTTCATGTCAGCTTCTGGAGCTTTGAAATTTGCATGTTAGAAGTTTAACTAGGAAAACTATCGGGAGAACACAACACCACAACAGCAGAGAAAACAGGAGGAACAATGTTGTTATTCCAGACGTAGCTGGAGTCTTTTCTCCAAACATAACATCGTGGCGCACTTCAGACCCAGCAACACTCTAAGACAAAGACCGGTTCACCCCAAGGATAAAACAGCAACGCACAAGCAGAGCAATGTTATATATGCAGTCCAATGAGTGAGTCCAAGAGTCACACAGTTGTATTTCAGAGAGACTAAACAACAGCTTCACAAGGCCCAACACAGGAGAAACTAGACTCAGCAGTTCACCTGCATCTGAAGGATAAAGGATGCTCCTTTGAGGACAGCAATGGACAGATGGTTTGAGGGAGAAATGAAGGAGGCCATTTTTAAACAGAGGAGGGAGTTTGTGACACCACTTATCAGTTCTAAAATTTCATTTAGGAGACGCTTTTGTCCAAAGCGACATACATCTGAGAGTAGATACGACTCCAGCAAGGATCTAGTCAGGAGAAAACATCCTGGATAAGATCTATAAAACAAGTTCAAGAGTGTTAATAGGACCGTGGTGTCAACAAGCAGTGCAGACGTAATAGGATTTGTTTTTTTTTTGCAGTCCGTCAAGTGCAAAGGTGTTCAGTGAAGAGTTGGTTTTTAGTCTTTTTATAAGACTGAGAGGGACTCTGCAGATCGAGTTTGGTAACTCATTCCATCACCGAGGAGAAGAGTCTAGCTATGGACCTTAGGCCCTGCTGTGCTGGTTGGATCAGGAACCTTTTACTGGCTCAGCGTAATTAGCAAAAACCTATAATGCAGTGATTAGGTATAAACTGGCAGCTCGTTGTTGGTCGACCACCTGGTTTCACAACAATCACACCTGGGGACAGGTGAGTCCTTATTGTTAATGGGCCATTAGTCATGTGACTTGAAGGATTATATATTTTACTATTTCATGTAGGAGATGCTTTTATCCACAGCGACGTACAACTGAGAGTAGATACAACACAAGCAAGGATCTGTTCAGGAGGAAACAACCTGGATAAGAGCCATAAAACAAGTTCAAGTGTAATAATAGGACTGTGGTGTCTACAAGCAGTGCAGACGTAAAAGGATTTTTTTTAGGTGTTCAGTGAAGAGCTGTTTTCTAGTCTTTCCTTACAGACTAAGAGAGACTGCAGATGGAACAGAGTTTGGTAACTTATTCCACCACAGAGAAGAGTCTAGCTATGGACCTTAGGCCCTGTTATTGTGGTTGGATCAGGAACCATTTGTTGGGCGAGCGTAATTATCAAAAACCTATAACACAGTAATTAGGTCTCTATCCAGAAAGTCTTGCCATCGTTAACATCTTGGGTAATTCCTGACTTGGCAGATTCACATCCTTAGTTGTGTAAACTGGCAGCTTGTTGTTGGTGGACCACCTGGTTTCACAACAATCACACCTGGAGACAGGTGAGATTAATGGACCTTTAGCCAAGTGACCTAGAGGGATTACAAATTCTGTAACTCTTCAGTCAGTTAGAACCTCTTGGTTGAAGGTGAAACGTCTTCAAGAAGCTACAAGAGAATTCCAGCAGATTTTTCCTGACCTGCATGAATCTCCACAGTCATGTTTGGAGTTTGCAACACTTTAGAAACTTTATGTGCAGTGAAAACACTCGGAATCACACTCATGCAGGGTGGAACTGGTGCGTTTTCTGCAGTGGAGTTGAACAAGAAAAGAGCCTCCAGCGCCACGACTCAGTAATCAGGCTGGGATGTAACGTTATTAATCACGAGGGTCGCTTCATCCATTCACTCTTTCAAACATTAACACATGTGTGCAGCTGATCCCCGCCGCCTCTCTGGACTTACGTCTAGGTGCTTCTTCAGGTTGGACGTGGAGGTTTTGGACGTGGACAGCAGGTTGACCCTCGGCAAACAGAGATTACACTGGACGATGATATTTTTCCCCTGATCTGCCTTGTACGTGAAATGGTGGCGATAACGCCAAGTATTAATGGCCGATTTGGTCTCGCCGCTTGTATCGTGGTGATCCACCTCCATCCCGGACGCTGCCGCTGCTCGTACCGACGTCTGGAAATACAATAAAAGTATCGTAATCCGATTTAGTAATCGTGATTACACGTAAAGTAACGATGGCGGTAGAGAAATCCTCATGAAAAAGGGGCAGGCCTTTGTTCGGATGTTGCCTAGAAAACCGACAAGGAGTGGACGCCGTCGTCACTGTTTACTTCCTTACATGCGCACTGGGAGCCCGCGTCGAACCGTTCGAATGTGAGTGCGCATGCGTTCCGAGCACATGGACGCCCTCTCGGTGACGTCACGGTCCGCTCCTGGTGCTTTTTACTCGCTTCGACTTCAGCGCTTTTAGCAGAATTCCCTTTTCCTCCAGAGCTGCAGAGAGATGGCGCCACCACCAGGGAGCAGGAGGGAAAAACATCTCCACGTTTCACTGAGAGGAACCATCATTCATACCGCAATTAAAGAAAAACAAATAAAAGAAAAAATACATAGATAAAGACTTATTAATTCAGCTTTCTTTTCAGTTAACCCTCTAAATCCCAGATCTGTTGATGTCCCCCTGTCCTCATGTAGATATTCCATTAAAAATCAGCTGTTTCCAGCTACAATAGTCATTTACCACATTAACAATGTCTAGAATGGATTTATCTTTCATTTGATGCTATCGTCATTGAAAAAAACTGCTTTTCTTTCAAAAATAAGGACATTTCTAAGTGACCCCAAACTTTTAAAGGGTAGTATAGTTTAAATGTAATGTTTTAACAGCATGTGTTTTATGAGGAGGACTACAGATAAATATGTAAACAGAAATAGGAGTAATTAAATTATCTCCTCTGTTTATGAAACTGAGATTGATCAAGACTGAATTATCATAGCTTCTTTTTTTTGCAGCTCAAATAATACTTGACTTATCATTAGCCTCTCATATATTTTATTTTTTTCTTTTTACTTTATATTAACAGAGAGCACTGAGCAACATTTCCTAACTGTATTTATCACTTTTCTATTTTCTTTATAGCTCAAAATTTCGATCACTATTTTTAATGCAAGTTCCTTTATCATACCTTTCGTGGCATATAACTTTTATAGCATTTTTTTTCAGCTCCTATACATAACAGGCACCACAGAACAGCAGTTTTTTAGCTAAATTTATTGCTATTTATACACCATTAGGCACTTTTTCACATGCAGTGTGGTTTTTCTGGTTCTTTTATGATAAGCCCTGTTCTGTGTGTAGAGTTGGGATGGAAAGAAAATTGATTTGAGAAATTCTCCAACTATTCCCGTTTATGTCTACTAATGTTTCACCATCCTGACTGTATACAACTTGCTCCTCTGTTAATTTTATTGATCCAATAGCTTTTCATTTTCTTTCAGTCTCTCTAATCATCTCCTCTCTTCTCTGCTGCAGTTCAACTGAAAGTTCTCAATTTTTTAATCAATCAGTCATATCTTCCCAGTTGCACAGAGGAGAATATCATTTATCTTTTTTTTTTTTATTTTTTTTTTTTTACACAATCTACAGCACACAGTTTATTTTGGCTAAATTGTTTTAATGAGACATGTAGAATTAACTGATTTATATTAAATGTCAGCAGCTTTGAGCTTAGTTGTGGTTGTTTTTCAGGATGGAGCTGCACATCACATGATTAGTTCAAGGGCTGCCAGAAAGTTTTAAATCTAAAGATTTTTTATGCTTTTACAGCAGTTTCCGTCTCTGATAAATGGTGTAATTTTGGTGATTTTTATAAAAGGCAACATGCTTTTCAATACACTGTTGGGGTTTAGCATTCAGTGGGTTAAAAGGCTAAAAAACTAAGTAATAATTGCAGGTTTTACAGCCTGATCTCCTCCTCAAATGAAACTGTACTGTAGACTATAATCAGTCTAATTTCCAAATATTTGAGTGGCTTCAAAGATCCTCCAACATTCAAATGTGCATTTTGCTGATTATTATGTGCAGGATTTTACACTGAAAAGTTCCATTTCATGTTATCCTGAAAGAACATCTCTGTGCTGGTCTTTGTGTTGATGTCGGATCCACATCAGCACAGCTTTCATTTAGGAGCCAATCCTCATCCAGAATGCAACTTATGCAACTGTCACGTGGAAATTTTAATCCTTTTCTTCACATATATTGATGATGGACTCACAGTAAAGTAGGAAACACCTTGTTTAGTCAAACTTTAGACATCAACAATGTTTTTATATTCATAAGACTTGTAATCTTAGTAGGAATTCTGCATAATTCTACATTTTAAATAAACAAATTGAACACATTAGACACAAAATATTACCAGACAGAGTCTCTTTGTGTCTCAAAATGCACCCACTTGGAAATTTATTGGGTAAACTTTGCTTTGAATAATATCAGTCCTGCAAATAAATCCTTCACTTTTTGTTGTCTGAGATACTATCTGGTGTTTCTGTTGGGTTGAACACTTTACAACAGTGAGCTTAGGCCAAAAAACAGAACAAAAATAGAACATTTTAGCAGGACTTTTTTGCAAACTGCTGCATAAAACTATTTTAGTTTCAGCTACATGTGAGGAGTGAAGTGATGAGGAGGTTTGAAATGTTTTGAGCTGCTTCAGTGTTGCCGTCTAGTCTGAAGATTTTTAGAATATGAAGCATCTTACACATTAAAATTAATTCCCAAGTGGTGTTTTGTTCATTTTTTTGGCAGCATGTGGGAACTTAATGGCTCTGAAAGTGAACTAAACTCCATAAAGAGACAGATCTGCTGCATGTTTAATGAGATTTGGCAAGTTAATCAAATGTTTTATTTATTTATGCAACTGTCATTTGCATCGTTGCCAAAGCAACAAGTCAAATTTGCATCTATCTACCTATCTATCTATCTATCTATCTATCTATCTATCTATCTATCTATCTATCTATCTACCTACCTACCTACCTACCTACCTACCTACCTATCCACCTACCTATCCATCCATCCATCCATCCATCCATCCATCCATCCATCCATCCATCCATCCATCCATCATCCATCTATCTATCTATCTATCTATGAGAATCTTTCGTTCAATGCTCAAACTACTTGGATTTGTCCAATAACATTCCAAAATCCTAGATAATATTCATCTTGCTATTACAACAAACAAAGACCAACAGCAAATTCATTTTTTCGAGTTGGTGGATCTCCAAATATTTGCCATTTTGTGCTGATAAATTACTTTAACCAACACTAGTTCTACGTTAATTAATGGTTTCAGCCATTCAATGAAGGAAATCAGCCTCTCTAGTTTGAAGATCTGCTGATTTTGTCAATCTAAATACTGTGGGGTATTTTTTAGTTTTTGGTTGAGACATTAAGTTGGAATTAAGAAAATGAAGTTTATTGTCATTGTACAGACCAAATTATGAACTGATTGATTGAAAATGATGAGATAAATAATTAGCAACACTCCAGGAACTCAACTGTCCTTCTAGATGCTCATTCTTGCTGTTATTGCTACACTTTATTTAGACTTTTTGAAATACCAGCATGGTATTGCACGTTAATTTCCTTATTTTTCTTAAATGCAACATGTGTAAGTTACTGAATTTGCCCAAGAAGATAAATAATCCATCTATCTGCTGTGCACTCGGCTGGTATCACTGCCAAAACATCTAATTGCCTTTTTAATGGTTTAATCTGCAGACAGTTTGGGGGTTGAGGGTTCAATCCTGTCATTTTCTTTCTCCACCGTCACCCCACAGCTCAGACTTTGGTAATATTCATAAATTCTGAATTCATCACAGAGATGTTTCAGATTGTTTGGATATTTATCATTCCCCCCCCACTAAATCCCACCAGCTTTAAACGCTCACTGCTCCAATTGTAAATTTTAATGCCAGTGAGAGGTTTTTCATTTATTTATTCAAAAGCGCATCTCCTCCATTGGTTGGATTGGACGAGGGTGGGGTCTCACTTAAGAGCCGTTGACGTAGCCCTGGTTGGCAATGGGTTTTAACAGAGAGGCAGTGTGTGGAGGAACAGAGAAAAGTGTTCTGGAGACCAAGATAAAGGATGGAAAACTGAAGGATGCGGTGGTAAGGAGGTCTTGAAATGTTCTCCTTCAGATCTCCGTGGAGTGTCAGGAGTGGAAACAACTGGTGTCCTCTCAGGTCCACAGCAACAAGCAGCGGGTTCTGAGCATCAGGTGACGGCTCAGACACAAGCCCCTCTTCTGTTTGCTCTTCTCCGGGGCTCCACTTTGACCACAGGAGTAGAGGAAGTGGACGCACCTCAACAAGTATGACCGAAGGATCCGCGGCCTGACGCGCTCTGGCGCCGCACGTTGGACCGGTGAGTGCGGACTAGTATGAAGCGCCATGGCTTGGTGTGACCGCGGGGTTCAAACGCTGCTGGCCACAGTGGGGGCTTTCGCTGCCTTCAGCCTGATGACCATCGCCATCGGGACGGACTACTGGCTCTATTCGCGGTCATACATCTGCAACAGCACCAATGCCTCCACTGACGAGACCCAGTCGCAACCCAAAAGTAAGAAGGGCGATCTCACGCACTCCGGGCTGTGGAGGACCTGCTGTATTGAAGGTAAGCCGGCCAAAAGTCTAACCTTATACTTACAACACTTTATGTGACACAGTGACTCCGGGGAGCACAACTCTGTCATTTTAAAAAGGAAATAGTTTGTTTTTGCGGGGAGTCTTTTGTGTCTCAGTGCGCACAGTCGTTCGAGCGCACTCCTTTTACGCACGCCAAATGCTGCTGCCTGGAGACGGATGGGCAGCAAGAAAACCATCAGAACTGTGGAGCAACTTTCAGTGGATGTAGGTGAGATGGAGGAGGAGGCACACAGGTAGTCTGCGGACTTTAGTGGCAGATTAACGGCAAAGAGGCCGCCGGTGTCCCGCTAAGCGCTCATCTCAAGCCGTCTGCCAACTGTTACGTCGCTTTGTTCAGGAAAAAGCGTCACGCAGTAGATTCTGCTGTTTAGTCTGCTGGAGAATGTGATGCCAAAGCGGCGCGTCTCAGCCCATTCACTTTTAAACCGGTGGCTCCCAGGAAATGTGCGCGCTGTTAGTCTACTTTCATTCATGTCTTCATTGTATCCTATGCTGTTGCTTGGCAACATCCCTGAAATCGCTATGGAAACATGCCCGGTGATTTAAAAATAGATGACTCTGAGTTCACGTCATGTCCAAGCAAAATAGAAAAATATGTATTTGTTGTGAGAGAACATGAGATAAAGGTTTCTTTTCGTCTTTTTGGAAAGTGCTTTTGAGTGATTTTACGGGTTTGCTGTTGGAGAAAGGAGGTGCGCTGGCGGTGACGTCTTTTTTCAGAGGCAGACAGACACTCATTCATTGACCAACCTTCCTTCCAAACACCCCTTGACTTCTCGCCTCAGCTATCAATGAGAGAGTCGCCGTGACTGGGTGGATTCTGTCATGACGCACGGATGGATAGAAACAGTTTGAAATGAGAGAAGAAGAAGAAGAAAATACGAGAGCAGAGAAATAAATAAAACTCACACATTTATACTGAATCTATAAAAATACAAAATGACTGGACTAAATATATCTTCAGCAGCACAATCTCACTTATTTTAATGTGCATGTCACTCAGTATGAAGATTTCTGAGGGTTTCTAGTTTTATTATTCCCCAAAACATCATTTTATTTGCAGCCAGATGCAGAATTAGGGCCAGTTTTACTAAAAGCTCTCCAGAGAAACGTAGAGGAGGCTGCAGGAGGAGGTCCACCCTAAACACAGCACACTATGTTCCACCAGGAGCTGCCATCAAACGTGACAGTCTTACTGTCATTTCTGCAGAATGCAAAAACAAAACAAGAAATAGAGTTTAGTTGGAAGAAGGAAAAAAAAATCAAATCCTACTCTAAAGTGTGTTCGTGTGCATTTACCATTGAGTATCTTGTCTTTTTTTGACTATAGTAAGATTTTCTGTCACTGAAAAGCGGTTTGAATCTGTTTCTCACACTAAAAAGCAGCAGAATAAAATCCATTTTGCATTAAAACTAAACACCACAGCTTTAATGCCTTTGCAGGATCTTCTGCATCAGGCGGTTTTCCATGTTTGCTGTTCATTCTGCTCGTTTTGATCCACATTTACTGTCATCCGAGCCGTACAAAAGCTGAAACTGATATTATTCCTCTGTTCTGCTGAGGTGAAGCTGGAAGATGGTTACATTTCTGTCTCTCAGCCTAAAACTACAAGGGTCATTCCAGAACCGGACGACATTTCACCCATCAAATTTCTAATAATCCATGTAGAAAGTACTAAAACATGCAGCTGTTGTGTAAATGTTCTTGTCCTGAGACCAAATCTAAAAAAACTTTAGCTTTTTCTCTTGTCCCACCCCCCTGATGACCAAACTGAATCTCAAATAAAACAGTTAAAAGGAAATTTAATAACGGGAGCATTTTTTTAATCAAAATAATATTTTAAATAATTATTATGCATGGAAGGTGTGTCCCACAACATGTTAGCATAACCTGTTGATGATGTTTTTTTTTTTTTGTCCTGTTTTTGACGTTTTCAGTTTCGTTTCTGTCGTTCTGTGTCTTGTTTTTGTCGTTTTATGTCTTGCTTTTGTCATTTTGTATCTTGTTTTGTCATTTTGTGTCTTGTTTTTGTCATTTTCTGTCTTATTTTTGTCATTTTGTATCTTATTTATTGTAATTTTGTGTCTTGTTTCTGTTGTCAACATCATCAATCAGTTTTCTTAAAGAACGTGTAGAGCAAAGCTATGTCCTCTCTTCTATTTTTCATCTTTTCATCCCATTGTCAGCCTTGATTGAATGTCTCTCTCTACCTCATATTATCAGGATCAGACTAATTCTTTGGACTGTTTTCCATCAGTCAGTTTGTCCTCTTGGTCAGCAGTAACAGCAGCTAAATATCTAGCTTCTACTGCTGAGAAAAAGATCACATTAGCATGGATTAACAACCCTGTTACTGTGATTAGAGTAGGGTTAGCAAACAACACAGAAAACATGGAATAAAAATGCTACCATTGATGTGGAAGCTGAGCCAATCAGTACCTATAATTGATGAATATGGAGCAGAAAACTGTAAAAGAGAAGATTTATTTTTCAAACATTTTGAATCCTAAATGTCCTCCTATTTCCTGAATGACCCACAAGTTGCTGCATGGTGGCTCTGTTGTCATGGAGACTCATAAGTGTAGATGGAGAAGCCTCGCAGCCTCCCTCCAACACACACACCCCTCCGGTCATAGCGACAGAAACACACACTGGGTTGTTGACGGGGACGACATCACGGCTACAGGCGAAAACATCACCACGTCTGCAGCGTCACGCACATCCAGTAATAACCTCGCTCATCACCTCGTCTCCGGCTGAATGACAATGAAGCAGCAGGCAGGGATGTGTTTTAAAGCGAGGCCACTCATTTAATGAAGCTGTTTTAATTCTTCCCTGTTTGTTCTCCCACATGATTACCGAGAGGCCAGGGTGGCACCCACAAATGCACCTCATTTACATCAGCAAGGCACGGAGAGCTGTGACTCCGGCAAATAAAAACCGGCTGCCAGAATGAGAAATAACTCAACGAAAAGCCAATTAGCAGCAGTGCATGTTTACAGTAAGCGTCCCAGCTGGCGGCAGATTGGTGCATGTGGGGAGTCAGCTGTTTTTCCTGGGGGTCAGTGGAGAGGAGGCGTCAGTTTATGGTCACTTTGTCATTCTCACCATGCTCCACAAGTGTGCAATTAAAACGGAACAACTGAGAAGCCATGCGGGGGCACTAATTAGCCAGCAGGCCCTGATTTCCACCTCCATCACTCCGTCCTCCTCCTCCACTTCATGAGCACTCTCGCTTTTTTCTCCTCTCTTTATAGGTTTAACTCCTCGGTCTCATTCTTCTTCTTCCGTGTCACGGCTTCCTCTTCTGTTACTCTGCTTTTTAGATTAACCCTCTGCGACCACCCATGAAGAAAATGCAGTTTGTCCACTACTTATCCACAACTTTACATGTTGAAATGACAAAAACATCAATTCTTTAAGTCATTTTGTTCCAAAAACAGTTTATCAGTCATTCAGTTTTATTCTAAAATCTAAATTTTACGATCAAAGTTTGTGGATTTTTGAGTGCTGCTCAGATAAAATTAGTGAATCTATTAATTTAACCCTCTGTTACCAGGGCCAATTAAGCTCAAAGCAAAAAAAAGTAGTTTTTCCACTAAAGATCCACAAATGTACATGTTGAAATGACCAAAACATCAATTCTTGAAGTCATTTTTTCCACAAACTGTCTCGAAGCAGTTTCTCAAATGTGAATGTTTCCATGAAAGTTTGTGGGTTTTTGACAGATGGTCTCAACACAAAAAAGCAGTTTTTCCACCAAAGATCCACAAATATACATGTTGAAATGACCAAAACAAGCCATTTTTTTCTTCCAAAAACAGTTTCTCAATTGTTCAGGTTGATTCTAAGATCAACATTTTGGGATTGAAGTTTGTGAGTTTTGACTGACGGTCAAATAAAATGAGTAAATCTGTTAATTTAACCCTCTGTTACCAGGACTGGATTAAGCTCCAGTGTAAAAAAAAAGACATTTTTCCACTAAAGATTCATAATTTTACATGTTGAAATGACCAAAACATCAATTCTTTAAGTCATTTTTTCCATAAATTGTCTTGAACCAACTTCTCAAATGTGAATATTCTCATTGAAGTTTTTGTTTTATGACTGATGGTCAGACAAAGTTAATAAATGTGTTAATTTAACCCTCTGGTAGCAGGGCTGGATTAATCCAAGGAAGAAAAAATAAAATAAATGCAATTTTTCCACTGAAGATTCATAGCTGTACATGTTGAAATGAAGAAAATACCAATTATTTAAGACATTTTTTCCATAAACTGTCTTGAAACAGCTTCTCAAATGTAAATATTTTCATTAAAATTTGTGAGATTTTAACTGATACTTAGATAAAATTAGTAAATCTGTTAACCTGTTGTCTTCATTTATGGGCACCAAAAAATACTGTTTCCTTGTCTGAAAAAAATCCAAAAATTCAGGGAAAAAATCCCCAAATTTCTGAAAATTTGCAAAATCTTCAGGAAGAAAATTCCAATAATTCCTTAAAAGTTTCCCTTAAAAGTTTTATTTAAAAAAAATCCCCCAAATGTGGCAAGAAAATTCTTGTAAATGTCCTCAAAAAATGAGTGAAAATCTTCCAAAAAAATCCTAAAAATATCTAAAGTGATTCCATATATATCAGTAAAACTTGTAATATTTTCTTTAAGAACATTCACATAAAAATCAACCAAAATCCAGCAAAATTCACTGGATTTTGGTTGATTTTTATGTGAATGTTCTTAAGAAACATTTTTAACATTTCTTTTTTTCTACCAAAAAATGTTCAAAGATTTCCCAAAAATGTTGAAAATGTGGACATCAGAAATTTCACTGCGAAAAATTTATTTTTTCTCCACATTTTCAAACTTTAAAACGGATCAATTTTGACCCGCAGGATGAGACGAGGGTTAATTTAACCCCCTGTTACCAGGACTGGATTAAGCTCAACGCAAAAAAACAAAAATGCAGTTTTTCCACTAAAGATCCTCAACTTTACATGTTGAAATGACCGAAACATCAATTCTTTAAGCCATTTTTTTTCCAGGAACAGTTTCTCAGTTGCTTAGTTTGATTCTAAAATCAAAATAAATGTGCTAATTTGGCTTCATATTTCACTATTATCTGACATTTTATGCACAAAATCTATTATTAAAGAGCGCAGCAGTCAGATGTGTTGATACTGGGAGTAATCGCGGTTTGATGTGACCTTCCTCGAGGCTTTTCTGTCTCAATTATGTGACAATTTCAGCCATTTGACGAAACACAACCTGAAAACAAACGAGCTCGGCGTCGACTCAGACGGTTCAGGCCCCTGAGGGTTTGAGTTCTGTTGTCTGGATGTTAATCCACCGTTCATGCCTCCGTCCAAACCCCGGCTCTGACACAAAGAGGTTGAAATGAGAGAAAATACACTGGAAATGAACCGTGTGAAGCTTTACTGCCAGGACTGGAGACAGAAATGATGAAATGTTGTTTATTAATGTCAAACAAATGTGTTCTCTCCAAAGAGATGATGTGTTAATTAGAGGAGCCATTATTTGGATAGCTAACACATTTAGACTACAGATAGGAAAGTAGTATCAATATTTACATCTAATTCTAAGACAGAATAACAGGAAATAAGTGTACTCATCAAATAATAATAATAATAATTATTATTATTATTATTATTATTATTATTATTATTGTTATATTATAATTGCAGATATTTGCTATTTTTTCCTTCCTTTTCTTTTTTTGTTTCTACAGTTTTTGAACATTACAGTATAACACCTTCTTGTATGATTTTTTCAGTCATAATAATAAGGAATATGACATAATATAATATTACATTATACTATATTACATTACATATTATATTATATTTTAACACTGTTTCTTAGAATATATTTGTTGTACAGATATTTGCTCTTTTTTCTCTTCTTTTTTCTGTACCATTTTTGAACATTGCAGTTTAACATAATTTTGCATGATTTTTTTTCAGCACTCTTGCTTGATTTTCACTTTTTTTTTAATGGGATTTTTTTTGAAAGCGTAGGTGAGCTGGTGTGCTCGAGAGAAAGACGCGAGGACTTCACAGATGTACACATTTTAGAATGACATCTGAACCATTTTAAGGCATGAATTTTCATGAAAAGGCTCCAAATATGCAATAGAAATGAGTTTTTTGGGGGTTTTGAAGGAAACTTTACCTTCCTTCTTGCTTTCTGTTGTTGTCATGACCAAAAAAACTGAAAGACAACCATGAAAGATAGAAATGCTTATCAGTCATGGAAATTTAACCCCTAAAAGTGCGCTAATGCTCAAGTAACACTGGATGTTCCTGTTGTTATAAGACAGGGGTGTCAAACATGTGGCCCGTGGGCCAAAAAAGGCCCTCCAAAGGGTCCAATCCGGCCCATAGGACGACTTTGTAAAGTGTAAAAATTACAGAAAAGACATTAAAGGTAGATTGTAAATTTGTAAAACTATAAATTTTAAATAATTTCTAGATCATGACAAGTTGTTTGGATCAGAAGGTAAAATACTAGATTGTTCTTTGTTCTTTTGTCATTTTGTGTCTCATTTTTGTAATATTTTGTCTCGTTTTTGTTTTGTGTTTTGTCTCGCTTGTGTTTTTTTAATCTATTTTTTGTCATTTTCTGTTTCACTTTATTTGTTGTTTTGTGAATCATTTTTGTCATTTTGTGTTTTTTCTGTCTCACTTGTGTTGTTTGTCAGTTTTTTTGTCATTTTGATTCTCGCTTTTGTCATTTTTTGTCTCGTTTTTGTCAATTGTCTTATTGTCTTTTTTCCCTTTGTAACTTTTTGTCAAATTGTTTGTCTTTTATGTTTTGTTTCATGTCGTTTGTCTAATTTTTGTAATTTTGTGTCTCATTTTTGTAATATCAACTTGTTTTTGTTTTTTGTCTGCTTTGTCTGACTTTTGTAGTTTGTCTCACATTTTTGTTGTTTTGTTTCTCGTTGTTTTGTGTTTCCTTTTTGTCTTGCTAGTGTTGTTTGTCTTATTTCTGTCATTTTGTGTTTTGCTTTATTCGTTGTTTCGTGTGCCATTTGTGTCTTTTTGTTTCATGCTTTTGTAATTTTTGTGTCATTTGTGTAATTTTTTTTCTTGTTTTTGTACATTTTATGTCACTTTCTAACTTTTTTGTCTAATTTTTTGTCTCTTTTTTGTTTTGTCTCGTGTCGTTTGTCTCATTTTTTGTGATTTTGTTTCTCACTTTTGTCATTTTGTGTCTCATTTTTGTTATATTTTGCCTTGTTGTTTTTATGTCTGTATGTAGAACCTGAACTAGAATGAGTTTGACGCCGCTGCTTTAAGACAATATCAGGTTTCAGTCAGGTAAAATATGTAAAAGAGCACTAACGGGCTGAAAAGCTTTAGATCTTTAGCACCATGCTGGGAATCTATTTAATATGTACATTTTTAACGGGCTTCTCGACAGACTACATGTGGTTTTCTCCCAACAACTTGCGCACATTGGAGCTGCGTTTGAAAAAACTGCAGCCTGGTGACAATTTAATTAACCAACTGTCAGTCATATCAACGCTGAATCACTGATGTCTTCGCCAAATTGCTTTTCTTTCATCCTCACTTGGATTGGGAAAAAAATAAAAAATAAAATCGGAGGGGCTCGTTTGATTACACAGATGCTTTTATACTCCATCCTGGCATTCCCATCTTCCAAAGTAATAAATGTATGCAAGTGTGTGTGTGTGTGTGTGTGTGGATTTGATATGAAGCCTCGAACCAGTGCTCCCTCTGCTCACAGCTTAATAAAACTAATCACTGTGCTCTCCCTCGTCACTCAGATGGGCAAGAAACCAGGATGAAAGTAAAAGCAAAGTGGAACAGGGTGCTGCGACTCCTGTTTTTCTGTCGTGCTGTTTTGTGAAAGCAAATGGTGCAGCCAGAGTGAAACGGCGTATTAACGTCACTTCTGATTGGTTTAGTCATCAATCTATTTGCAGGGCTGTTGAAGTGTGAAGACGGAGAAGTGAGGAAGCTTAACGCCATTAAATACTCTACTCCAAGTGGTGGCTCGACAGGATGAACGCTATTGGTGCGTTCTCGCCAAGGCCTGCGTTCTGATTGGTTGAGCTGCATTTATTCAAAAATAACGACGACTTGCATCACGCTGTTGCCAGAAGCTCCACAACTGCCACGTGTTTGCCGTCTCATATTTTACAGCCACCAAAACACAATGAAAATGTCAAAAATGTCCTCAAGAGATTGTCTATGTAAATGAGCTCATTAAAAACTAACACGGGTTGCCATGGCGAGGAGGCGGAGAGGCTCAGCATGGGGCTTTGGCGGCTCCAATCAGGATAAACTGTGGTTTTATCTGCTCTGATCAACTGCATTTGTTAGCACATTTTAAGTATAAAAGGAGTGTAATATTAGGCATGTGTTTTGTACAGATACTGAATCACATGACCTAAACATGTAGAGTGTGGCGGGAATTGATGGGACTCAGAAACACCCCCACAATTTAATCTGTAAACTGTTCCTCATATCATTTCTGATGGATAAGTCCTGATAAGTCCTCAGCAGTGGATTTGTAGTAGGATCACAATCATGTGATCGTCAGCAGGAAGTGATATAGTGGTCACTTGTCATCAAAATTACTCAAAAACATGTCTAAAAATGACTAAAGAATATCCAAAATAACCTAAAGCATATCCTAAATTACAAAAATTTGTCCCAAATGATTTGAAACTTGTCCAACATGACTAAAGATTGTCCAAAATAACTCGAAGTGTGTCCAAAATCCCCCCTCAATATGGCTCAAATAATGTCCAGAATAACTTGAAAAATGTCCTAAAAGACATAAAAATTGTAAAATGATTTTAAAAATTGCCAAAATGACTCAAAATAGTCCAAAATGACTATAGTCAAGTACATAGTTACAGTGATGCCATGCTGCTATCTCGCGATGATACAGAAATATTTAACAAAATCCGTGGATTCAGACTATAAGCTGCATCACTGCCAAAATCTAATCACTTGGTCCTTGTGTCATTTCTGACCTTCCCTGAAAATTTCATCCAAATCCATTTGTTCGTTTTTGAGTAATGTTGCTAACAGACAGACAGACAGACGGACAAACATACGCTGATCATCACATAACTCCGCTGTTCCTTGGCGGAGTAATAAAAGCCAGGTTCATGGTAAGAAATCCATGAATGAAATGAATGAATAGTAAATGTCTAGACTTATATTTTCTCTATTAATTCTACACCACAGTACAAGAAAAGTGCTGTTTTTTTCTATTTTCATGCCTTGGATATGTTTTGGGGACAAGCTTCAAGTAAAGTGTCATTTATAGCAATAAAGTGCATATTTAAGCTTCGCATTTCAACATGAGTCCACTGGATCTAGTAAAAGCCAGCTAAATAACTAGATACGTGTGAATGAATTAATAATAAGTGTCTAAACTTACATTTCCCTTAGTAATTCTACACCACAATACAAGAATAGTGCTGTTTTTTTCTATTTTCATGCCTTGGGTATGTTGTTTTAGGCACAATCTTTTAGCTAAATGTCATATGATATTTTGCTAAAAGATTGTGCCCACTTTTCTTGTACTGTGGTGCAGAATTAGTTGGAAAATTTTAAGTTTAGACACTTATTATTCATTCATTCACGCTTCCGATCATGAACATGGTTCTTAATTTTAAAAAAAACCCATAAAAACACACCTTTTACCATCAGTTTTGACACAATATTCCTGTTTTCCGTCCAGTCTCAGACTCTAAAGCCTGTCTGACGCCTTTCTGCTGTCCCTATGTGTCTATGTGTGTGTGTGTGTGCGTGCGTGCGTGCGTGCGTGCGTGCGTGTGTGCGTGCGTGTGTGTGTGTGTAAGAAATAGGAGACAATATTGCAGCTGATTGGAAATCTGATTATAAGTGGATGCCTTGAGGCTGGTGATTTATGAGTGACAGTTATCAGTTCGATGTCTACGTTTAGTGTGCGTGTGTGTGCGTGTGCATGTGTGTTTGTGTTTGTGTGGATCCTGACTGGGAGGAAGGAGCGAGCGGAGATTAAAGAAGGGAATCAGGTACAAGGAAATGAAACAACAAAAGCCCAGAGAGCAGAGGAAGGAAGGGGATGGAGGAAAGACGGGAGTTTAACGAGGAGAAGAATCAGGAAGTGGTGAAACGAGGCCGGGTTTAGTGAATGTGCTCATCGAGAAATTAGGGAGACGTGACGTGTTGTGACAAACTGAGAGCCGATCTTACAGTCGTACACATTACATGGGAAATGATGGGTTCCCCGGCCCAACTGGAGCCGCCAAAGCCCCATGCTGAGCGTCTCCGCCTCCTCGCCATGGCAACCCGTGTTAGTCTTTAATAAACACATTTACATAAACAATCTCTGGAGAACGCTTTTGACATTTTCATTGTGTTTTAATAGCCATAAAACATGAGACGGCAGTTCCCCGACACGCCCACGTCCCCTCCACGGATCCTCCCGGCAACAGCGTGATGCACGTCGTCGTTATTTCTGCATTAACGCAGCTCAGCCAATCAGAGCGCAGGGCTCGGTGGCGCATTTCCTGCTCGATTTTAACAGTCATATCTGGCTTTTTTGCAGATTTTTTATCAGTTCCAGTGGACTCATGTTGAAATTAGAAGTTTAAATATGCACTTTAATGCTATATTTGACATTTTACTCAAATGTTGTGCTCAAAACATGTCCAAGGCATGAAAATAGACAAAAACAGCACTTTTCTTGTATTGTGGTGTAGAACTAGTCGGAAAAATGTAAGTTTAGACACTTGAAAAAAGTGGAACATCTACCACATCTTTAGACTTAGCCAACTTAGTAAGTTATAGAGTGATTTAACAGAAAGATTTTTCATTTTTAGCGAGATTTTAGCAGCCATATCTAGCTATTTAGTAGTTTTTTACTGGTTCTGGTGGCCTCGTGTTAAAATTAGAAGCTTACATATGCATTTATTTGCTATATAAGATGTTTTACTTGAAGCTTGTGCCCAAAACAACATATCCAAGGCATGAAAATAGACAAAAACAGCACTTTTCTTGTATTGTGGTACAGAATTAGTTGGAAAAATGTAAGTTTAGACACTTATCATTCATTCATTCATGCTTCCAATCAATTCAATTCAGTCCAACTCAATTGAACATGTTCTTTTGGGCACAATCTTTTAGCAAAATGTCATATATTACAATACAGTGCATATTTATGCTTCTAATTTCAACATGAGGCCATTGGAACTGGTAAAAGTCAGCTGCATAGCTAGATACAGCTGCTAAAATCAAGCTAAAAATGAAAAATCTTTCCATGAAACTGCCTCATAACTTGAAATTAGAAGCTTAGAAATGCACTTTATTGTAGTTTATGACATTGTGCTCAAAATTTGTCCAAAAAGCAACATGTCCAAGTCATGAAAACAGACAAGAAAAGCTCTTTTCTTATATTGTGGTACAGAATTAGAAAAATGTGAGTTCAGACACTTATTATTCACTAATTCACACTTCCACTCATGAACATATTGAACTTATTTCCACTCATGAATGTATTTTAAACAAAATCTGCATAAAATAACATGTCCAATGCAAGGAAATAGACAAAAGTTTGTTTTAGGCACAAGCTTCAAGTAAAATGTCATATTTAGCAATTACATGCACATGTAAGTTTCTCATTTTAGCATGAGGCCACCAGAGCCAGTGTCCAATGCAAGGAAATAGACAAAAGCAGCACTTTTCTTGTATTGTGGTGCAGAATTAGTAGAAAACACATATGATCATTCATTCTAGCATATGTCTTTTTTTAACATTTGGATTTTCTATCATGAAAGCAACTTTTATTTAAAAAGTCTGTAACTTCTCAGCTAAATTCAGTTAATATCACACTCGTACTTTTATACCTAAAATGTGCTCACAAATGCAGCTGATATCAGAGCAGATAAAAACCACAGTTTAATTTAGTTTGTGGTTTTGGAAAGATTAAAACTCTCCTCTCTCTTAAAAGTCATTTATCCCTCTCACTCAAGTCCAGAAACAGTTTCTCCGCTACGATTCTAAACACCCACCTTTATATCAACAGAATACAGACTCCATTTCCCAGGTGTCCAGAGGTGAGCCGCCCTGCCACCATTGTCTGTGGCTGCAGCTTTTAAGGGCGCTGGCTTCCATTAACTGGGTCTGCTGCTTAATAAGGGACATCAAATTAATTAGTGTCAAATCAGTCGGTGGAAATGGAGCACAAGTTTCTGTGTCTAGTCACTGATGGAAAAAAAAAAGGAGCTTTGGACTATTTTAAGCAGCGATGTGAGACTTTGTGCCTCGTGCAAAAAAAGAAGAAGAAAAAACACATCTGGTACACGTGGTTAAAATACAGACACCTTTGCTGTTCTGTTAATTGCTGTAAACACCAAATCATGCTGCAGCATCGAGGCTCGGAGCAGATTTATATGTGTGTGTTTATGTGTTTCTATGAGGCGTCTGACTGAGTTTTATACAAAAGCACACCTTTTACCATCAAATATGTACTTTATTGCTATAAATGACAGAAAGTTGTGCATAGAACAACATGTTCAAGGCATGAAAATAGACAAAAGCAACTGTAACCCGGGTGATAAAACCCTAGTTAGAAATATAAATAAATAAGTATATCCTCCATTCCCGTCTCCAAAACTGTCCTGTCAAATGCGTAATGACGTCATACGTCACGCTGTGCGTCCTGTCACGTGACGGTGCGCGGCCAATCGGGTTGTTTTATATCCGGAAGTCACTCGCGAGCCGCGAGCTTCAAGAGGGGGACACGTTGGGAACACTTGCTGCAAGGTACGGTGCTATTTTCGCTTAATTTCGTAACATTAACTATTAAAACTAAAGCAACACGTTTAAAACTATAGGAGCCAACTACCGGAGCCGCCAGGCGTCGTGTGGAGTCGCGGGTGTTGATTAAAGAAGGAATTGGTGAGTGCGTTAGCATTAGCATTCTTCTCATTCATTTCCTATAGGGTTCAACTAGCCAGGCCACCATATTAATTTGAATGGGGCTGGTTAGCATTCATCTTTCATGCCCGGTTCTCAGAATATACTTAACTAAATGAAACGAAATCACTGTGGTTTACTTATTGAAATGTGTGTTACCTATTTATGACTTTTAAATGCATATAGTGCCATTTTTAGGCCAAAGTTTGATTTGTTTATTGGTCCTATGCATCTCCATGCACTTTAAACCCAGTCCACTTAGTCAGTGTGACTGATTATGCACTTTAGCTTTGGATGCTTAGAATTTTTGACACTTTGATTGTAATGAATATTTTAATATGACAAATATTATATTATTTATTCAATTGGGATTTATATTTTGAATTGAACTTTGATTATTTATATATTGTACAATATAAGAATTGACACTGCTATTTATAATTAATATTTGGCACTGGTCTTTTTGAATGTATTTTGATTTATTTTGTGCGCACTGGAAACTTAATTAGTCCTGTCCTTTATATAGGCCAGGTGATGGCGAGCTAGACCCAAAGAATTCTAGGCCCACACCGCCTGAAGAACCCTGGAGCGTGAACTGAACTGGACCTCCTGCACCTCCTCCACCTGGTTGGGCTGGTAGGAGGCTCCTTTAAGGCAGCCGCCCCTTTCTTTTACTTTTTGCCCCTCGCAACAACTCATTCTTGGCCCAAACCCATTCACCACTCGTTCAACACTCCCTTTCCCTGGACACTGCCCTTTCCCTCTGGACGATTTGGGCCACTGAACTGTTGTGTGTGTTCTATCTCGGGTGAACTTCAGAACTCTTTCACGCGTCTAATGGATCGTTTCTTGTGTGTTAATGGATCCATCGAATAATGTTTTCTTGTGAAATAATTGTGACTTAATTCTGTACTTCTCATGAATGGCCATTCACTTTAAATGTTAAATGTTGTTTGTCTATGTCAAAATATAATATAATTGGTACCACCTAAAACTTATATCATTGTGTTCAGTCTCCTTTCCTCCACTCCTAGAGCCGAACTTAGATCTGTCTGATCTCTAGCCCAATTCAACCAATACTCTAACTGCAAACTAGTACTAATACAGCGCTAATAGTAGCGGCATATAGGCTACACAACACTTTTATTGTATTGTGGTGCAGAGTTATTAGGGAAAACATCAGTTTAGACACTTATTTCATTCAGATACTTGTCATAGTTGGATTTCCAATCATTAAAACAAAAATCTGTAATCTCTCATTTGAATACAGTTAATATGTTCTGTCATGTGTGCTGTGTTGAGTGGATCATAGAAGACCAAACTCTAGGTGATGCAGCTTTTACAGAGAAAACAGCAGAACATTTACCACATCTTTACATTTAACCAACTTAGTAAGTTATACAGCAATTTCACAGAAAGATTTTTGGATTTCTAGCCTGATTTTAGCAGCCGCATAGAGCTGTTTAATTAACTTTGGCTCCATGAGTTGCTTTAAGACGACGCATTTAGCTGATTGTTACTAGTTCTGGTCACTTTGTGTTGAAATGGGAAGCTTATAAATGCACTTTATTGCTATTTATGACATTTTGCTCAATGATTGTGCCTAAAACAACATGTCTAAGGCATGAAAATAGACAAAAACAACACTATTCTTGTACTGTGGTGCAGAATTAGCTGGAAAAATGTAAGTTTAGACATTTATTATTCATTCATTCACACTTCCAACATGGCACATATGACATAACATATTAACTGAATTCAGTTGAGAGATTGCAGATTTTTTTAAATGAGAACCATATTCATAATTAGAAGTATGAATGAATGAATAATAAGTGTCTAAACTTACATTTTTCCAACTAATTCCATATCGCAATATAAGACAAGTGCTGTTTTTTTTTTTTTTCATGCCTTGGACATGTTGTTTTAGGCACAAGCTTCAAGTAAAATGTCATATTTAGCAATTACATGCACATGTAAGTTTCTCATTTTAGCATGAGGCCACCAGAGCCAGTAAAAATCAGATAAATAGCTAGATAGGGCTAAAAATCAGGCTAGAAATGAAAAATCTTTCTGTGAAATCTCTGTATAACTTACTAAATTGACTGAAAGTAAAGATGTGGTAGATGTTCTGCTGTTTTCAAGTGTCTAAACTTACATTTTTCCTAATAATTCTGTACCACAATACAAGAAAAGTGCTGTTTTTTTCTATTTCCATGCCTTGGATATGTTGATTTGGGCACATTTTTTTTTTAGCAAAATGTCATTTATAGCAATAAAGTGCATATTTAAGCTTCTCATTTTAACATGAGGCCAATAGAACTGGTAAAAAGTCAGCTAAATAGCTATATAAGGCTGTTGGAAATCAGAAATCTTTCTGTGAAATGGCTGTTTAACTTACTAAGTTGACTAAATGTAAAGATGTGGTAAATGTTCTGCTGTTTTCACTGTAAAATCTGCATCACAGAGTTTTCTACGATCCACTCAACATGGCACACGTGAACCCACCCTGCACCATCTGTAGATTATGTTATCATCATGTTAAAATATGCTAATTATTCCCTAGTGCAGCCCACCTTTATTACTTTGTGCAGAATGAGTGTTTGCAGGATGCTCGCAGCTGGAATGAACACCCAGCGTCAGCTCCACCATCCATTAACCCCACCTCTCACCCCTTTCTCTCTGTTGTTTATACTCCTGATCAATTACAGCGACAGGCCTCTCCGAGCTTCACCCATGTAATCTTCCTCTCACCTCACCATTAAAACCTTCCTTTTGTTGCTCAAATAGACTTTTTGTTCCTTCCGGCGCTCAATCATTCACCTGAGCTGGATTTGGAAACCAATCTTAATCACACCGCCGTTCGGTCCCACCAGTTCTCCTCTTCAAATATGTGTGCACTGAGCCGTGATCTCCAGTGTTTTTTTCTGGATTCGCAGCAACAATGGTTTAGGTCAGAGGTGAAAGTCTCGACAATCAAAGAGAGATTGGAACGAGTTAATCCAGGAAAATATGCAGCTTTTGCAGTTGAGGTTTACTCTACGAGAAGGGAAAAGAATGCTGATTAGAAAATAGGCTGTAACAGCAATCTGCAACAGGGGTGTCAAACTCATTTAGTTCTGGGGCCACATTTAGACAAATTTCATCTCAAGTGATCAGTAAAATCACAGCATAATAACCTATAAATAACCACAACTCCAAATGTTTCATTTATTTCAGTGCAAAAAAGTACAGTCTGAATATATTCATATTTAAAGAATTATCTTTTCACAAAACATTATGAACAAACTGAAATTTCATAAGAAAAATAAATTCAATGTCAGCTACATTCAGCCTCAGTTTATCATTTACACATTACAACTTCCAGATCACAGTTTATCTACAGAGAAACAAAACAATTAGTCACAGTTATCTGGAACTGAATGATAGAGTATTTTACTTTATGATCAAAATGACAAAAGTCAGACAAAAAAAGACAAAAAAACAACAAAAAACAAGATAAAATATTACAAAAATGAGACAACATGAAACAAAACAGAAAAGAGACAAAAAAATTTGACAAAAAAGTTAAAAAGCAAAAAAAACATGGACACAAATGAGACAAAAAATTAAAAAAAACAAACAAAATGAAAAAAAAATGTACAAACACAAGCGAGACAAAAAAACACAAGATGACACAAATGTTGCACAAAACAACGAATAAAGCAAAACACAAAATGACAAAAATGAGACAAACGGCACGAAACAAAAACAAATAGACAAAAGATTAGACAAAATAGTTACAAAGCGACAAAAGCATGGACACAAACAAGACAAAAAATGACAAAAAGGAACAAAACAACAAAAAATAGACAAAAAACACAAATGAGACAAAAAGGAAACACAAAACGACAGAAACATGAGACAAATGACAAAAGTCAGACAAAAACAACAGGACAAAATATGACAAAAATTAGAGAAAATGACAAAAGCAAGAAATAAAATGACAAAAAAATGAGACAAAGGACATGAAACAAAACAAAAAAAAGACAAAATGTTTGATTAAAAAGTTAGAATGTGACAAAAAAATGGACAAACGACAAGTTAGACAAAAGAAAAAAAACAACAAAAACAAGAAAAAATATTACAAAAATGAGACAAAAAAATGACAAAAGATCAATGAACAATCTAGTATTTTACTTTATGATCAAAACAACTTGTCATGGTCTAGAAATTGTTTTCAATTTATAGTTTCACTAATTTACAGTTCTAATCTGCAGTTAATGTCTACTCTGTTATTTTTGCTATTTACAAAGTTGTCTTGTGGGCCGGAGTGGACCCTCTGGAGGGCCGATTTTGGCCCACGGGCCAAATGTTTGACACCCCTGCTCTACAAGGTCTTTTCTCGGTGCTAAACAGAATAAATAAAGCTGGCCTGACAGTTGACCAAAGAAATGGCGTGTATTCCTTCTACATCCTGTTCAGACATGAAAAATAACCTGGAGTCATCTGAGTGGCGGCTTCCCACTCCATCCTGCTTCCTCCAGTGGACACGGTTTAACAAAAAAAAAACTGGTCCCGAGGCCGATCCGGCACCCACACATCCGTCAGACAAACCAAACAGCAGCAGAGGATCATAATTCATCATTAAAGCGCTTGTTTTTGTTCCCGCAGGCATCAATCAGGGCAGCTGCTTCAGAATCAACCATTTCCCCGACGACAACGACTACGACACCGACAGCTCTGAATACCTGCTACGTAAGTGTTACCAAACCATGAGCCTGTCAGTCTTTACAGGGTGAACCGGAAGTCCACTGACCTTTAACGGATTATATTTGATCGGTCAGACAGAAAATAGTCGTTCTATTAATAGAAAAGCTGATAAAATGCAGAATAAAAGCATTAGGTTAGCATATAAATATCCAAATAGGTTTAGTTTTGCATTACATGCATCATTAAATTATGAACACACGCTGCGATATTGTTATTTATGCATGCTTTTATATCTGACACTGTTATCCCTCATGGTTACTGAGGTCGTAATGTTGCATACCTTGGTTCTTCTACTTTATTATTCTTTCTCAGTAATTCATAAAAGATAATTTGATATTCTAACATTTGCAATGCGCTTATTTATTTTCTTACTTGAGTATTACGGTGCAGCATCAGCAGCCTTTATTGCACCTTCCCACCACTTTCATTTATCTTTTCATATAATAGAACATATAAAAGACTTTATTTTATCTGCAGTGCAGGATCAAACAACATTAAGTTATATAAAATGCTTGTTTCAACCTGTCTAAACCAGCTTTTTCCTTTTAAAGTTCAAGATATTTTTTCTATCAATGAATGGGTGCAGTTCCTCAAATGGCCACTAGAGGCTGGATCAATGCCCATAGACCTTCATGTTAAAATGTATAACTGTACATTAGAAATATATGTATTTACAGCCTGGTATAAAACAGAAATTTGGTCTCTGTAGCTAGTTTTCCTGCTTGTGACAACTATGTAGATGGAAGATCTTTACAGAATTCACCTGTTTAAATTGTATTAAGGTTTAAAATTATGCCTAACTAGGGATGTGACTCACTCGCCACCCACCTCTGGATTAGCTTCGAGTTGAGAACAGTAACCAATAGCTTCAAAGTCACTCACGAGTCATGAGTATTTGTCATCTTTCTTTACAGTCAGTGGTGAAAACTGGTTTAAAAATGACCAAGCTTACACAAAAACTATGACTAGTCTGACATGCAATGAAAAATTTATTCATGAGCACCATTCATCATATTAATCAGCAAAAAACCTTCAATTTAAAGCACAGCTGATTCAGTTTCTGCCAAATATGCAGAGAAGAACAAAGTAAAATTTCAACCTTTGGATAAAGTAAAACATAAACTCAGTCCATTAGTTGGACTAAATGAAAAGAAGATTTAATGAATAACTGAATAACTCACCATCCTTGAAAACTTAAAAAAAAAATCTAAATGGCAGTGATTCATTTTTTGGATGGTGACAGTCAAGCTTTTTAGTAAAGCTTTATCACAACAAGGGCCCAAAGTGTAAACATTAATGGATTTTTCAAAAAGTCAAGGATGAAAAAACACATACAGGAAGAACTGGAGGTTTAAAAAAATGTGTTGTTTTTAAAAAATCCTGAAATGAAAATGCATGAGGTATTTTTTTAAACTAGAGTGTTGGTTGATGGACGAACTTTTTTTTGTAATTCAGTTTTACATTTTTATGCCGCTGCAGAAAGACTGGAAATGTGGTGAAAGTGGCGCAGTAAATTATCCAAACCAAACGCTTCCTGCTCAGGAGATTTGCTCTCAAGTGGCACGTCTGCCAGAGTTCTTGGAATTTGTTTCCTCCGATTAAATACTCTTCACTCGTGTCTCTGCAGGTATAGTTCGAGCCTCCAGCATGTTCCCCATCCTCAGCACCGTCCTGCTGATGCTCGGCGGGTTGTGTGTCGGCGTCGGACGAGTTTACAACAAGACCAACAACGTCCTCCTCAGCGCTGGAATTCTGTTTGTAGCTGCAGGTGAGCTGCTTGAAAAACACCGTCAGAAACATGTCATCGGTCATGCAAACGTAAAGATTAACTTTATTTTCCACTGAAGAAGTAATTTCAGGAGTCAGTTCCTTCATTTTGGTGCAGGAAGTGCTTTCTTAGGTTGTTTTTTAAAAATCTAATCTCCTTTTATTATTTTGCTAGATGAAGCTAATTGTTAAAGTTTTGTGTACAATTTGAAAACTACACTGCTTGTCCAAAAAAAATATATGGTGTACACTCTAATGTTTCATTGGACCTCCTTTAGCTCTGAGAACAACAAATTCACTGTGGCATCGTTTCCATAAGCTTCTGCAATGTCATAGTGTTTATTTCTGTCCAGAGTTGCTTAAATTTTCTACCAAGATCTTATATTGATGATGTTAGAGTCGGACCAAAGTCTTCTCCAGAACATCCCAAAGATTCTCAGTGGGGCTGAGGTCTGGACTCTGTGGAGGACAATCCATCTCATGCTCCCTGATCCACTCATTCTCAATGTGAGCCCATGAATCCTGGCATCATCATCTTGGAACATGTCCATGAACATCAGGGAAGAAAAACTCCACTGATGGAAAGACCTGATCATTCAGTATCTTCAGGTAGTCAGCTGACCTCATTCTTTGGGAACATAACGTTGCTGAACCTGACCAACCCCAGATCATAACTCTAACCCCCACAGGCTGGTAGGAACTAGCCATGATGAGGGCATCACTTCATCTGCCTCTCTTCTTACCCTGATGCCCCCATCACTCTGGAACAGGGTAAATCTGGACTCATCAGACCACATGACCTTCTGCCATTGCTCCAGAGTCCATTCTTTATGCTACCTAGCAAACTGAAGCCTTTTTTTCTGATTATTCTCACTGATCAGTGGTTTTCTTAGAGCTACAGCTGTTTAGTCCCAATCCTTTGAGATCCCTTCACACTGTGATGTGGAAATGTTCTTACTTTCACTATTAAACATAGTCCTGAGTTCTACTGTTGATTTCCTACCATCATCTAAGAGTTTGTTCTGACCACAGATGATGGTTCTCCACTATCCTTCAGGTTTTAATGATGTGTTGGACGGTTCTTAACCTGATTTTAGTAGTTTCATCTCCTTAGTTGTTTTCTTTGCTTGATGCAGGCCAATAATTTGACCCTTCTGAGAGATTAACATCCTTTCCATGACCACAGGATATGTCTTCCAACATGTTTAAGAAATGAGAAGCTACTCACTGCATCAGCTAGGGTTAAAGAAGTTGTTGCAGCAGAAACTTATTCATCACGCAGTAATTATCCAATGGAAGGCTCTTACCTATTTGCTGAGTTAAATCCCGGTGGCAACTTTTTTTTTGGACAGGTAGTGTATTTCATTCCTTTTTGTGCAGATTAGCAAGGGGTGGTGTAAAAGAATAGAAAAGTGGCTGAGTTTACGGTCACGTAAAGCTAAATTATCGTTGCACATGATTCATTAAAATGGGAAAAGATCTATGGAAAGCAAAGCACAGGAATTCTGTTAGTAGCTGCAGGTGAGCTGAATCGGCACATCATCAGTCATGCATTCATCAAGATTAACCTTATTTTCCAGTGAAGAAAGTCAGGATCTATCAGTGTGTGTCATTGAACAGTAATGAAAAACCTGGGATCTTTGTTGGCTCCTCCTTTTCTTGTCTAGTCATTTGTTTATTTGCCTTTTTCTGTCTCATTTTGAACTTCTTTGTCTGTTTCAGGTCTGAGCAACATAATCGGCATCATTGTTTACATCTCCAGCAACGCCGGAGACCCCAGTGACAAACGCGACGACGACAAGAAGTACACCTACTCCTACGGCTGGTCCTTCTACTTCGGCGCCCTCTCCTTCATCGTGGCTGAAACGGTGGCCGTCCTCGCCATCAACATCTACATCGAGAAAAACAAAGAGGTCCGTTGGAGGGCGCGGCGTGAGTTCATCCGCTCACTCTCTTCCTCCTCGCCGTACTCAAGGATACCAAGCTTCCGCTACCGCCGGCGGACGTCCCATGCCAGCTCCCACTCCACGGAGGCCTCCCGGGAGAACTCGCCGGTGGTCGGCCTGAAGGGGGCACCTTCTTCCAGCGGGCCCCTCGACGAACTGTCCATGTACGCCCTGGCGAGGGACAGCGTGACGGAGAACACATACAGCCCCGAGCACGAGAGCGCAGAGTTCCTCCAGGTGCATAACTGTTTCCCCAACGATTTAAAGGACGGGGTGAATCGCAGGACCACGCCGGTGTGAGAGGCGTCAACATTCATTCACGGATTCACTCACGGATAAACAGGAAATGATGGACTGAGACTCTTATTTTGAAGGGACAGCTGAGCAGAGGAGAAGCCAATTAACAGACTTAATTATCTGCTTTTAGAGCTCATCAAAGCAGAGTTACTGTTGTCTGTGCCGTAGCCGACCAGAAATCAGTGTTATCTTTCAGCAGACGCTTCGGTCTAATCGCCACTACACTTTGTGGGTAAACTTAAGGTTGAGGTGTGCCAATCGAGCAGCGTTCTACCTGTAAATTACACAACAAGGTGCTAAATGAAACGTAACCTTCAACTTGAAAGTGTTCCATTTGTGTTTGACGTGAAAGTGTGGACCGTGTCCTCGTGTTCGGTTTTAATCGTAGCTTTGAAAGAGGCGATGGGATCTTAGAATAATGTGACACCTTTTGAACAAATCTTTATAACACATCTTTGTATGGCGGGAGCCGGTGTTTTTACGAAATAGCTGCCTCGCTGAGTTGTAACGTGTTGAATGTTTAGTATTTTTAGCAGATTGTACATCCAATCCTCGAAGTGATATGAAAGGTTTTGTCCCCCTCGCCGTCTCTTCCTTAATCTTATTCTTCTCTGACATTTGTCGCCGGAACAAAATGTTCTTTTCTGTCCATGGAGCACCTCAGTTCAGCTCTTTATTCACTTCCATATCAGTCTGCCGTCCTTCAGTCGCGGCCCCTGATGGATTGAGTATTTTCCCGTCACAGAAGAAGAGCAGCCGGGGTGCCCAGAACTGTGCTCAGGTCAAGACTTCCTTTTCACTCTGAATGGAGCCTCGTCATCGAGCGTTTTACCGGATAAAGATCAGATCCAGGCAGAGAATAAAAGTCTGTCTGTCACACAGCCTGTGAGTCCATCTGGTGGCCTCGTATCCCCCCTCCTCATGTCAGACGAAGGCAGAATCAGAGGGAGCTGTGTGGCGCCACAGATCTGAAGGATTTGGCTCTAATGTGAGGACATGTGTGTGTAAAGCCATCCTGCACATCTGCTCTTTCTTTTAGTTCTCTCAGGAAATACCGTGTTGTTGTGGCAGGTTGAACACTTTTGAGGTCCAGTTCTTCGCTTCGGACCGGTGATAAAAGAAAACCTTGTGAAAATGATTTAATAAAAAAAAAATGTCATTATCGTATATAGTAAAAGCTGTGAGTGTTTGCTCGGCCGAAGCAACTGCAGAGTAGTATTTGATTGTACTTAGTGCGTCTGATATTCCATCCATATAACCAGCTGAGCACATGTAAAAGAAAAGCCATCGGTGTGGTCCATTCTGAGTGTAGATCCTTCATTTTTATATCCGGTGTGAGAAAAAAAACTGTTTGTTTGTAATGTAAAGCTGTAAAGTTGTATATAAAAGCACAATAAAAAACAATGAATGTGCAAAGACATGAACAGAATAGTTTGCTGAACAACGTCTCGTGCATTTTAATTCACTGTTTTTATATTCCAACTAGGACTCCGGTATCCATACATAATGTGCGCATTCATAATGTTGCCGTGATTTCTGCCACAAATTTTTTCAAGATTTAAGCCATTGGAAAGGATAGAGCAACTGAGCAGCCTTGGCGGAGTGCTGCAACAGTATGTTTGGGACCAAACTTTCTGAAAAAAAGTCATTGCTAATCAACTGTAATTCCTGCATTTTTATTTAATCTGAATTTGTTTTTCTTATTAACTATTTAGAGGTACTACCCCAGATATATTACATGTAGACAAGTAAACAAAAAAAATTGTATTGTCTGTGCTTTAGGGTGATTTTTTTGACATAATAGCAGCCATGCAAAGGCAATGCTAGCATACTAATGCAGGCATAATGGTTATTATACTCAGTATTTCAACATAGCCTGCTGCCAAGCGATAATATTCAATCAGAATTTTACCATATTAGAGCTTTGGCAAATGAAAATGTCATTAGTTATGCAGGTTTTGGGTCATAAAACATGAAGTCATCACAACTCATCTTGAGGGAGGCTTGAAAATGTGAAGCATTTTCAAGGTAAACCATCAAAAAAAATTGCAATTTTACTCAGAATCACATTTGTACACTTTACTGTGGTGCAAGAGGGGATGTTAGGAAGTTGCTTAAGTAAGTGAGATTCATCTTCAGGGGATCATGAGTGAATGTTAATCCATCCTAAGCTATTCAAAGGTGATAAATCAACCAAACAGTTAACTTAGTGACATTTCCATAGCCGTGTTGCTAGTGCAGCTAATAATACACATTTTGCACCAGCCAGCCTTCAATCTATGTATAAAAATGCAGCTGCGTATGTGTAGGAGACATATATATTCATGCTATTTAATCAAAGCTACAGGCAATCATGTCGGCAGAGCTTGTTTTTTCACTGAAGGTCCTTTGATTGCAGAGTTTCATTCAGATTTCTGCGGCTGACCTTCTCCGAGCTCACAATGCCTCTTCAGTTCCTCTGCGTAAGACTGAATCATCTGTGAAAGAGTCGTGAGCCACTTCATCCTTGGAGTCTCCGCATTGTTTCACAAAGGGAAGAAATCACAGGCATCACAAAAATAGCGGCGCTCTTAGATCAAAAATGTCGAGAAGCCGTCACTGTCGCTCAGAGCGGTGTCACCTGGACAAATGAGGCCTTTATTTCATTGTTTAAAATTACCCAGTCGGTGAACAAATGAGCCTTTTATTCTGTCAGTGTGTGAGAAACATAAAAACACCAAAGAAAGTAGTGGATGGTGGGAAATAAAATAAGCAGCAAGAAGAATTCTCTTCAATATATCAAATACCTGACTGATAAGTGAAGCTATGCTGGTGTGATTTCATTTTCATAAAGGAGACGCTGTTTATCTAACAGGGGAAATTACCTGTGGATAGAAACGTCTGATGTCGCAGCCCTTCGGATTTCCACCTAATTTCATTTTTCTTCAATCTGTTCCCATTATTCGCATTCTCCGTCCCACATCACACAACCCCACGGCAGGCGGAACCGGCGAGGACGTCTCCAGTTTGTGTAAGTGGCGCCGTTGTTTCAGACAAGAATATTAACATGACCCTCATAGAAATGGCCTGGGGCTCGGATAATCTAATTTAGCTTGAGTAATGTTGCCCACCATTAGCAGATGAATACAGGCGGGTGCCTCTGAAGGCCGCGCAATCTAGTCTGCTACGGGTAAAATTAGGCACCAATTAAGGTTGTTTTTCAGTCTGGAATGAAAATCCTAACAAGGAGGCCATAATTGAAGTTAATCACTGCTGAGCTGAGGCGCGTCGATCCCGATTTGAGCAGAACTGATTCTGTGTGTTGTTGTTTGAAGCTCTCAGGTGAGTCAGAGCCGTCGCCTGTTTTTAGCGCCGGACGCGAGGTGATCCCTCCGCCATGACGCCAGCTGTTGCCTGGAGACCGTGCAGCTGTTTGGCTTCCCGGCGAGCAAATGAAGCTGGTCGGAGGGTCACGCAGGAAGACGGGCAGCGCCAAAAGACAGTATTATTACACACTTAGAGACGAGTGGCGGCCCTGGCAGCCTCTGGGAGAAGAAGCTGTTCGGCTGCAAATGTATTCAGGTGGAACGTGATAATGAACACGACTGTTTCTCATCTCCTCTCAACCCCCCGCTGTGTGAGAAGATTTATCTTTGATGATCAATTCCTTGGTTCAGTTGACGGTTTAAGTGCTTCTCATACATTTGCACTCTTTTTCTAACAAGTCCCAGACACCAGCTTCTCTTATTTCACAGCTGTTTTTTTTTAACTCACACAGACATGAAGCTCTATTTTGTATAACTGGCGTACACGACATGCAGACGCGAGCACGCTCTGCAGCTTTGCACTTTCCTGAAAGACCTTTTGCTTTTAAACGCCTTCCCACTTAGTGTGTTAAAAACTCGAGCGCTATCAGGGCTGAAAATGGGCCAGAGTCCTGTCTAAAGTGGGGCACAGTGGTTTATAAAAAGCATGTCCATTTACTGAAGGATTTCATAGGGAAAAGGTTGATTGTGCCTTTGAGATGCATTAGATACAAACGTTTTTTCCCTCCTCAAACTGTCTGATTTGGGATTTCTTTAAAGTAAAGCCATCATAAGCTTGTGTGGCCACCTGTAGGAGTTCCTTTAGAAGTCAGTATACATGCAAGCACATCCAGAAAGACAATTTGGTATACAGTACTGCCAAGAAACACACTCAAACTGCGTAAACCTCACATTTTGCAGGTTCTGTGTCGAAGCCCTTTTTCTGTCTTTCCTAATCTGGATCATCTGCCAGCATCAGGTGGGACCCTTGTCTCAAACCCTGACTGCTGATTGGCTGAATAAGTAGATCAGCTCATTCAAATGACAACTAATAAAGGAAATCTTCCCCCCAGGAGTCCCCTGACACGCAGCGCCTCAGACAATTGCGCTGGAAACGAGTTGGACTGAATAAGAATGTGCGACAGATGAGATGCAGAATGTTCCAGATAGATGATTGACTGATTGGCATCGCGATGAAATATTGAACGGCGGTGTCAAAACTCGCTGGAGGTTTTGATTAGATTCGTCTCTGATGCTGCACAAGTGGAACACTCGCAATCAATAGACCGTGACTAAACTTTTAAATGAAAGTGTCCAATCTCCGCCCAGCTCTTGTCAACACCACAACGCTCAGGTAATTGGTGTAATCGGTGCGAGTGCTTCCCGGTTCGTCTTCGTCTCGCTGCTGAATGGCCTCAGCTCACCAAAGGCAACCAGGGAGGGAGAGGAGAGGAGCGAGGTAGAAACTAGGGCACTGTTATCTGGCCCCTTTTTACCAACCATCAGGCACAAAGCAGAGAAAGAGAAAGAAGGCGCCTCGGACAGGAGAGCAGAGCGAGGACGCCAACAGCGAAGTGGAGCTGGAGACGAGACGGGGAACCTCCGGAGTCAACAACCACCGCTGAGCACCTGAAGACAAACAACACAGCGGCAACCTTGACTGTCCTGCGCAGCCTTTCCAATCACACACACTCTCATCTGCGCGCACACACACACACACACACACACACACACACACACACACACACACACACACACACACACACACACGTGCAAACACGCACAAACGTCAGGCGGCAACATGTTTGACGAGCAGGCGACCAAGGTCAAGATCACGTCGGTGGTGATCGTGGTGGGAATGTCGTCGATGCTGGCGGCGGTGGTGACTGACCACTGGGCTGTGCTCAGCCCCCGAGTGGAGAAGCTCAATGCCACCTGCGAGGCGGCCCACTTCGGCCTCTGGAGGCTCTGCAAAAAGAGCATCTTCATCGTGGAGGAGGACCCTCAGGGCAAAGGCTGCGGTCCCATCAGCTTACCTGGAGGTACGGAGCCTCTCCATGTTATAGCTCAAACAGTCGCTTGGTGCTTAAGGAGGCAAATATGGCTGATATCTGTGTTTATTAAGTGGATTAAGTTGGTGGTTAGCACTTTCGCCTTGCAGCTAGAAGATACCCAGTTTGCATCCCAGCCTTCCTGGGATCTTTCTTGCATGCGTGGGTTTTCTCCAGGTTCTCCAGCTTCCTCCTACTCTCAAAAAACATGCTGAGGTTAATTGGTGATTCTATATTGTCCGTAGCTGTGAATGTGAGTGTGATTGTTTGTCTGTATAGAGTGTCTCTAAAGTCTGGACACACAGGAAACACAGATTAAAAATGGCTTTGTCGAAAGAAGAAGTACTCAGTGGACATGAAGGATGGACATATCGAAAGATAGCAGATGAAATTAATATTTTGACATATTCTATCTGTGGAGACAAAAAAATTACAGTTAATGAGATTTCCTATGTGTCCAGGCTTTAGGTCGAGACAAGGGAACCAATCGGAGGGCGGGAATGTAGGACAGCCGTGAACATTGACCAGTTGCAGAGCCTTTTTTGGCTGCCCATAGAGCCAGTCAGTTCCTTCTTTCTCTTGATTCCCAAAGGAATATAACCAGCCATCCATTCAGAATTCCAGTTCGGAAAATCAGGATATCATGTTTGGAAAATGGGGATGCTATTCCAAACACTTTGGGGTTGAAACGGATCAGCTTACACTGTGGAAAAGGACACAACTTATGGGGCACAAAGGGGATATATTCCATATGTTTATTTTGTCTCAACCAGCTGTATCCTCCTCTACCTCCACTTCTTCCTCCTCATAATTCTCTTCCTCATTATTGCTCACACCATTTAGATTGGTGACCTGTCCCATACCTTCACTCTAAGTCAGCTGGGATAAACTCCAGACCACCATGAACCTAATGAGAATTAAGTGGTGTATAGACAATGGATGGGTGTTGTGTGGTAGCTACTGACAGCTTGAAAGCTGATAGCTTTGGTAACATTCAGAAAGATAGTTTTGTTTGTGAAACTTGTATTGGAAGTTTTGTTTAGGGCGTCTTTACATGATTTTCTACTAATCCGAACCCAAATCTTTTTAAGGACAGTACAGGGCTGCAGCCTCAGCACCGGTTTGCAGCAACGTTCCTCAGCCTTTTTCCATCTGCATCTGTTTCCTCCCTTTTTGCACACACAATGGCACATGCCAGCACATATGTTGGCATGCACACACACACACACACACACACACACACACACACACACACGCACACGCACACGCACACGCACACACGCACACACACACACACACACACACACACACACACACACACACACGTGGGCATGTGTTTGGACTGAATGTTCAACACTTCTGTGGCCAGCTTCTCGGCGAACCGTCATTATCTTCCACAGAGGAAGCTGCTGAACAGACCGCCAATTAAGCGCGCTGCAACATCCGAAGTCGAGTGCGTAATGGACGAGTAACGCCGCCACAATTCACAGCTAATACGACAAAAACACAGAGCTGAGAAACAAACTTCCCTGTTTTCTCTAATACACCAGGGAGAGTTACATCATTTGTCAGATCTTGTTCAGTTCTCTGGACTGTTGTGTCAAACAGCTTCGTGTTTCGCTTTGATCAAACCAGACGCAAGACTGTCTAGAAAGCAACAGGAACCCATTTTCTGATGACACCTTAAATGCACCAACTAATTATGAGCTCTAAAAAAAAAACACAAAGCAGAAAGTGCGAGAGATGTCGAATCTGTCAGAAAGCATAACAGTAATTCTATATGTTCATTATGGAAGCTCTTGCATAATGTTGCATATTGTAAGTGATTTATGAAAAAAATAAGTCAGAAGCACTTTGTCTTGCATTTAAAAGTCTGTTTCTCCAAAATAGCCTTGTAGCTTTAATTAGCAGCTGTCTTAGAACAGAGCCAGCCTCGGGGTAAACAGTGCCTCGCTGGCCTCTGGCTGTGTGTTCGTGCCTTGCAGCCTAACAGAGAGATTTCACTTTGACTCTGTCATTGACTTGGCCTCCGGCTGCAGCACCTCAGGATCAGTACAGGCCTTAATGAAGTGTTGCTCGACGCTGCAGCTCATGAGTTAGAGTACACCTGGGAGACTCGGTGGGGGGAGGAAGGAGGGAGGCCGGCGCTCGCTTCGGTGTGTGTTGGGAGGAATGCCTCGGTGGAGATGGAAGCTGGAGAACGCAGTTTTATGTAGCGCATGTTGATGAAACACACACAAAGGCAGACAAACAAGACATGTAACAGCTGCTTGTTATGAAAATGTGACAACTAGAGGAAATATCGTCTCGGTGCATGTACAAGTGTTGGACTTCGAGTCACCTGTAGGGCAGAAGTGACACATCACAGCTTCAACATGACAACTGATCCATTTACAACCTGACAATAGCTGTAAAACACCACCAGAATATCTGCAGACTCCAATGAAGACGCTTGACAAGCTAAACTTTCTTAAGTCTGCTGCTGCTTCAGAGTCTGTTTCAAGAAATACCAAATATTTAGTCATAAACCCCCTTTGGCTACGCTCCCACTGCCACAGATTCAAGTTTAATCTCTTGTTCTAAGGATTTTGGTGCATCGCTGTTCTGGCTCAACAGTTTTGGTTGCATCTCCATATTTGTGAGTCTGGTTCTGTGAGAGAGGTGGAGTTTCTGAAGATGATGATTTGCCAGCTCTGTACCCTCAGTAGCTGACATTACAGCTGATCTTCATGCTCCACTGGTCAAGAAAAGGTGTCTGCAGGCTTCTTCTCTTAATCACAGATTCTTTCTCTACCGGCGCCCAGTAGGTCAACCTGCCAGATGTAGTTTGACGACAGAGAGAGCAACAAATAGCCCTCTGTGCTTCAGCTTGTTTCTAGATAAGGTGAAGGAGGCGAAGAAGCAAAGGTTTACACTCCACAATCTATGAGTCATTTTATGTTTCTAATACTTTATTTAACATACATGGTTGTTTGGAGCTTTTGGAGGCTTAACAAGTCAGAACAACAGAGCAGATCAGCAGCAGGAAAAGTCACTAGAATGTATCTTTTTGCATTTTGAGTTTCATTGAACATCACATAGTTGTGACAGATGAACCCTAAATCTTAATCACAACCATTATGCATGTTATTGAACGATGTGAAGTCACGAGGAAAGCTTTAAATTACATGCAAAATGTGCAAAAAATGACTATTTGTGCAAATTTTTATAGCTTACATAGTTTTTATATATCAGAAATTGATTCTACAATCCCGTTTCTGCAGCTGACTGGTTCTTAGCATTTACTTTGATGATTTTAGATTCATTTGACCAAACATAAAAGCACCACCAACACATATGACAACTGTTCTCACAGGATTATATTAATATTATCACAAATATAATCTTGTGAGGAAAACAAAGCAGTCCAGTGCCATGAAAAGTCACTTACCATTTTAGCATTTCATTTTCTAACCTAATTTTCTAACCAATTTGCATGTTATTTAATGCTGTAAAGTCATATAAGAAAAGCTTAAAAAAAGTGCAGAAATGACAGCGAAATGTGCAAAAACTGGCCTGTAATTTAAGTTGTTTTATGATATTTATTTTTATATTTATTGTGGAAAACTTTCAGCTGTTTGCATCGTGTTTTATACATCAGGATTCATTCTACAATCTATTTTCTGCAGTTGACCAGTTCTTAGTCATTTCTTTTTAAATCCTTTGACCAAACACCAACGTGCCAACAACCCATATGGCTGACAGATTTACATTAATATCATAGGATGTATAGTCCTGTGAGGAAAACAGAGCACCCTAAAAGCATAAAATGTCTCTTAGCATGCATTTTTTTTTTGCATTTTGAACATTTGAACATCGTGTAGTTGTGAGAAACTAACACTAACTCTAATTCTTAACCATTTTGCATGTCATTTAACACCATAAAGTCACAAGAGAACAGCTTAAAAAGTGTAGAAATGACAGCAAAATGTGCAAAAACTGGCCTGCAATTTATGCTATTTAATTATATTTATATTTATTGTGGAAGAATCTCAACTGTTTGCATCGTGTTTTACACACCAGGATTCATTCTACAATCCAGTTTCTACAGCTGAGCTGTTCTTAGTATTTACTTTTTAGGTTCCTTTGACCAAACAACAGAGCACAGGCAACACGTGACAACTGCTCTCCCGTGTTTATTCTAATGTTGTACGATGTCTAATCCTGTGAGGTAAACAGAGCTCTAATGCAGTTTGTGAAACTACTCTGACTGGCTAACTCCTCCTCACAACTGCTGCTTTATCTGCTCCTCAATGTAATGTGTGGAGCGTAAGCAGAGCACGGTGGAGGAGTGAGGGCACTATAACAGATTACATCCTTGATGAACCGTATACCCAAGCAAGCAGCGGTGATTGGACTTAATAACGCAGATTTGCATTTTCCCAAACAGAGGGGAGCCAGTTGTCAGGAGGAGCGCACACAAACGCTCTCCCATACAGACACAATTACTCTGCTTTTGTGGAGGGGTTTGCACAACAACAACGGCAGAGCGGTGAACCCAGATGACTTTTGAAATTAGCTTCCCACAAATGACGCATGACAGCTTGAGTGCTGTAAAAAACCAAACGAAGCCTTTATGGATGGTATCGTGCGGCTCGGCTGGGAAATAAAGAGCACAAATGGTGCTTTTGTGCGTTTTCCTACACGTTTGTTCACAGAGAAGCGAGGGAGAAGTGGAGTTTATTATCAGAGACGTTTTAGAGCTTCTAAGTGGTCGAACATCACGCTTTTCCAGCTCTACAGCGGGAGGAAATTAACCCCAGAGCACACCTTCTGATATAACATCCTCCTCCTCAGCTTCTATCTCCCCGTGGCCCCAATTCAGACACTCAAAAGCCATGATGTCACCTTGAGCCAGCGTTTTTCACATTTTCCTCTCCAGTCTGGCAGCCTCCGGCTCAGAGCAAAGCCAGAACTGTGGAGGTGTGGCTGTGGAACCTGGCATTCAGAAAGCAGCTCCAAATCTGAATGAATCACTGCACATTATGTAAATCTGAAACACGAGAAAAGAAAAGGCACGCGCTGTAAACAAGTGCTGCTTGTGATTCTGTCAGACTTCAGTGTTTTGGTGATAAAGGGCAGGCCGGGATCGTGAGGACCCTCCTGTGCTGTTGTGTCCCAGTTAGCGGAGCTCTTGGTGGAATAGCCATTCAAATCACCATGCATCCGATTCACATTGACCCAGAATTAGTCGGTCACTCTGTGTGGCGGCAAAAAAAAAGAAAAAAACGCACCCATCACCTAGCAAAGCTCTTATCAGAAACACTCAGAGGCTATATTTACCAGAAAATGGGTTATTATGCTTGGAAACATGGAAATAATTCAGTTAAAAGTTGCTTAGTTTTTCAGTCTCGAAACTTTTAATGAAACGACGAGTGGGTGGAAGGATGGACGTGAGCAGAGGTGTTAAAGGAAACAGCAAGAACGCTAAACTGATAGAAGAATGAGGGAAAAAACAGTGTGGGATGAGAGAAGTGGGTGTAATAACAGCTGGAAACGGGAGGATGGAGAGTAAGCAAAGGGTCAGTTAGACGCTGCACATCAAAGAGAGCGAAGACGGCGGCGGCAGTGGAGTTTAATGGAAGGAGGTGAAACTAAAATGACAGGCGATACCTCCCTCTAATCACCCTCCTCTGGAACTAAACCGCTGCAAATTAACCAAGCTGCAAGGTCAATGATACGCTCCCAGATGTTCTCGTCCTCGTTGGGTGTTCACCGTTTAGCGCTAGCATCATGTTGTGAAAGTTCAGTGAGGTCGATAGAGGTTGAGGAGGCAGAGAGACACACCAGAGACTCAGATGACTTAGTTTGTTAATAAAGTTTACTGATATATCAGGAGAAGTGACACCAACAGAGCAGCAGTACATGCCAGCATCGGTTCTCAGGATTCTCTCTGGTCTTTGGGTTTATATTGTAGTTGGGAGAAGGTCAGATTTAGACTACAGATCAATATGGAGACAATTTGTCTGCTTAGGCACGTCAGAATAGAGAATATCTAACCTTGACCAGAGCAGAGAATCCTGGCATATCTTTCTCCTACAGCGTCTGCCTGTCTGAAGATAATTTCAGATGATGTCAGCTAACAGCCACAAGGAAATACCCTAGAAAAGAGAAAGAGTAATTTTTCCTTCACACCTCTTCTGGACTTTGTTTTACTGTTTATTCATATTGTAGCAGTACAAAAATCCGACTCCACCAGAATGTGTCATAAAGACTCAGAATGTAAAGTTTCTACTGCAGGAAAGTGGTTAAACCTGTCATTTTCTTTAATTGGGTAAACCTCGTGCCTGTTTGTAACCCGGGTGATAAAACCCTAGTTAGAAATATAAATAAATAAGTATATCCTCCATTCCCGTCTCCAACACTGTCCTGTCAAATGCGTAATGACGTCACACGTCACGCTGTGCGTCCTGTCACGTGACGGTGCGCGGCCAATCGGGTTGTTTTATATCCGGAAGTTACTCGCGAGCCGCGAGCTTCAAGAGGGGGACGCGTTGGGAACATTTGCTGCAAGGTACGGTGCTATTTTCGCTTAATTTCGTAACATTAACTTTTAAAACTAAAGCAAACCGTCTCAAACTATAGGAGCCAACTACCGGAGCCGCGGGTGTTGATTAAAGAAGGAATTGGTGAGTGCGTTAGCATTAGCCTTCTTCTCATTCATTTCCTATAGGGTTCAACTAGCCAGGCCACCATATTAATTTGAATGGGGCTGGTTAGCATTCATCTTTCATGCCCGGTTCTCAGAATATACTTAACTAAATGAAACAAAATCACTGTGGTTTACTTATTGAAATGTGTGTTACCTATTTATGACTTTTAAATGCATATAGTGCCATTTTTAGGCCAAAGTTTGATTTGTTTATTGGTCCTATGCATCTCCATGCACTTTAAACCCAGTCCACTTAGTCAGTGTGACTGATTATGCACTTTAGCTTTGGATGCTTAGTATTTTTGACACTTTGATTGTAATGAATATTTTAATATGACAAATATTATATTATTTATTCAATTGGGATTTATATTTTGAATTGAACTTTGATTATTTATGTATTGTACAATATAAGAATTGACACTGCTATTTATAATTAATATTTGGCACTGGTCTTTTTGAATGTATTTTGATTTATTTTGTGCGCACTGGAAACTTAATTAGTCCTGTCCTTTATATAGGCCAGGTGATGGCGAGCTAGACCCAAAGAATTCTAGGCCCACACCGCCTGAAGAACCCTGGAGCGTGAACTGAACTGGACCTCCTGCACCTCCTCCACCTGGTTGGGCTGGTAGGAGGCTCCTTTAAGGCAGCTGCCCCTTTCTTTTACTTTTTGCCCCTCGCAACAACTCATTCTTGGCCCAAACCCATTCACCACTCGTTCAACACTCCCTTTCCCTGGACACCGCCCTTTCCCTCTGGACGATTTGGGCCACTGAACTGTTGTGTGTGTTCTATCTCGGCTGAACTTCAGAACTCTTTCACGCGTCTAATGGATCATTTCTCGCGTGATAATGGATCCATCGAATAATGTTTTCTTGTGAAATAATTGTGACTTAATTCTGTACTTCTCATGAATGGCCATTCACTTTAAATGTTAAATGTTGTTTGTCTATGTCAAAATATAATATAATTGGTACCACCTAAAACTTATATCATTGTGTTCAGTCTCCTTTCCTCCACTCCTAGAGCTGAACTTAGATCTGTCTGATCTCTAGCCCAATTCAACCAATACTCTAACTGCAAACTAGTACTAATACAGCGCTAATAGTAGCGGCATATAGGCTACATGTTGTTAAGTGGTTGGACAAAATTTTGCAAAATGAATGCATAATAAGCTCAAATGACTGTTGTAGCTGAGCAGCTTTAACCCTCTGAACCAAAACACTTATTTCAAAGTCATGTTGTTACACAATTTATCAGAGCCAGAAGCAAAAAAACACCCATAAATAATTGAATTTTAATTTTCCGGTGCATATACATGTAGTTCCATCAGGAAAGTCTACCAAAAATGAGCTGAAATTCATTATAGTTCATTAAAATTACTTTAATGTACATGATTCATTAGAAACTTCTCCAAAAATAAAGTGTTTATGTCAAACTTTGCGAGTACAAAATAGTGCTAAAATGACTAAAATATTATATTCTTGCATTGAAACTACACTGCAACATCAAATGAATCAATAATATAATTAATTATGATCTGCATAAAGACTACATTTACTTTAGATATATATTCATGCTAATACCTTTGTGTTTTGCACAAGTTTTACTTGTAACAGAGCATTTTTACATTATAGTGCTTTTATTTTGGTAAAGGATCTTTGTCCTTCTCTCCTGCAACTTCTTTTTTCCAGTTTTAGTAGTAATTTGTCAGTAAACATTTTGAAAATGCAACCTAATGACATAGTATGTTTTGCTGTAAGATTTCAAAATTTGTAAGGATAACATTTGTAAAATATTATATTATTACATTAAAACTACACTAAGAAATAAAAAAGTATAAAGAATTAGTCTGATCCTGATAATATGAGGTAGATTGAGACATTCAATCAAATCTGATGATGTGATGAAAATATGAAAAATAGAAGAGAGGACATAGCTTTGCTCTACACATTCTTTAGGAAAACTGTTGGATGATGGAAATGACAAAAACAAGACACAAAACAACCAGAAAGAGACACAAAATGACAAAAGCAAGGCATAAAACGACAAAAACAAGACACAAAACGAGAGAAATGAGACACAATGACAGAAACAAAACAGAAAACGACAAAAACAAAACACAAAAGACAAAAACATCATCAAGAGATTATGCTAACATGTTGTGGGACACACATTCCATGTATAATAATCATTATTTAAAGTATTAGGTTGATGGAAAAATGTTCCCACAAATACGAGATGTCAATGAAAAAAACAATACCAAATAAAGGAGACCCTTTGCAAGGGTTGCTGTACAAAATAATGCTAAAATTAGTAAAATATTCTATTACTGCATTAAAACTACACTCCAAGATGAGTAATGAAGCTCCATTATTTCCAGCAGGTGACTTTCATCAGCCTGACGAATGATTTTAAACTTAATCAGGTGTAAACATGACATTTTCTACCAACTTGTGTTAGCATTAACGAGCTACTGTAGTTAAATAAATCTGCAGTCATCATAAGGAGTTAAATCTGCTCTGTTGAAGAAAAGAAAACAGCAGTAATTTCGACATTATCCCTCTTAATTCTTCAGAATCAGGTAAATAAAAGTAAATAGATGGTGGCTTGGTGTTCGGAAGCTTCCTCTGTATAGTTGTGAGGTGTATTTTTTGTCTCGTCTGGCAGATAATCGCCTTCGCAGGAGAAAATGTGAGCTGCACCCAAACACATATTAGCTCAGATTAGCTGAGCCCCAGAGGTGGAGACGCCTAATGAGAGAAGACTGATGAAAATAATATATTTGCAGATCTAAGCTGCACTGTGACCCCGCCTCCAATTCTGTCCACACACACACACACACACACACACACACACACACACACACACACACACACACACGAGCGTGCACCGCTATGCTTTTACATGTGTAAATAGAGAGGACCTGCAGCAGCCTGTTGCTAGGTTACCTCTTTAGTGATTCCTTCTCATCCTGGGTAACAAACAGCTCCTCTGTTGCCTCACGTGCACACGCGTCATACATGCACGATCAGACACATGTGGACAGAGAGAGCACCTGTCTGCTTTACGGGTTTAATCTCAGCGAGCAGAGGAAGAGGCGATGCTCGCTTGGCCTTCAGGTCGACTCCTCGTCTCCCGAAGCAGCAAACAGACGCGTGAGCGGGAAAACAGCTGCAGAACAGAAATCTGTTGGGTTCTTTCTGCTGCTATGAAGCGATGCTGAAGATTGTGGTCAAAGGACAGGAGTTTGTGCGAGCAGAGTGCAGAAACACATCATTGTGGTGTTGAAATGTGTGCAGGCTGAGGAGTAAACAGCCAACGTGAAGGACGGCGAAGGGTTTAATAGGTTTTATTTTAAGACGACGGCAGGAGGTGGAGAGCTCACTGTGATCAGACAGCCGGTCAGAAACTGCAACAGTTGAGCACAAATCCTACAGTTTGTGGTTAAATGTCTAGATTACACATGTATTTTTGTGCAAAGTGAGTAAATAAAATGCTTTGAGCTCCTTAGCTTGCTTCTATCCACACTGGGGAAGTGTTTCTAAACAAGACATTAAACCTGATCATACAGTCAAAATCAGTTAATTAAGAAAACTGCAGTTTGGTTTCATAGAAACATTCAGCTTTTCCAAACACCTGACATCAACACTGAGAAGGAAATATATTTTTATGCAGTTTTCTGTGATACCAGTGCAAAAAAAAATGGAAACTGCTCTTGACTTTGGTCTGACTGTTTTCTATTATTGTCAGATCTACCTTTTTAGTCAGGCTTGTGATTGATTTCATTGACTTTATTCATTTATTACTCTCCTTAGAAGTAATCTTATTCATTAATTTCTCTATTTATTCACATATTTACATATTTTAGGCTGTTCATGTAGCGTTTATTACTTCATTTTTATTATTTCCTTCTGCTGTTGCTTATGAAGTTAGACCTCTAATTTGCCCTTCACCAATATGTCTATATTTTAAAATATAGACATTTATTTATTTGATAAATAAATCAATTAATTAGATATGATTTATTTGACCCTTTAAAACCCACTGTTACAAAATACATCAGTTTGATTTTTTCAATTATTTTTTATTATTTATACATATTATTTTTGCTATTTTTTTAATATTTGGGTTTTACAGATTTCATAAATAAATGTTATATATATATATAAAATTTTGCATTTTTTTCTATTATTTTGTCTGCAATTTTAAAAATAGATTTATTTATTTAGATTTTATTTTATCTTACTTTATCTACTCTGGTGTAGGGATAACGTTTCCTCAGTTCCTTAATCCTTGTTTTAAGTCCTTCATCATTTATAACACAATATTGTCTTTTTGTATTGTTTTATTGCATTTTTATTCTTTTAATTTGTAAAAAAAACAAAGAAATGAAAAGTGCTACACAAATACAGCTCAACTGACTGACTGCTTTCCATTTATGAAAATACTGATAGTCAGACGTGCAGCTTCTTGACACGTGAAACATGAGGTTTATAAAGATCGGAACAAAGTTTTGATTGCATAATGTTGAAAATTAGTCAACTAAAGACACTACATTCATGCGAGTCAACTATTTATCAAAATGAGTAGCTGCAAATCAAACCAGAATTCAGAAAAGGACCAATAATAAAGCGGCACAAAGCATTTGTAAAGCGTTAGTCTCATTAATGCGTGTGATTTTCAGCTCTCCAGCAGGATTCAGTGAGAGATTTAACACTAGAAACACAAACACACAGACTCTACCTGATTTAACTGTTTTCTCCTGTTTCATCTCCTTCTTTCCATCTTTCTCTCTCCTGTCTCACTGTGCAGCAAAAAACTGCTCCTACTTCAAACACTTTACATCGGGGGAGGAAGCTGAAGTTTTTGAAGTCAAGACCCAGAAAGGTGTGTGTGCCTCCTCACAACCACACACACTGTTACAGCAGCACCGACTGTCTGTGATGACATATAAAAGCTACAGCAGAGGAAGGAAGGTGTGCAGTAAAGCAGGGAAAACATGCATCTAGCATGTTATGGTTGCAACATGTGAAGAAATGCACATCATATACACTAGCATTCAAAAGTTTGGGGTCACCCAGATGATTCCATGTTTTCCAGTAAAACTCCCACTTTTCTCCATGTGCTAACATAACTGCACAAAGGTTTTCTAATCATCAATTAGCCTTTCAACACCATTAGCTAACACAATGTAGCATTAGAACACAGGAGTGATGGTTGCTGGAAATGTTCCTCTGTACCTCTATGGAGATATTCCATTAAAAATCAGCTGTTTCCAGCTACAATAGTCATTTACCACATGAACAATGTCTACACTGGATTTATCATGCATTTAATGGTATCTTCACTGAGAAAACTTCTTTTCTTTCAAAATAAGGACATTTCTAAGTGACCCCAAACTTTTGAATTCATTCTTGTACCACTAACTTGCAATAACAAACATGTTTGTATAAAATATTGCTGCTTCCTGTTTTCTTCAACATAACGAGGTAAAGTCTGGAAATA